>NW_026062259.1:1008907-1345210 GCF_023897955.1 Schistocerca gregaria
TCTGCAAAGCTATGTCGCGTGCTGCGGTATGCGGAGACACTAAAAGCACCATATTAGAACACAGAAGAAGCTAATAAGTTGAAGTAATAGCCAGTAAGAAGTAGTACAATTCAAGATTTAGTTATCGATTAATCTCTATTTAGCTGGCTTTGGTGGGTTGGACATGACCTAGGACCTTAAGATTTTGCATGAAAGGAAGACTAGCGCCGCGTTGCACGGGAGAATGTGAAAAGTGTTCATATGTAGTAAAAACCTGAGAAATCCGTCCGTTTTCGTCATTTGTTATCGAATCGATTTAAAGCCAGATCGTCACATTGGCCGCTCTTCTCTCCGAAACGGTTACATTTATCGTCTGCAAAGCTATGTCGCGTGCTGCGGTATGCGGAGACACTAAAAGCACCATAGTAGAACACAGAAGAAGCTTCTAAGTTGAAGTAATAGCCATTAAGAAGTAGTACTATTTAAGTTTTAGTTGTCGTTTAATCACTTTTTAGCCGGCTTTGGTGGCTTGGACATGAGGTGGAACCTTAAGATTTTGCATGAAAGGAAGACATGCAGCCGCTTTGCACGGGAGAATGTGAAAAGTGTTCATATGTAGTAAAAACCTGAGAAATCCGTCCGTTTTCGTCATTTGTTATCGAATCGACTTAAATTCAGATCGACACATTGGCCGCTTTTCTCTCCGAGACGGTTACATTAATCGTGTGCAAAGCTATGTCGCGTGCTGCGGTATGCGGAGACACTAAAAGCACCATAGTAGAACACAGAAGAAGCACTAAGTTGAAGTAATAGCCAGTAAGAAGTAGTACAATTCAAGTTTTAGTTATCGATTATTCACTTTTTAGCCGGCTTTGGTGGCTTGGACATGAGGTGGAACCATAAGATTTTGCATGAAAGGAAGACTAGCAGCCGCGTTGCACGGGAGAATGTGAAAAGTGTTCATATGTAGTAAAAACCTGAAAAATCCGTCCGTTTTCGTCATTTGTTATCGAATCGATTTAAAGCCAGATCGTCACAGTGGCCGCTCTTCTCTCCGAAACGGTTACATTTATCGTCTGCAAAGCTATGTCGAATGCTGCGGTATGCGGAGACACTAAAAGCACCATAGTAGAACACAGAAGAAGCTTATAAGTTGAAGTATGAGCCAGTAAGAAGTAGTACAATTCAAGTTTTAGTTGTCGATTATTCACTTTTTAGCCGGCTTTGGTGGCTTGGACATGACCCATGGCCTTAAGATTTTGCGTGAAAGGAGGACTAGCAGCCGCGTTGCACGGGAGAATGTGAAAAGTGTTCATATTTAGTAAAAACCTGAGTAATCCGTCCGTTTTCGTCATTTGTTATCGAATCGATTAAAAGCCAGATCGTCACATTGGCCGCTCTTCTCTCCGAAACGGTTACATTTATCGTCTGCAAAGCTATGTCGCGTGCTGCGGTATGCGGAGACACTAAAAGCACCATATTAGAACACAGAAGAAGCTTATAAGTTGAAGTAATAGCCAGTAAGAAGTAGTACAATTCAAGTTGTAGTTGTCGATTAATCACTTTTTAGCTGGCTTTGGTGGGTTGGACATGACCAAGGACCTTAAGACTTTGCATGAAAGGAAGAGTAGCGCCGCGTTGCACGGGAGAATGTGAAAAGTGTTCATATGTAGTAAAAACCTGAGAAATCCGTCCGTTTTCGTCATTTGTTATCGAATCGACTTACATTCAGATCGACACATTGGCCGCTTTTCTCTCTGAGACGGTTACATTTATCGTCTGCAAAGCTATGTCACGTGCTGCGGTATGCGGAGACACTAAAAGCACCATAGTAGAACACAGAAGAAGCTTCAAAGTTGAAGTAATAGCCAGTAAGAAGTAGAAAAATTCAAGTTTTAGTTGTCGATTATTCACTTTTTAGCCGGCTTTGGTGGCTTGGACATGACCTAGGACCTTAAGATTTTGCATGAAGGGAAGACTAGCGCCGCGTTGCACGGGAGAATGTGAAAAGTGTTCATATGTAGTAAAAACCTGAGAAATCCGTCCGTTTTCGTCATTTGTTATCGAATCGATTTAAAGCCAGATCGTCACATTGGCCGCTCTTCTCTCTGAAACGGTTACATTTATCGTCTGCAAAGCTATGTCGCGTGCTGCGTTATGCGGAAACACTAAAAGCATCATAGTAGAACACAGAAGAAGCTTCTATGTTGAAGTAATAGCCAGTAAGAAGTAGTACAATTCAAGTTTTAGTTGTCGATTATTCACTTTTTAGCCGGCTTTGGTGGCTTGGACATGACCTAGGACCTTACGATTTTGCATGAAAGGAGGACTAGTAGCCGCGTTGTACGGGAGAATGTGAAAAGTGTTCATATGTAGTAAAAACCTGAGAAATCCGTCCGTTTCCGTCATTTGTTATCGAATCGACTTAAAGCCCGATCGTCATATTGGCCGCTTTTCTCTCTGAGACGGTTACATTAATCGTGTGCAAAGCTATGTCGCGTGCTGCGGTATGCGGAGACACTAAAAGCACCATAGTAGAACATAGAAGAAGCTTCTAAGTTGAAGTAATAGCCAGTAAGAAGTATAAAAATTCAAGTTTAAGTTGTCGATTATTCACTTTTTAGCCGGCTTTGGTGGCTTGGACATGACCTAGGACCTTAAGATTTTGCATGAGAGGAAGACTAGCAGCCGCGTTGCACTGGAGAATGTGAAAAGTGTTCATATGTAGTAAAAACCTGAGAAATCCGTCCGTTTTCGTCATTTGTTATCGAATCGATTTAAAGCCAGATCGTCACATTGGCCGCTCTTCTCTCTGAAACGGTTACATTTATCGTCTGCAAAGCTATGTCGCGTGCTGCGGTATGCGGAGACACTAAAAGCACCATATTAGAACACAGAAGAAGCTTATAAGTTGAAGTAATAGCAAGTAAGAAGTCGTACAATTCAAGTTATAGTTGTCGATTAATCACTTTTTAGCTGGCTTTGGTGGGTTGGACATGACCTAGGACCTTAAGATTTTGCATGAAGGGAAGGCTAGCGCCGCGTTGCACTGGAGAATGTGAAAAGTGTTCATATGTAGTAAAAACCTGAGAAATCCGTCCGTTTTCGTCATTTGTTATCGAATCGATTTAAAGCCAGATCGTCACAATGGCCGCTCTTCTCTCTGAAACGGTTACATTTATCGTCTGCAAAGCTATGTCACGTGCTGCGGTATGCGGAGACACTAAAAGCACCATAGTAGAACACAGAAGAAGCTTCTAAGTTGAAGTAATAGCCAGTAAGAAGTAGAAAAATTCAAGTTTTAGTTGTCGATTATTTACTTTTTAGCCGGCTTTGGTGGCTTGGACATGACCTAGGACCTTAAGATTTTGCATGAAGGGAAGACTAGCGCCGCGTTGCACGGGAGAATGTGAAAAGTGTTCATATGTAGTAAAAACCTGAGAAATCCGTCCGTTTTCGTCATTTGTTATCGAATCGATTTAAAGCCAGATCGTCACATTGGCCGCTCTTCTCTCTGAAACGGTTACATTTATCGTCTGCAAAGCTATGTCGCGTGCTGCGGTATGCGGAGACACTAAAAGCACCATATTAGAACTCAGAAGAAGCTTATAAGTTGAAGTAATAGCAAGTAAGAAGTCGTACAATTCAAGTTATAGTTGTCGATTAATCACTTTTTAGCTGGCTTTGGTGCGTTGGACATGACCTAGGACCTGAAGATTTTGCATGAAGGGAAGACTAGCGCCGCGTTGCACGGGAGAATGTGAAAAGTGTTCATATGTAGTAAAAACCTGAGAAATCCGTCCGTTTTCGTCATTTGTTATCGAATCGATTTAAAGCCAGATCGTCACATTGGCCGCTCTTCTCTCTGAAACGGTTACATTTATCGTCTGCAAAGCTATGTCGCGTGCTGCGTTATGCGGAAACACTAAAAGCACCATAGTAGAACACAGAAGAAGCTTCTAAGTTGAAGTATGAGCCAGTAAGAAGTAGTACAATTCAAGTTTTAGTTGTCGATTATTCACTTTTTAGCCGGCTTTGGTGGCTTGGACATGAGGTGGAACCTTAAGATTTTGCATGAAAGGAAGACTAGCAGCCGCGTTGCACGGGAGAATGTGAAAAGTGTTCATATGTAGTAAAAACCTGAGGAATCCGTCCGTTTTCGTCATTTGTTATCGAATCGACTTAAATTCAGATCGACACATTGGCCGCTTTTCTCTCTGAGACGGTTACATTAATCGTCTGCAAAGCTATGTCGCATGCTGCGGTATGCGGAGACACTAAAAGCACCATAGTAGAACACAGAAGAAGCTTCTAAGTCTAAGTAATAGCCAGTAAGAAGTAGTACAATTCAAGTTTTAGTTATCGATTATTCACTTTTTAGCCAGCTTTGGTGGCTTGGACATGAGGTGGAACCTTAAGATTTTGCATGAAAGGAAGACTAGCAGCCGCGTTGCACGGGAGACTGTGAAAAGTGTTCATATGTAGTAAAAACCTGAAAAATCCGTCCGTTTTCGTCATTTGTTATCGAATCGATTTAAAGCCAGATCGTCACAGTGGCCGCTCTTCTCTCCGAAACGGTTACATTTATCGTCTGCAAAGCTATGTCGAATGCTGCGGTATGCGGAGACACTAAAAGCACCATAGTAGAACACAGAAGAAGCTTCTAAGTTGAAGTAATAGCCAGTAAGAAGTAGTACAATTCAAGTTTTAATTATAGATTATTCACATTTTAGACGGCTTTGGTGGCTTGGATATGACCTAGGACCATAAGGATTTGCATGAAAAGAGGACTAGCAGCTGCGTTGCACGGGAGAATGTGAAAAGTGTTCATATGTAGTAAAAACCTGAGAAATCCGTCCGTTTTCGTCATTTGTTATCGAATCGACTTAAATTCAGATCGACACATTGGCCGCTTTTCTCTCTGAGACGGTTACATTTATCGTCTGCAAAGCTATGTCGAGTGCTGCGGTATGCGGAAACACTAAAAGCACCATAGTAGAACACAGAAGAAGCTTATAAGTTGAAGTATGAGCCAGTAAGAAGTAGTACAATTCAAGTTTTAGTTGTCGATTATTCACTTTTTAGCCGGCTTTGGTGGCTTGGACATGACCCAGGACCTTAAGATTTTGCGTGAAAGGAGGACTAGCAGCCGCGTTGCACGGGAGAATGTGAAAAGTGTTCATATTTAGTAAAAACCTGAGTAATCCGTCCGTTTTCGTCATTTGTTATCGAATCGATTAAAAGCCAGATCGTCACATTGGCCGCTCTTCTCTCCGAAACGGTTACATTTATCGTCTGCAAAGCTATGTCGCGTGCTGCGGTATGCGGAGACACTAAAAGCACCATATTAGAACACAGAAGAAGCTTATAAGTTGAAGTAATAGCCAGTAAGAAGTAGTACAATTCAAGTTGTAGTTGTCGATTAATCACTTTTTAGCTGGCTTTGGTGGGTTGGACATGACCAAGGACCTTAAGACTTTGCATGAAAGGAAGAGTAGCGCCGCGTTGCACGGGAGAATGTGAAAAGTGTTCATATGTAGTAAAAACCTGAGAAATCCGTCCGTTTTCGTCATTTGTTATCGAATCGACTTAAATTCAAATCGACACATTGGCCGCTTTTCTCTCTGAGACTGTTACATTTATCGTCTGCAAAGCAATGTCGCGTGCTGCGGTATGCGGAGACACTAAAAGCACCATATTAGAACACAGAAGAAGCTTCTAAGTTGAAGTAATAGCCAGTAAAAAGTAGTACTATTTAAGTTTTAGTTGTCGTTGAATCACTTTTTAACCGGCTTTGGTGGCTTGGACATGTCCTAGGACCTTAAGATTTTGCAAGAAAGGAAGACTAGCAGCCGCGTTGCACTGGAGAATGTGAAAAGTGTTCATATGTAGTAAAAACCTGAGAAATCCGTCCGTTTTCGTCATTTGTTATCGAATCGATTTAAAGCCAGGTCGTCACAATGGCCGCTCTTCTCTCTGAAACGGTAACATTTATCGTCTGCAAAGCTATGTCACGTGCTGCGGTATGCGGAGACACTAAAAGCACCATAGTAGAACACAGAAGAAGCTTCTAAGTTGAAGTAATAGCCAGTAAGAAGTAGAAAAATTCAAGTTTTAGTTGTCGATTATTCACTTTTTAGCCGGCTTTGGTGGCTTGGACATGACCTAGGACCTTAAGATTTTGCATGAAGGGAAGACTAGCGCCGCGTTGCACGGGAGAATGTGAAAAGTGTTCATATGTAGTAAAAACCTGAGAAATCCGTCCGTTTTCGTCATTTGTTATCGAATCGATTTAAAGCCAGATCGTCACATTGGCCGCTCTTCTCTCTGAAACGGTTACATTTATCGTCTGCAAAGCTATGTCGCGTGCTGCGTTATGCGGAAACACTAAAAGCATCATAGTAGAACACAGAAGAAGCTTCTATGTTGAAGTAATTGCCAGTAAGAAGTAGTACAATTTAAGTTTTAGTTGTCGATTATTCACTTTTTAGCCGGCTTTGGTGGCTTGGACATGACCTAGGACCTTACGATTTTGCATGAAAGGAGGACTAGTAGCCGCGTTGTACGGGAGAATGTGAAAAGTGTTCATATGTAGTAAAAACCTGAGAAATCCGTCCGTTTCCGTCATTTGTTATCGAATCGACTTAAAGCCCGATCGACAGATTGGCCGCTTTTCTCTCTGATACGGTTACATTAATCGTGTGCAAAGCTATGTCGCGTGCTGCGGTATGCGGAGACACTAAAAGCACCATAGTAGAACACAGAAGAAGCACTAAGTTGAAGTAATAGCCAGTAAGAAGTAGTACAATTCAAGTTTTAGTTATCGATTATTCACTTTTTAGCCGGCTTTGGTGGCTTGGACATGAGGTGGAACCTTAAGATTTTGCATGAAAGGAAGACTAGCAGCCGCGTTGCACGGGAGAATGTGAAAAGTGTTCATATGTAGTAAAAACCTGAGGAATCCGTCCGTTTTCGTCATTTGATATCGAATCGACTTAAATTCAGATCGACACATTGGCCGGTTTTCTCTCTGAGACGGTTACATTAATCGTCTGAAAAGCTATGTCGCATGCTGCGGTATGCGGAGACACTAAAAGCACCATAGTAGAACACAGAAGAAGCTTCTAAGTCTAAGTAATAGCCAGTAAGAAGTAGTACAATTCATGTTTTAGTTATCGATTATTCACTTTTTAGCCAGCTTTAGTGGCTTGGACATGAGGTGGAACCTTAAGATTTTGCATGAAAGGAAGACTAGCAGCCGCGTTGCACGGGAGAATGTGAAAAGTGTTCATATGTAGTAAAAACCTGAGAAATCCGTCCGTTTTCGTCATTTGTTATCGAATCGATTTAAAGCTAGATCGTCACAGTGGCCGCTCTTCTCTCCGAAACGGTTACATTTATCGTCTGCAAAGCTATGTCGCGTGCTGCGGTATGCGGAAACACTAAAAGCACCATAGTAGAATAGAGAAGAAGCTTCTGAGTTGAAGTAATAGCCAGTAAAAAGTAGTACTATTTAAGTTTTAGTTGTCGTTGAATCACTTTTTAACCGGCTTTGGCGGCTTGGACATGTCGTAGGACCTTAAGATTTTGCAAGAAAGGAAGACTAGTAGCCGCGTTGCACGGGAGAATGTGAAAAGTGTTCATATGTAGTAAAAACCTGCGAAATCCGTCCGTTTTCGTCATTTGTTATCGAATCGATTTAAAGCCAGATCGTCACAATGGCCGCTCTTCTCTCTGAAACGGTTACATTTATCGACTGCAAAGCTATGTCGAATGCTGCGGAATACGGAAACACTAAAAGCACCACAGTAGAACTCAGAATAAGTTTCTAAGTTGAAGTAATAGCCAGTAAGAAGTAGTACAATTCAAGTTTTAATTATAGATTATTCACATTTTAGACGGCTTTGGTGGCTTGGATATGACCTAGCACCTTAAGGATTTGCATGAAAGGAGGACTAGCAGCCGCGTTGCACGGGAGAATGTGAAAAGTGTTCATATGTAGTAAAAACCTGAGAAATCCGTCCGTTTTCGTATTTTGTTATCGATTCGACTTAAATTCAGATCGACACATTGGCCGCTTCTCTCTCTGAGACGGTTACATTTATCGTCTGCAAAGCTATGTCGCGTGCTGCGGTATGCGGAGACACTAAAAGCACCATAGTAGAACACAGAAGAAGCCTCTAAGTTGAAGTAATAGCCAGTAAGAAGTAGAAAAATTCAAGTTTAAGTTGTCGATTATTCACTTTTTAGCCGGCTTTGGTGGCTTGGACATGACCTAGGACCTTAAGAATTTGCATGAGAGGAAGACTAGCAGCCGCGTTGCACGGGAGAATGTGAAAAGTGTTCATATGTAGTAAAAACCTGAGAAATCCGTCCGTTTTCGTCATTTGTTATCGAATCGATTTAAAGCCAGATCGTCACATTGGCCGCTCTTCTCTCTGAAACGGTTACATTTATCGTCTGCAAAGCTATGTCGCGTGCTGCGGTATGCGGAAACACTAAAAGCACCATAGTAGAACACAGAAGAAGCTTATAAGTTGAAGTATGAGCCAGTAAGAAGTAGTACAATTCAAGTTTTAGTTGTCGATTATTCACTTTTTAGCCGGCTTTGGTGGCTTGGACATGACCCAGGACCTCGCGATTTTGCATGAAAGGAGGACTAGCAGCCGCGTTGCACGGGAGAATGTGAAAAGTGTTCATATGTAGTAAAAACCTGAGAAATTCGTCCGTTTTCGTCATTTGTTATCGAATCGACTTAAAGCCAGATCGTCATATTGCTCGCTTTTCTCTCTGAGACGGTTACATTAATCGTCTGCAAAGCTATGTCGCGTGCTGCGGTATGCGGAGACACTAAAAGCACCATAGTAGAACAGAGAAGAAGCTTCTAAGTTTAAGTAATAGCCAGTAAGAAGTAGTAATATTTAAGATTTAGTTGTCGATTAATCACTTTTTAGCCGGCTTTGGTGGCTTGGACATGAGATGGAACCTTAAGATTTTGTACGAAAGGAGGACTAACAACCGCGTTGCACGGGAGAATGTGAAAAGTGTTCATATGTAGTAAAAACCTAAGAAATCCGTGGGTTTTCGTCATTTGTTATCGTATCGAATTAAAGCCAGATCGTCACATTGGTCCCTCTTCTCTCTGAAACGGCTACATTTATCGTCTACAAAGCTATGTCGCGTGCTGCGGTATGCGGAAACACTAAAAGCACCATAGTAGAACACAGAAGAAGCTTCTAAGTTGAAGTAATAGCCAGTAAGAAGTAGTACAATTCATGTTTTAGTTGTCGATTATTCACTTTTTAGCCGGCTTTGGTGGCTTGGACATGACCTAGGACCATAAGATTTTGCATGAAAGGAGGACTAACAGCCGCGTTGCACGGGAGAATGTGAAAAGTGTTCATATGTAGTAAAAACCTGAGAAATCCGTCCGTTTTCGTCATTTGTTATCGAATCGATTTAAAGCCAGATCGTCACAATGGCCGCTCTTCTCTCTGAAACGGTTACATATATCGTCTGCAAAAGCTATGTCGAATGCTGCGGTATACGGAAACACTAAAAGCACCACAGTAGAACTCAGAATAAGTTTCTAAGTTGAAGTAATAGCCAGTAAGAAGTAGTACAATTCAAGTTTTAATATAGATTATTCACATTTTAGACGGCTTTGGTGGCTTGGATATGACCTAGGACCTTAAGGATTTGCATGAAAGGA
Source organism: Schistocerca gregaria (assembly GCF_023897955.1). Taxonomy (NCBI): domain Eukaryota; kingdom Metazoa; phylum Arthropoda; class Insecta; order Orthoptera; family Acrididae; genus Schistocerca; species Schistocerca gregaria. The sequence continues at coordinate 1,018,599 of NW_026062259.1, forward strand.
GGACTAGCAGCCGCGTTGCACGGGAGAATGTGAAAAGTGTTCATATGTAGTAAAAACCTGAGAAATCCGTCCGTTTTCGTCATTTGTTATCGAATCGATTTAAAGCCAGATCGTCACATTGGCCGCTCTTCTCTCTGAAACGGTTACATTTATCGTCTGCAAAGCTATGTCGCGTGCTGCGGTATGCGGAGACACTAAAAGCACCATATTAGAACACAGAAGAAGCTTATAAGTTGAAGTAATAGCAAGTAAGAAGTAGTACAATTCAAGTTATAGTTGTCGATTAATCACTTTTTAGCTGGCTTTGGTGGGTTGGACATGACCTAGGACCTTAACATTTTGCATGAAAGGAAGACTAGCGCCGCGTTGCACGGGAGAATGTGAAAAGTGTTCATATGTAGTAAAAACCTGAGAAATCCGTCCGTTTTCGTCATTTGTTATCGAATCGATTTAAAGCCAGATCGCCACATTGGCCGCTCTTCTCTCTGAAACGGTTACATTTATCGTCTGCAAAGCTATGTCGCGTGCTGCGTTAGGCGGAAACACTAAAAGCACCATAGTAGAACACAGAAGAAGCTTCTAAGTTGAAGTAATAGCCAGTAAGAAGTAGTACAATTCAAGTTTTAGTTGTCGATTATTCACTTTTTAGCCGGCTTTGGTGGCTTGGACATGACCTAGGCCCTTAAGATTTTGCATGAGAGGAAGACTAGCAGCCGCGTTGCACTGGAGAATGTGAAAAGTGTTCATATGTAGTAAAAACCTGAGAAATCCGTCCGTTTTCGTCATTTGTTATCGAATCGATTTAAAGCCAGATCTTCACATTGGCCGCTCTTCTCTCTGAAACGGTTACATTAATCGTCTGCAAAGCTATGTCGCGTGCTGCGTTATGCGGAAACACTAAAAGCACCATAGTAGAACACAGAAGAAGCTTCTATGTTGAAGTAATAGCCAGTAAGAAGTAGTACAATTCAAGTTTTAGTTGTCGATTATTCACTTTTTAGCCGGCTTTGGTGGCTTGGACATGACCTAGGACCTTACGATTTTGCATGAAAGGAGGACTAGTAGCCGCGTTGTACGGGAGAATGTGAAAAGTGTTCATATGTAGTAAAAACCTGAGAAATCCGTCCGTTTCCGTCATTTGTTATCGAATCGACTTAAAGCCCGATCGACATATTGGCCGCTTTTCTCTCTGATACGGTTACATTAATCGTCTGCAAAGCTATGTCGCGTGCTGCGGTATGCGGAGACACTAAAAGCACCATAGTAGAACACAGAAGAAGCACTAAGTTGAAGTAATAGCCAGTAAGAAGTAGTACAATTCAAGTTTTAGTTATCGATTATTCACTTTTTAGCCGGCTTTGGTGGCTTGGACATGAGGTGGAACCTTAAGATTTTGCATGAAAGGAAGACTAGCAGCCGCGTTGCACGGGAGAATGTGAAAAGTGTTCATATGTAGTAAAAACCTGAGGAATCCGTCCGTTTTCGTCATTTGATATCGAATCGACTTAAATTCAGATCGACACATTGGCCGGTTTTCTCTCTGAGACGGTTACATTAATCGTCTGCAAAGCTATGTCGCATTATGCGGTATGCGGAGACACTAAAAGCACCATAGTAGAACACAGAAGAAGCTTCTAAGTCGAAGTAATAGCCAGTAAGAAGTAGTACAATTCAAGTTTTAGTTATCGATTATTCACTTTTTAGCCAGCTTTAGTGGCTTGGACATGAGGTGGAACCTTAAGATTTTGCATGAAAGGAAGACTAGCAGCCGCGTTGCACGGGAGAATGTGAAAAGTGTTCATATGTAGTAAAAACCTGAGAAATCCGTCCGTTTTCGTCATTTGTTATCGAATCGATTTAAAGCCAGATCGTCACAGTGGCCGCTCTTCTCTCCGAAACGGTTACATTTATCGTCTGCAAAGCTATGTCGCGTGCTGCGGTATGCGGAAACACTAAAAGCACCATAGTAGAACAGAGAAGAAGCTTCTGAGTTGAAGTAATAGCCAGTAAAAAGTAGTACTATTTAAGTTTTAGTTGTCGTTGAATCACTTTTTAACCGGCTTTGGTGGCTTGGACATGTCGTAGGACCTTAAGATTTTGCAAGAAAGGAAGACTAGTAGCCGCGTTGCACGGGAGAATGTGAAAAGTGTTCATATGTAGTAAAAACCTGAGAAATCCGTCCGTTTTCGTCATTTGTTATCGAATCGATTTAAAGCCAGATCGTCACAATGGCCGCTCTTCTCTCTGAAACGGTTACATTTATCGGCTGCAAAGCTATGTCGAATGCTGCGGTATACGGAAACACTAAAAGCACCACAGTAGAACTCAGAATAAGTTTCTAAGTTGAAGTAATAGCCAGTAAGAAGTAGTACAATTCAAGTTTTAATTATAGATAATTCACATTTTAGACGGCTTTGGTGGCTTGGATATGACCTAGGACCTTAAGGATTTGCATGAAAGGAGGACTAGCAGCCGCGTTGCACGGGAGAATGTGAAAATTGTTCATATGTAGTAAAAACCTGAGAAATCCGTCCGTTTTCGTATTTTGTTATCGATTCGACTTAAATTCAGATCGACACATTGGCCGCTTCTCTCTCTGAGACGGTTACATTTACCGTCTGCAAAGCTATGTCGCGTGCTGCGGTATGCGGAGACACTAAAAGCACCATAGTAGAACACAGAAGAAGCTTATAAGTTGAAGTATGAGCCAGTAAGAAGTAGTACAATTCAAGTTTTAGTTGTCGATTATTCACTTTTTAGCCGGCTTTGGTGGCTTGGACATGACCCAGGACCTTAAGATTTTGCATGAAAGGAGGACTAGCAGCCGCGTTGCACGGGAGAATGTGAAAAGTGTTCATATGTAGTAAAAACCTGAGAAATTCGTCCGTTTTCGTCATTTGTTATCGAATCGACTTAAAGCCAGATCGTCATATTGCCCGCTTTTCTCTCTGAGACGGTTACATTAATCGTCTGCAAAGCTATGTCGCATGCTGCGGTATGCGGAGACACTAAAAGCACCATAGTAGAACACAGAAGAAGCTTCTAAGTCTAAGTAATCGCCAGTAAGAAGTAGTACAATTCAAGTTTTAGTTATCGATTATTCACGTTTTAGCCAGCTTTGGTGGCTTGGACATGAGGTGGAACCTTAAGATTTTGCATGAAAGGAAGACTAGCAGCCGCGTTGCACGGGAGAATGTGAAAAGTGTTCATATGTAGTAAAAACCTGAGAAATGCGTCCGTTTTCGTCATTTGTTATCGAATCGATTTAAAGCCAGATCTTCACATTGGCCGCTCTTCTCTCTGAAACGGTTACATTAATCGTCTGCAAAGCTATGTCGCATGCTGCGGTATGCGGAGACACTAAAAGCACCATATTAGAACACAGAAGAAGCTTCTAAGTAGAAGTAATAGCCAGTAAGTAGTAGTACTATTTAAGTTTTAGTTGTCGATTAATCACTTTTTAACCGGCTTTGGTGGCTTGGACATGACCTAGGACATTAAGATTTTGCATGACAGGAAGACTAGCAGCCGCGTTGCACGGGAGAATGTGAAAAGAGTTCATATGTAGTAAAGACCTGAGAAATCCGTCCGTTTTCGTCATTTGTTATCGAATCGACTTAAATTCAGATCGACACATTGGCCGCTTTTCTCTCTGAGACGGTTACATTAATCGTCTGCAAAGCTATGTCGCATGCTGCGGTATGCGGAGACACTAAAAGCACCATAGTAGAACACAGAAGAAGCTTCTAAGTTGAAGTAATAGCCAGTAAGAAGTAGTACAATTCAAGTTTTAGTTATCGATTATTCACTTTTTAGCCGGCTTTGGTGGCTTGGACATGAGATGGAACCTTAAGATTTTGTACGAAAGGAGGACTAACAACCGCGTTGCACGGGAGAATGTGAAAAGTGTTCATATGTAGTAAAAACCTAAGAAATCCATGGGTTTTCGTCTTTTTTTTATCGTATCGAATTAAAGCCAGATCGTCACATTGGCCGCTTTTCTCTCTGAGACGGTTACATTTATCGTCTGCAAAGCTATGTCGCGTGCTGCGGTATGCGGAGACACTAAAAGCACCATATTAGAACACAGAACAAGCTTCTAAGTTGAAGTAATAGCCAGTAAAAAGTAGTACTATTTAAGTTTTAGTTGTCGTTGAATCACTTTTTAACCGGCTTTGGTGGCTTGGACATGTCCTAGGACCTTAAGATTTTGCAAGAAAGGAAGACTAGCAGCCGCGTTGCACGGGAGAATGTGAAAAGTGTTCATATGTAGTAAAAACCTGAGAAATCCGTCCGTTTTCGTCATTTGTTATCGAATCGATTTAAAGCCAGATCGTCACAATGGCCGCTCTTCTCTCTGAAACGGTTACATTTATCGTCTGCAAAAGCTATGTCGAATGCTGCGGTATACGGAAACACTAAAAGCACCACAGTAGAACTCAGAATAAGTTTCTAAGTTGAAGTAATAGCCAGTAAGAAGTAGTACAATTCAAGTTTTAATATAGATTATTCACATTTTAGACGGCTTTGGTGGCTTGGATATGACCTAGGACCTTAAGGATTTGCATGAAAGGAGGACTAGCAGCCGCGTTGCACGGGAGAATGTGAAAAGTGTTCATATGTAGTAAAAACCTGAGAAATCCGTCCGTTTTCGTCATTTGTTATCGAATCGACTTAAATTCAGATCGACACATTGGCCGCTTTTCTCTCTGAGACGGTTACATTTATCGTCTGCAAAGCTATGTCGCGTGCTGCGGTATGCGGAGACACTAAAAGCACCATAGTAGAACACAGAAGAAGCTTCTAAGTTGAAGTAATAGCCAGTAAGAAGTAGAAAAATTCAAGTTTAAGTTGTCGATTATTCACTTTTTAGCCGGCTTTGGTGGCTTGGACATGACCTAGGACCTTAAGATTTTGCAAGAGAGGAAGACTAGCAGCCGCGTTGCACTGGAGAATGTGAAAAGTGTTCATATGCAGTAAAAACCTGAGAAATCCGTCCGTTTTCGTCATTTGTTATCGAATCGATTTAAAGCCAGATCGTCACATTGGCCGCTCTTCTCTCTGAAACGGTTACATTTATCGTCTGCAAAGCTATGTCGCGTGCTGCGGTATGCGGAGACACTAAAAGCACCATATTAGAACACAGAAGAAGCTTATAAGTTGAAGTAATAGCAAGTAAGAAGTAGTACAATTCAAGTTATAGTTGTCGATTAATCACTTTTTAGCTGGCTTTGGTGGGTTGGACATGACCTAGGACCTTAACATTTTGCATGAAAGGAAGACTAGCGCCGCGTTGCACGGGAGAATGTGAAAAGTGTTCATATGTAGTAAAAACCTGAGAAATCCGTCCGTTTTCGTCATTTGTTATCGAATCGATTTAAAGCCAGATCGCCACATTGGCCGCTCTTCTCTCTGAAACGGTTACATTTATGGTCTGCAAAGCTATGTCGCGTGCTGCGTTATGCGGAAACACTAAAAGCACCATAGTAGAACACAGAAGAAGCTTCTAAGTTGAAGTAATAGCCAGTGAGAAGTAGTACAATTCAAGTTTTAGTTGTCGATTATTCACTTTTTAGCCGGCTTTGGTGGCTTGGACATGACCTAGGACCTTAAGATTTTGCATGAGAGGAAGACTAGCAGCCGCGTTGCACTGGAGAATGTGAAAAGTGTTCATATGTAGTAAAAACCTGAGAAATCCGTCCGTTTTCGTCATTTGTTATCGAATCGATTTAAAGCCAGATCGCCACAATGGCCGCTCTTCTCTCTGAAACGGTTACATTTATGGTCTGCAAAGCTATGTCGCGTGCTGCGTTATGCGGAAACACTAAAAGCACCATAGTAGAACACAGAAGAAGCTTCTAAGTTGAAGTAATAGCCAGTAAGAAGTAGTACAATTCAAGTTTTAGTTGTCGATTATTCACTTTTTAGCCGGCTTTGGTGGCTTGGACATGACCTAGGACCTTACGATTTTGCATGAAAGGAGGACTAGTAGCCGCGTTGCACGGGAGAATGTGAAAAGTGTTCATATGTAGTAAAAACCTGAGAAATCCGTCCGTTTTCGTCATTTGTTATCGAATCGACTTAAAGCCCGATCGTCATATTGGCCGCTTTTCTCTCTGAGACGGTTACATTTATCGTCTGCAAAGCTATGTCGCGTGCTGCGGTATGCGGAGACACTAAAAGCACCATAGTAGAACACAGAAGAAGCACTAAGTTGAAGTAATAGCCAGTAAGAAGTAGTACAATTCAAGTTTTAGTTATCGATTATTCACTTTTTAGCCGGCTTTGGTGGCTTGGACATGAGGTGGAAACTTAAGATTTTGCATGAAAGGAAGACTAGCAGCCGCGTTGCACGGGAGAATGTGAAAAGTGTTCATATGTAGTAAAAACCTGAGAAATCCGTCCGTTTTCGTCATATGTTATCGAATCGACTTAAATTCAGATCGACACATTGGCCGCTTTTCTCTCTGAGACGGTTACATTAATCGTCTGCAAAGCTATGTCGCATGCTGCGGTATGCGGAGACACTAAAAGCACCATAGTAGAACACAGAAGAAGCTTCTAAGTCTAAGTAATCGCCAGTAAGAAGTAGTACAATTCAAGTTTTAGTTATCGATTATTCACGTTTTAGCCAGCTTTGGTGGCTTGGACATGAGGTGGAACCTTAAGATTTTGCATGAAAGGAAGACTAGCAGCCGCGTTGCACGGGAGAATGTGAAAAGTGTTCATATGTAGTAAAAACCTGAGAAATCCGTCCGTTTTCGTCATTTGTTATCGAATCGATTTAAAGCCAGATCTTCACATTGGCCGCTCTTCTCTCTGAAACGGTTACATTAATCGTCTGCAAAGCTATGTCGCATGCTGCGGTATGCGGAGACACTAAAAGCACCATATTAGAACACAGAAGAAGCTTCTAAGTAGAAGTAATAGCCAGTAAGTAGTAGTACTATTTAAGTTTTAGTTGTCGATTAATCACTTTTTAACCGGCTTTGGTGGCTTGGACATGACCTAGGACCTTAAGGATTTGCATGAAAGGAGGACTAGCAGCCGCGTTGCACGGGAGAATGTGAAAAGTGTTCATATGTAGTAAAAACCTGAGAAATCCGTCCGTTTTCGTCATTTGTTGTCGAATCGACTTAAATTCAGATCGACACATTGGCCGCTTTTCTCTCTGAGACGGTTACATTTATCGTCTGCAAAGCTATGTCGCGTGCTGCGGTATGCGGAGACACTAAAAGCACCATAGTAGAACACAGAAGAAGCTTCTAAGTTGAAGTAATAGCCAGTAAGAAGTAGTACAATTCAAGTTTTAGGTATCGATTATTGGCTATTTAGCTTGCTTTGGTGCCTTGGACATGAGCTAGGACATTAAGATTTTGCATGACAGGAAGACTAGCAGCCGCGTTGCACGGGAGAATGTGAAAAGTGTTCATATGTAGTAAAAACCTGAGAAATCCGTCCGTTTTCGTCATTTGTTATGGAATCGATTTAAAGCCAGATCGTCACAGTGGCCGCTCTTCTCTCCGAAACGGTTACATTTATCGTCTGCAAAGCTATGTCGCGTGCTGCGGTATGCGGAAACACTAAAAGCACCATAGTACAATAGAGAAGAAGCTTCTAAGTTGAAGTAATAGCCAGTAAAAAGTAGTACTATTTAAGTTTTAGTTGTCGTTGAATCACTTTTTAACCGGCTTTGGTGGCTTGGACATGTCTTAGGACCTTAAGATTTTGCATGAAAGGAAGACTAGCAGCCGCGTTGCACGGAGAATGTGTAAAGTGTTCATATGTAGTAACAACCTGAGAAATCCGTCCGTTTTCGTCATTTGTTATCGAATCGTCTTAAAGCCCGATCGTCATATTGGCCGCTTTTCTCTCTGAGACGGTTACATTAATCGTCTGCAAAGCTATGTCGCGTGCTGCGGTATGCGGAGACACTAAAAGGACCATAGTAGAACAGAAGAAGCACTAAGTTGAAGTAATAGCCAGTGAGAAGTAGTACAATTCAAGTTTTAGTTATCGATTATTCACTTTTTAGCCGGCTTTGGTGGATTGGACATGAGGTGGAACCTTAAGATTTTACATGAAAGGAGGACTAGCAGCCGCGTTGCACGGGAGAATGTGAAAAGTGTTCATATGTAGTAAAAACCTGAGAAATCCGTCCGTTTTCGTCATTTGTTATCGAATCGATTTAAAGCCAGATCGTCACAATGGCTGCTCTTCTCTCTGAAACGGTTACATTTATCGTCTGCAAAGCTATGTCGCGTGCTGCGGTATACGGAAACACTAAAAGCACCACAGTAGAACTCAGAATAAGTTTCTAAGTTGAAGTAATAGCCAGTAAGAAGTAGTACAATTCAAGTTTTAATTATAGATTATTCACATTTTAGCCGACTTTGGTGGCTTGGATATGACCTAGGACCTTAAGGATTTGCATGAAAGGAGGACCAGCAGCCGCGTTGCACGGGAGAATGTGAAAAGTGTTCATATGTAGTAAAAACCTGAGAAATCAGTCCGTTTTCGTCATTTGTTATCGAATCGATTTAAAGCCAGATTGTCACATTGGCAGCTTTTCTCTCTGAGACAGTTACATTTTTCGTCTGCAAAGCTATGTCGCGTGCTGCGGTATGCGGATACACTTAAAGCATCATAGTAGAACACAGAAGGAGCTTTTAAGTTGAAGTAATAGCCAGTAAGAAGTAGTAAAATTCAAGTTTTAGTTGTCGATTATTCACTTTTTAGCCGGCTTTGGTGGCTTGGACATGACCTAGGACCTTAAGATATTGCATGAAAGGAGGACTAGCAGCCGCGTTGCACGGGAGAATGTGAAAAGTGTTCATATGTAGTAAAAACCTGAGTAATCCTTGGGTTTTCATCATAATGTTATAGTATCGACTTAAAGCCAGATAGTCACATAGGCCGCTTTTCTCTCTGATACGGTTACATTTATCGTCTGCAAAGCTATGTCGCGTGCTGCGGTATGCAGAGACACTAAAAGCACCATATTAGAACACAGAAGAAGCTTCTAAGTTGAAGTAATAGCCAGTAAGAAGTAGTACAATTGAAGTTTTAGTTGTCGATTAATCACTTTTTAACCGACTTTGGTGGCTTGTACATGTCGTAGGACCTTAAGATTTTGCATGAAAGGAAGACTAGCAGCCGCGTTGCACGGGAGAATGTGAAGAGTGTTCATATGTAGTAAAAACCTGAGAAATCCGTCCGTTTTCGTCATTTGTTATCGAATCGATTTAAAGCCAGATCGTCACAGTGGCCGCTTTTCTCTCCGAAACGGTTGCACTTATCTTCTGCAAAGCTATGTCGCGTGCTGCGGTATGCGGAAACACTAAAAGCACCATAGTAGAACAGAGAAGAAGCTTCTAAGTTGAAGTAATAGCCAGTAAAAGTAGTACTATTTAAGTTTTAGTTGTCGTTTAATCACTTTTTAACCGGCTTTGGTGGCTTGGACATGTCCTAGGACCTCATACTTTTGCAGGAAAGGAAGACTAGCAGCCGCGTTGCACGGGAGAATGTGAAAAGTGTTCATATGTAGTAAAAACCTGAGAAATCCGTCCGTTTTCGTCATTTGTTATCGAATCGATTTAAAGCCAGATCGTCACATTGGCCGCTCTTCTCTCTGAAACGGTTACATTTATCGTCTGCAAAGCTATGTCGCGTGCTGCGGTATGCGGAGACACTAAAAGCACCATATTAGAACACAGAAGAAGCTTATAAGTTGAAGTAATAGCAAGTAAGAAGTAGTACAATTCAAGTTGTAGTTGTCGATTAACCATTTTTTAGCTGGCTTTGGTGGGTTGGACATGACCTAGGACCTTAAAATTTTGCATGAAAGGAAGACTACCGCCGCGTTGCACGGGACAATGTGAAAAGTGTTCATATGTAGTAAAAACCTGAGAAATCCGTCGGTTTTCGTCATTTGTTATCGAATCGATTTAAAGCCAGAACGTCACATTGGCCGCTCTTATCTCTGAACGGTTACATTTATCGTCTGCAAAGCTATGTCGCGTGCTGCGGTATGCGGAAACACTAAAAGCACCATATTAGAACACATAAGAAGCTTATAAGTTGAAGTAATAGCTAGTAAAATGTAGTACAATTGAAATTTAGTTGTCGATTAATCACTTTTTAGCCGGCTTTGGTGGCTTGGACATGACCTAGGACCTTAAGATTTTGCATGAATGGAGGACTAGCTGCCGCGTTGCATGGGAGAATGTGAAAAGTGTTCATATGTAGTAAAAACCTGAGAAATCTGTCCATTTTCGTCATTTGTTATCGAATCGACTTACATTCAGATCGACACATTGGCCGCTTTTCTCTCTGAGACGGTTACATTTATCGTCTGCAAAGCTATGTCGCGTGCTGCGGTATGCGGAGACACTAAAAGCACCATAGTAGAACACAGAAGAAGCTTCTAAGTTGAAGTAATAGCCAGTAAGAAGTATAAAAATTCAAGTTTAAGTTGTCGATTATTCACTTTTTAGCCGGCTTTGGTGGCTTGGACATGACCTAGGACCTTAAGATTTTGCATGAAAGGAGGACTAGCAGCCGCGTTGCACGGGAGAATGTGAAAAGTGTTCATATGTAGTAAAAACCTGAGAAATCCGTCCGTTTTCGTCATTTGTTATCGAATCGATTTAAAGCCAGATCGTCACATTGGCCGCTCTTCTCTCTGAAACGGTTACAATTGTCGTCTGCAAAGCTATGTCGCGTGCTGCGGTATGCGGAAACACTAAAAAGACCATACTAGAACACAGATGAAGCTTCTAAGTTGAAGTAATAGCCAGTAAGAAGTAGTACAATTCAAGTTTTAGTTGTCGATTATTCACTTCTTAGCCGGCTTTGGTGGCTTGGACATGACCTAGGACCTTAAGATTTTGCATGAAAGGAGGACTAGCAGCCGCGTTGCACGGTAGAATGTGAAAAGTGTTCATATGTAGTAAAAACCTGAGAAATCCGTCCGTTTTCGTCATTTGTTATCGAATCGACTTAAAGCCAGATCGTCATATTGGCGCTTTTCTCTCTGAGACGGTTACATTAATCGTCTGCAAAGCTATGTCGCGTGCTGCGGTATGCGGAGACACTAAAAGCACCATAGTAGAACACAGAAGAAGCTTCTAAGTTGAAGTAATAGCCAGTAAGAAGTAGTACAATTCAAGTTTTAGTTATCGATTATTCACTTTTTAGCCGGCTTTGGTGGCTTGGACATGAGGTGGAACCTTAAGATTTTACATGAAAGGAGGACTAGCAGCCGCGTTGCACGGGAGAATGTGAAAAGTGTTCATATGTAGTAAAAACCTGAGAAATCCGTGGGTTTTCGTCATTTGTTATCGTATCGACTTAAAGCCAGATCGTCACATTGGCCGCTTTTCTCTCTGAGACGATTTATCGTCTGCAAAGCTATGTCGCGTGCTGCGGTATACGGAGACACTAAAAGCACCATATTAGAACACAGAAGAAGCTTCTAAGTTGAAGTAATAGTCAGTAAGAAGTAGTACTATTTAAGTTTTAGTTGTCGATTAATCACTTTTTAACCGGCTTTGCTGGCTTGGACATGTCCTAGGACATTAGGATTTTGCATGAAAGGAAGTCTAGCAGCCGCGTTGCACGGGAGAATGTGAAAAGTGTTCATATGTAGTAAAAACCTGAGAAATCCGTCCGTTTTCGTCATTTGTTGTGGAATCGATTTAAAGCCAGATCGTCACATTGGCCGCTCTTCTCTCTGAAACGGTTACATTTATCGTCTGCAAAGCTATGTCGCGTGCTGCGGTATGCGGAGACACTAAAAGCACCATAGTAGAACAGAGAAGAAGCTTCTAAGTTGAAGTAATAGCCAGTAAGAAGTAGTACAATTCAAGTTTTAGTTATCGATTATTCACTTTTTAGCCGGCTTTGGTGGCTTGGACATGAGGTGGAACCTTAAGATTTTACATGAAAGGAGGACTAGCAGCCGCGTTGCACGGGAGAATGTGAAAAGTATTCATATGTAGTAAAAACCTGAGAAATCCGTGGGTTTTCGTCATTTGTTATCGTATCGACATAAAGGCAGATCGTCACATTGGCCGGTTTTCTCTCTGAGACGATTTATCGTCTGCAAAGCTATGTCGCGTGCTGCGGTATGCGGAGACACTAAAAGCACCATATTAGAACACAGAAGAAGCTTCTAAGTTGAAGTAATAGCCAGTAAGAGGTAGTACTATTTAAGTTTTAGTTGTCGATTATCAACTTTTTAGCCGGCTTTGGTGGCTTGGACATGACCTAGGACCTTAAGATTTTGCATGAAAGGAAGACTAGCAGCCGCGTTGCACGGGAGAATGTGAAAAGTGTTCATATGTAGTAAAAACCTGAGAAATCCATCCGTTTTCGTCATTTGTGATCGAATCGATTTAAAGGAAGATCGTCAAATTGGCCGCTCTTCTCTCTGAAACGGTTGTACTTATCGTCTGCAAAGCTATGTCGCGTGCTGCGGTATGTGGTGACCCTAAAAGCACCATAGTAGAACACGGATGAAGTTTCTAAGTTGATGTAATAGCCAGTAAGAAGTAATACAATTCAAGTTTTAGGTATCGATTATTGACTTTTTACCCTTCTTTTGTGCCTTGGACATGAGTTAGGATATTAAGATTTTGCATGAAAGGAGGACTAGCAGCCGCGTGTGCTCGGGAGAATGTGAAAAGTGTTCATATGTAGTAAAAACCTGATAAATCCGTCCGTTTTCGTCATTTGTTATCGAATCGACTTAAAGCCAGATCGTCACATTTGCCGCTATTCTCTCTGGAACGGTTGTACTTATCGTCTGCAAAGCTATGTCGCGTGCTGCGGTATGCGGAGACACTAAAAGCACCATAGTAAAACACAGATGAAGCTTCCAAGTTGATGTAATAGTCAGTATGAAGTAGTACAATTCAAGTTTTTGTTATCGATTATTGACTTTTTCTCTTCTTTGGTGCCTTGGACATGAGCTAGGACCTTAAGATTCTGCATGAAAGGAGGATTAGTAGCCGAGATGCACAGGAGAATGTGAAAAGTGTTCATATGTAGTAAAAACCTGAGAATCCGTCCGTTTTCGTCATTTGTTATCGAATCGACTTAAAGCCAGATCGCCACATTGGCCGCTCTTCTCTCTGAAACGGTTGTACTTATCGTCTGCAAAGCTATGTCGCGTGCTGCGGTATGTGGAGACCCTAAAAGCACCATAGTAGAACACGGATGAAGTTTCTAAGTTGATGTAATAGCCAGTAAGAAGTAGTACAATTCAAGTTTAAGGTATCGATTATTGACTTTTTACCCTTCTTTGGTGCCTTGGACATGAGTTAGGATATTAAGATTTTGCATGAAAGGAGGACTAGCAGCCACGTGTGCATGGGAGAATGTAAAAAGTGTTCATATGTAGTAAAAACCTGAGAAATCCGTCCGTTTTCGTCATTAGTTATCAAATCAACTTAAAGCCAGATCGTCACATTGGCCACTCTTCTCTCTGAAACGGTTTTACTTATCGTCTGCAAAGCTATGTCGCGTGCTGCGGTATGCGGAGACACTAAAAGCACCATAGTAGAACACAGATGAAGCTTCTAAGTTGATGTAATAGCCATTAAATAGTAGTACAATTCAAGTTTTAGGTATCGATTATTGACTTTTTAGCTGGCTCTGGTGCCTTGGACATGAGCTAGGAACTTAAGTTTCTTCATGAAAGGAGGACTAGCAGCCGAGTTGCACGGGAGAATGTGAAGAGTGTTGATATGTAGTAAAGACCTGAGAATCCGTCCGTTTTCGTCATTTGTTATCGAATCGACTTAAAGCCAGATCGTCACATTGGCCGCTCTTCTCTCTGAAACGGTTGTACTTATCATCTGCAAAAGTATGTCGCGTCCTGCGGTATGGGGAGACACTAAAAGCACCATAGTAGAACACAGATGAAGTTCTAAGTTGATGTAATAGCCAGTAAGAAGTAGTACAATTCAAGTTTTAGGTATCGATTATTGACTTTTTACCCTTCTTTGGTGCCTTGGACATGAGCTAGGAACTTAAGATTGTGCATGAAAGGAGGACTAGCAGCCGAGTTGCACAGGAGAATGTGAAAAGTGTTCATACGTAGTAAAAACCTGAGAAATCCGTCCGTTTTCGTCATTTCTTATCGAATCGACTTAAAGCCAGATCGTCACATTGGCCGCTCTTCTCTCTGAAACGGTTGTACTTATAGTCCGCAAAGCTATGTTGCGTGCTGCGGTATGCGGAGACACTAAAAGCACCATAGTAGAACACAGATGAAGCTTCTAATTTGAAGTAATAGCCATTAAGAAGTAGTACAATTCAAGTTTTAGGTATCGATTAATGACTTTTTAGCTGGCTTTGGTGCCTTGGACATGAGCTAGGACCTTCAGATTCTGCATGAAAGGAGGACTAGCAGCCGAGTTGCACGGGAGCATATGAAAAGTGTTCATATGTAGTAAAAACCTGAGAAATCCGTCCGATTTCGTCATTTGTTATCGAATCGACTTAAAGCCAGATCGTCACATTGGCCGCTCTTCTCTCTGAAACGGTTTTACTTATCGTCTGCAAAGCTATGTCGCGTGCTGCGGTATGCGGAGACACTAAAAGCACCATAGTAGAACACAGATGAAGCTTCTAAGTTGATGTAATAGTCAGTATGAAGTAGTACAATTCAAGTTTTAGTTATCGATTATTGACTTTTTCCCTTCTTTGGTGCCTTGGACATGAGCTAGGAACTTAAGATTCTGCATGAAAGGAGGATTAGTAGCCGAGTTGCACAGGAGAATGTGAAAAGTGTTCATATGTAGTAAAAACCTGAGAATCCGTCCGTTTTCGTCATTTGTTATCGATTCGACTTAAAGCCAGATCGTCACATTGGCCGCTCTTCTCTCTGAAACGGTTGTACTTATCATCTGCAAAAGTATGTCGCGTGCTGCGGTATGGGGAGACACTAAAAGCACCATAGTAGAACACAGATGAAGTTCTAAGTTGATGTAATAGCCAGTAAGAAGTAGTACAATTCAAGTTTTAGGTATCGATTATTGACTTTTTACCCTTCTTTGGTGCCTTGGACATGAGCTAGGAATTTAAGATTTTGCATCAAAGGAGGACTAGCAGCCGCGTTGCACGGGAGAATGTGAAAAGTGTTCATATGTAGTAAAAACCTGAGAAATCCGTCCGTTTTCGTCATTTGTTGTGGAATCGATTTAAAGCCAGATCGTCACATTGGCCGCTCTTCTCTCTGAAACGGTTACATTTATCGTCTGCAAAGCTATGTCGCGTGCTGCGGTATGCGGAGACACTAAAAGCACCATAGTAGAACAGAGAAGAAGCTTCTAAGTTGAAGTAATAGCCAGTAAGAAGTAGTACAATTCAAGTTTTAGTTATCGATTACTCACTTTTTAGCCGGCTTTGGTGGCTTGGACATGAGGTGGAACCTTAAGATTTTACATGAAAGGAGGACTAGCAGCCGCGTTGCACGGGAGAATGTGAAAAGTATTCATATGTAGTAAAAACCTGAGAAATCCGTGGGTTTTCGTCATTTGTTATCGTATCGACATAAAGGCAGATCGTCACATTGGCCGGTTTTCTCTCTGAGACGATTTATCGTCTGCAAAGCTATGTCGCGTGCTGCGGTATGCGGAGACACTAAAAGCACCATATTAGAACACAGAAGAAGCTTCTAAGTTGAAGTAATAGCCAGTAAGAGGTAGTACTATTTAAGTTTTAGTTGTCGATTATCAACTTTTTAGCCGGCTTTGGTGGCTTGGACATGACCTAGGACCTTAAGATTTTGCATGAAAGGAAGACTAGCAGCCGCGTTGCACGGGAGAATGTGAAAAGTGTTCATATGTAGTAAAAACCTGAGAAATCCATCCGTTTTCGTCATTTGTGATCGAATCGATTTAAAGCAAGATCGTCAAATTGGCCGCTCTTCTCTCTGAAACGGTTGTACTTATCGTCTGCAAAGCTATGTCGCGTGCTGCGGTATGTGGTGACCCTAAAAGCACCATAGTAGAACACGGATGAAGTTTCTAAATTGATGTAATAGCCAGTAAGAAGTAATACAATTCAAGTTTTAGGTATCGATTATTGACTTTTTACCATTCTTTTGTGCCTTGGACATGAGTTAGGATATTAAGATTTTGCATGAAAGGAGGACTAGCAGCCGCGTGTGCTCGGGAGAATGTGAAAAGTGTTCATATGTAGTAAAAACCTGATAAATCCGTCCGTTTTCGTCATTTGTTATCGAATCGACTTAAAGCCAGATCGTCACATTTGCCGCTATTCTCTCTGGAACGGTTGTACTTATCGTCTGCAAAGCTATGTCGCGTGCTGCGGTATGCGGAGACACTAAAAGCACCATAGTAAAACACAGATGAAGCTTCCAAGTTGATGTAATAGTCAGTATGAAGTAGTACAATTCAAGTTTTTGTTATCGATTATTGACTTTTTCTCTTCTTTGGTGCCTTGGACATGAGCTAGGACCTTAAGATTCTGCATGAAAGGAGGATTAGTAGCCGAGATGCACAGGAGAATGTGAAAAGTGTTCATATGTAGTAAAAACCTGACAATCCGTCCGTTTTCGTCATTTGTTATCGAATCGACTTAAAGCCAGATCGCCACATTGGCCGCTCTTCTCTCTGAAACGGTTGTACTTATCGTCTGCAAAGCTATGTCGCGTGCTGCGGTATGTGGAGACCCTAAAAGCACCATAGTAGAACACGGATGAAGTTTCTAAGTTGATGTAATAGCCAGTAAGAAGTAGTACAATTCAAGTTTAAGGTATCGATTATTGACTTTTTACCCTTCTTTGGTGGCTTGGACATGAGTTAGGATATTAAGATTTTGCATGAAAGGAGGACTAGCAGCCACGTGTGCATGGGAGAATGTAAAAAGTGTTCATATGTAGTAAAAACCTGAGAAATCCGTCCGTTTTCGTCATTTGTTATCGAATCGACTTAAAGCCAGATCGTCACATTTGCCGCTCTTCTCTCTGAAACGATTGTACTTATCGTCTGCAAAGCTATGACACGTGCTGCGGTATGCGGAGACATTAAATGCACCATAGTAGAACACATATGAAGCATCTAAGTTGATGTAATAGCTAGTAAGAAATAGTACAATTCAAGTTCTAGGTATCGATTATTGACTTTTTAGCTGGCTTAGGTGCTTTGGACATGAGCTAGGAACTTAAGTTTCTTCATGAAAGGAGGACTAGCAGCCGAGTTGCACGGGAGAATGTGAAAAGTGTTCATATGTAGTACAAACCTGAGAAATCCGTCCGTTTTCGTCATTAGTTATCAAATCAACTTAAAGCCAGATCGTCACATTGGCCACTCTTCTCTCTGAAACGGTTTTACTTATCGTCTGCAAAGCTATGTCGCGTGCTGCGGTATGCGGAGACACTAAAAGCACCATAGTAGAACACAGATGAAGCTTCTAAGTTGATGTAATAGCCATTAAATAGTAGTACAATTCAAGTTTTAGGTATCGATTATTGACTTTTTAGCTGGCTCTGGTGCCTTGGACATGAGCTAGGAACTTAAGTTTCTTCATGAAAGGAGGACTAGCAGCCGAGTTGCACGGGAGAATGTGAAGAGTGTTGATATGTAGTAAAGACCTGAGAATCCGTCCGTTTTCGTCATTTGTTATCGAATCGACTTAAAGCCAGATCGTCACATTGGCCGCTCTTCTCTCTGAAACGGTTGTACTTATCATCTGCAAAAGTATGTCGCGTCCTGCGGTATGGGGAGACACTAAAAGCACCATAGTAGAACACAGATGAAGTTCTAAGTTGATGTAATAGCCAGTAAGAAGTAGTACAATTCAAGTTTTAGGTATCGATTATTGACTTTTTACCCTTCTTTGGTGCCTTGGACATGAGCTAGGAACTTAAGATTGTGCATGAAAGGAGGACTAGCAGCCGAGTTGCACAGGAGAATGTGAAAAGTGTTCATACGTAGTAAAAACCTGAGAAATCCGTCCGTTTTCGTCATTTCTTATCGAATCGACTTAAAGCCAGATCGTCACATTGGCCGCTCTTCTCTCTGAAACGGTTGTACTTATAGTCCGCAAAGCTATGTTGCGTGCTGCGGTATGCGGAGACACTAAAAGCACCATAGTAGAACACAGATGAAGCTTCTAATTTGAAGTAATAGCCATTAAGAAGTAGTACAATTCAAGTTTTAGGTATCGATTAATGACTTTTTAGCTGGCTTTGGTGCCTTGGACATGAGCTAGGACCTTCAGATTCTGCATGAAAGGAGGACTAGCAGCCGAGTTGCACGGGAGCATATGAAAAGTGTTCATATGTAGTAAAAACCTGAGAAATCCGTCCGATTTCGTCATTTGTTATCGAATCGACTTAAAGCCAGATCGTCACATTGGCCGCTCTTCTCTCTGAAACGGTTTTACTTATCGTCTGCAAAGCTATGTCGCGTGCTGCGGTATGCGGAGACACTAAAAGCACCATAGTAGAACACAGATGAAGCTTCTAAGTTGATGTAATAGTCAGTATGAAGTAGTACAATTCAAGTTTTAGTTATCGATTATTGACTTTTTCCCTTCTTTGGTGCCTTGGACATGAGCTAGGAACTTAAGATTCTGCATGAAAGGAGGATTAGTAGCCGAGTTGCACAGGAGAATGTGAAAAGTGTTCATATGTAGTAAAAACCTGAGAATCCGTCCGTTTTCGTCATTTGTTATCGATTCGACTTAAAGCCAGATCGTCACATTGGCCGCTCTTCTCTCTGAAACGGTTGTACTTATCATCTGCAAAAGTATGTCGCGTGCTGCGGTATGGGGAGACACTAAAAGCACCATAGTAGAACACAGATGAAGTTCTAAGTTGATGTAATAGCCAGTAAGAAGTAGTACAATTCAAGTTTTAGGTATCGATTATTGACTTTTTACCCTTCTTTGGTGCCTAGGACATGAGCTAGGAATTTAAGATTTTGCATCAAAGGAGGACTAGCAGCCGCGTTGCACGGGAGAATGTGAAAAGTGTTCATACGTAGTACAAACCTGAGAAATCCGTCCGTTTTCGTCATTAGTTATCAAATCAACTTAAAGCCAGATCGTCACATTGGCCACTCTTCTCTCTGAAACGGTTTTACTTATCGTCTGCAAAGCTATGTCGCGTGCTGCGGTATGCGGAGACACTAAAAGCACCATAGTGGAACACAGATGAAGCATCTAATTTGATGTAATAGCTAGTAAGAAATAGTACAATTCAAGTTTTAGGTATCGATTATTGACTTTTTAGCTGGCTTAGGTGCTTTGGACATGAGCTAGGAACTTAAGTTTCTTCATGAAAGGAGGACTAGCAGCCGAGTTGCACAGGAGAATGTGAAAAGTGTTCATATGTAGTAAAAACCTGAGAATCCGTCCGTTTTCGTCATTTGTTATCGATTCGACTTAAAGCCAGATCGTCACATTGGCCGCTCTTCTCTCTGAAACGGTTGTACTTATCATCTGCAAAAGTATGTCGCGTGCTGCGGTATGGGGAGACACTAAAAGCACCATAGTAGAACACAGATGAAGTTCTAAGTTGATGTAATAGCCAGTAAGAAGTAGTACAATTCAAGTTTTAGGTATCGATTATTGACTTTTTACCCTTCTTTGGTGCCTAGGACATGAGCTAGGAATTTAAGATTTTGCATCAAAGGAGGACTAGCAGCCGCGTTGCACGGGAGAATGTGAAAAGTGTTCATACGTAGTACAAACCTGAGAAATCCGTCCGTTTTCGTCATTAGTTATCAAATCAACTTAAAGCCAGATCGTCACATTGGCCACTCTTCTCTCTGAAACGGTTTTACTTATCGTCTGCAAAGCTATGTCGCGTGCTGCGGTATGCGGAGACACTAAAAGCACCATAGTGGAACACAGATGAAGCATCTAATTTGATGTAATAGCTAGTAAGAAATAGTACAATTCAAGTTTTAGGTATCGATTATTGACTTTTTAGCTGGCTTAGGTGCTTTGGACATGAGCTAGGAACTTAAGTTTCTTCATGAAAGGAGGACTAGCAGCCGAGTTGCACGGGAGAATGTGAAAAGTGTTCATGTGTAGTACAAACCTGAGAAATCCGTCCGTTTTCGTCATTAGTTATCAAATCAACTTAAAGCCAGATCGTCACATTGGCCACTCTTCTCTCTGAAACGGTTTTACTTATCGTCTGCAAAGCTATGTCGCGTGCTGCGGTATGCGGAGACACTAAAAGCACCATAGTAGAACACAGATGAAGCTTCTAAGTTGATGTAATAGTCAGTAAGAAGTAGTACAATTCAAGTTTTAGTTGTCGATTATTCACTTTTTAGCCGGCTTTGGTGGCTTGGACATAACCTAGGACCTTAAGATTTTGCATGAAAGGAAGACTAGCAGCCGCGTTGCACGGGAGAATGTGAAAAGTGTTCATATGTAGTAAAAACCTGAGAAATCCGTCCGTTTTCGTCATTTGTTATCGAATCGACTTAAAGCCAGATCGTCACATTTGCCGCTCTTCTCTCTGAAACGGTTGTACTTATCGTCTGCAAAGCTATGTCGCGTGCTGCGGAATGCGGAGACACTAAAAGCACCATAGTAGAACACAGATGAAGCTTCTAAGTTGATATAATAGTTAGTATGAAGTAGTATAATTCAAGTTCTGTTATCGATTGTTGACTTTTTACCCATCTTTGGTGCCTAGGACATGAGCTAGAAACTAAAGATTTTGCATGAAAGGAGGACTAGCAGCCGCGTTGCATGGGACAATGTGAAAAGTGATCATATGTAGTAAAAACCTGAGAAATCCGTCCGTTTTCGTCATTTGTTATCGAATCGACTTAAACCCAGATCGTCACATTGGCCGCTCTTCTGACTGAAACGGTTACATTTATCGTCTGCAAAGCTATGTCGCGTGGTGCGGTACGCGGAGACACTAAAAGCACCATAGTAGAACACAGATGAAGCATCTAAGTTGATGTAATAGCTAGAAATAAGTAGTAAAATTCAAGTTTTAGGTATTGATTATTGACGTTTTAGCTGGCTTTGGTGTCTTGGACATGAGCTAGGAGCTTAAGATTCTGCATGAAAGGAGGACTAGCAGCAGAGTTGCATGGGAGAATGTGAAAAGTCTTCATATGTAGTAAAATCCTGAGAAATCCGTCCGTTTTCGTTATTTGTTATCGAATCGACTTAAACCCAGATCGTCACATTGGCCGCTCTTCTCTCTGAAACGGTTGTACTTATCGTCCGCAAAGCTATGTCGCGTGCTGCGGTATGCGGAGACACTAAAAGCACCATAGTAGAACACAGATGAAGCTTCTAATTTGAAGTAATAGCCATTAAGAAGTAGTACAATTCAAGTTTTAGGTATCGATTATTGATTTTTTAGCTGGCTTTGGTGCCTTGGACATGAGCTAGGACCTTAAGATTCTGCATGAAAGGAGGACTAGCAGCCGAGTTGCACGGGAGAATGAGAAAAGTGTTCATATGTAGTAAACACCTGAGAAATCTGTCCGTTTTCGTAATTTGTTATCGAATCAACTTAAAGCCAGATCGTCACATTCGCCGCTCTTCTCCTGAAACGGTTGTACTTATCGTCCGCAAAGCTATGTCGCGTGCTGCGATATGCGGAGACACTAAAAGCACCATAGTAGAACACAGATGAAGCTTCTAAGTTGATGTAATAGCCATTAAACAGTAGTACAATTCAAGTTTTAGGTATCGATTATTGACTTTTTAACTGGCTTTGGTGCCTTGGACATGAGCTAGGAACTTAAGTTTCTTCATGAAAGGAGGACTAGCAGCCGAGTTGCACGGGAGAATGTGAAGAGTGTTGATATGTAGTAAAAACCTGAGAATCCGTCCGTTTTCTTCATTTGTTATCGAATCGACTTAAAGCCAGATCGTCACATTGGCCGCTCTTCTCTCTGAAACGGTTGTACTTATCATCTGCAAAAGTATGTCGCGTGCTGCGGTATGGGGAGACACTAAAAGCACCATAGTAGAACACAGATGAAGTTCTAAGTTGAAGTAATAGCCAGTAAGAAGTAGTACAATTCAAGTTTTAGGTATCGATTATTGACTTTTTACCCTTCTTTGGTGCCTTGGACATGAGCTAGGAACTTAAGATTGTGCATGAAAGGAGGACTAGCAGCCGAGTTGCACAGGAGAATGTGAAAAGTGTTCATACGTAGTAAAAACCTGAGAAATCCGTCCGTTTTCGTCATTTCTTATCGAATCGACTTGAAGCCAGATCGTCACATTGGCCGCTCTTCTCTCTGAAACGGTTGTACTTATAGTCCGCAAAGCTATGTTGCGTGCTGCGGTATGCGGAGACACTAAAAGCACCATAGTAGAACACAGATGAAGCTTCTAATTTGAAGTAATAGCCATTAAGAAGTAGTACAATTCAAGTTTTAGGTATCGATTAATGACTTTTTAGCTGGCTTTGGTGCCTTGGACATGAGCTAGGACCTACAGATTCTGCATGAAAGGAGGACTAGCAGCCGAGTTGCACGGGAGCATATGAAAAGTGTTCATATGTAGTAAAAACCTGAGAAATCCGTCCGATTTCGTCATTTGTTATCGAATCGACTTAAAGCCAGATCGTCACATTGGCCGCTCTTCTCTCTGAAACGGTTTTACTTATCGTCTGCAAAGCTATGTCGCGTGCTGCGGTATGCGGAGACACTAAAAGCACCATAGTAGAACACAGATGAAGCTTCTATGTTGATGTAATAGTCAGTATGAAGTAGTACAATTCAAGTTTTAGTTATCGATTATTCACGTTTTAGCCAGCTTTGGTGGCTTGGACATTAGGTGGAACCTTAAGATTTTGCATGAAAGGAAGACTAGCAGCCGCGTTGCACGGGAGAATGTGAAAAGTGTTCATATGTAGTAAAAACCTGAGAAATCCGTCCGTTTTCGTCATTTGTTATCGAATCGATTTAAAGCCAGATCTTCACATTGGCCGCTCTTCTCTCTGAAACGGTTACATTAATCGTCTGCAAAGCTATGTCGCATGCTGCGGTATGCGGAGACACTAAAAGCACCATATTAGAACACAGAAGAAGCTTCTAAGTAGAAGTAATAGCCAGTAAGTAGTAGTACTATTTAAGTTTTAGTTGTCGATTAATCACTTTTTAACCGGCTTTGGTGGCTTGGACATGACCTAGGACATTAAGATTTTGCATGACAGGAAGACTAGCAGCCGCGTTGCACGGGAGAATGTGAAAAGTGTTCATATGTAGTAAAAACCTGAGAAATCCGTCCGTTTTCGTCATTTGTTATCGAATCGATTTAAAGCCAGATCGTCACAGTGGCCGCTCTTCTCTCCGAAACGGTTACATTTATCGTCTGCAAAGCTATGTCGCGTGCTGCGGTATGCGGAAACACTAAAAGCACCATAGTACAATAGAGAAGAAGCTTCTAAGTTGAAGTAATAGCCAGTAAAAAGTAGTACTATTTAAGTTTTAGTTGTCGTTGAATCACTTTTTAACCGGCTTTGGTGGCTTGGACATGTCTTAGGACCTTAAGATTTTGCAAGAAAGGAAGACTAGCAGCCGCGTTGCACGGGAGAATGTGAAAAGTGTTCATATGTAGTAAAAACCTGAGAAATCCGTCCGTTTTCGTCATTTGTTATCGAATCGATTTAAAGCCAGATCGTCACAATGGCCGCTCTTCTCTCTGAAACGGTTACATTTATCGTCTGCAAAGCTATGTCGAATGCTGCGGTATACGGAAACACTAAAAGCACCACAGTAGAACTCAGAATAAGTTTCTAAGTTGAAGTAATAGCCAGTAAGAAGTAGTACAATTCAAGTTTTAATTATAGATTATTCACATTTTAGTCGGCTTTGGTGGCTTGGATATGACCTAGGACATTAAGTATTTGCATGAAAGGAGGACTAGCAGCCGCGTTGCACGGGAGAATGTGAAAAGTGTTCATATGTAGTAAAAACCTGAGAAATCCGTCCGTTTTCGTCATTTGTTATCGAATCGACTTAAATTCAGATCGACACATTTGCTGCTTTTCTCACTGAGACGGTTACATTTATCGTCTGCAAAGCTATGTCGCGTGCTGCGGTATGCGGAGACACTAAATGCACCATATTAGAACACAGAAGAAGCTTATAAGTTGAAGCAATAGCAAGTAAGAAGTAGTACAATTCAAGTTATAGTTGTCGATTAATCACTTTTTAGCTGGCTTTGGTGGGTTGGACATGACCTAGGACCTTAAGATTTTGCATGAAAGGAAGACTAGCAGCCGCGTTGCACGGAGAATGTGTAAAGTGTTCATATGTAGTAACAACCTGAGAAATCCGTCCGTTTTCGTCATTTGTTATCGAATCGTCTTAAAGCCCGATCGTCATATTGGCCGCTTTTCTCTCTGAGACGGTTACATTAATCGTCTGCAAAGCTATGTCGCGTGCTGCGGTATGCGGAGACACTAAAAGGACCATAGTAGAACACAGAAGAAGCACTAAGTTGAAGTAATAGCCAGTAAGAAGTAGTAAAATTCAAGTTTTAGTTGTCGATTATTCACTTTTTAGCCGGCTTTGGTGGCTTGGACATGACCTAGGACCTTAAGATATTGCATGAAAGGAGGACTAGCAGCCGCGTTGCACGGGAGAATGTGAAAAGTGTTCATATGTAGTAAAAACCTGAGTAATCCTTGGGTTTTCATCATAATGTTATCGTATCGACTTAAAGCCAGATAGTCACATAGGCCGCTTTTCTCTCTGA
Source organism: Schistocerca gregaria (assembly GCF_023897955.1). NCBI lineage: Eukaryota > Metazoa > Arthropoda > Insecta > Orthoptera > Acrididae > Schistocerca > Schistocerca gregaria. The sequence goes on from NW_026062259.1 coordinate 1,043,334, forward strand.
TACGGTTACATTTATCGTCTGCAAAGCTATGTCGCGTGCTGCGGTATGCAGAGACACTAAAAGCACCATATTAGAACACAGAAGAAGCTTCTAAGTTGAAGTAATAGCCAGTAAGAAGTAGTACAATTGAAGTTTTAGTTGTCGATTAATCACTTTTTAACCGACTTTGGTGGCTTGTACATGTCGTAGGACCTTAAGATTTTGCATGAAAGGAAGACTAGCAGCCGCGTTGCACGGGAGAATGTGAAGAGTGTTCATATGTAGTAAAAACCTGAGAAATCCGTCCGTTTTCGTCATTTGTTATCGAATCGATTTAAAGCCAGATCGTCACAGTGGCCGCTTTTCTCTCCGAAACGGTTGCACTTATCTTCTGCAAAGCTATGTCGCGTGCTGCGGTATGCGGAAACACTAAAAGCACCATAGTAGAACAGAGAAGAAGCTTCTAAGTTGAAGTAATAGCCAGTAAAAGTAGTACTATTTAAGTTTTAGTTGTCGTTTAGTCACTTTTTAACCGGCTTTGGTGGCTTGGACATGTCCTAGGACCTCATACTTTTGCAGGAAAGGAAGACTAGCAGCCGCGTTGCACGGGAGAATGTGAAAAGTGTTCATATGTAGTAAAAACCTGAGAAATCCGTCCGTTTTCGTCATTTGTTATCGAATCGATTTAAAGCCAGATCGTCACATTGGCCGCTCTTCTCTCTGAAACGGTTACATTTATCGTCTGCAAAGCTATGTCGCGTGCTGCGGTATGCGGAGACACTAAAAGCGCCATATTAGAACACAGAAGAAGCTTATAAGTTGAAGTAATAGCAAGTAAGAAGTAGTACAATTCAAGTTGTAGTTGTCGATTAACCATTTTTTAGCTGGCTTTGGTGGGTTGGACATGACCTAGGACCTTAAAATTTTGCATGAAAGGAAGACTACCGCCGCGTTGCACGGGACAATGTGAAAAGTGTTCATATGTAGTAAAAACCTGAGAAATCCGTCGGTTTTCGTCATTTGTTATCGAATCGATTTAAAGCCAGAACGTCACATTGGCCGCTCTTATCTCTGAACGGTTACATTTATCGTCTGCAAAGCTATGTCGCGTGCTGCGGTATGCGGAAACACTAAAAGCACCATATTAGAACACATAAGAAGCTTATAAGTTGAAGTAATAGCTAGTAAAATGTAGTACAATTGAAATTTAGTTGTCGATTAATCACTTTTTAGCCGGCTTTGGTGGCTTGGACATGACCTAGGACCTTAAGATTTTGCATGAATGGAGGACTAGCTGCCGCGTTGCATGGGAGAATGTGAAAAGTGTTCATATGTAGTAAAAACCTGAGAAATCTGTCCATTTTCGTCATTTGTTATCGAATCGACTTACATTCAGATCGACACATTGGCCGCTTTTCTCTCTGAGACGGTTACATTTATCGTCTGCAAAGCTATGTCGCGTGCTGCGGTATGCGGAGACACTAAAAGCACCATAGTAGAACACAGACGAAGCTTCTAAGTTGAAGTAATAGCCAGTAAGAAGTATAAAAATTCAAGTTTAAGTTGTCGATTATTCACTTTTTAGCCGGCTTTGGTGGCTTGGACATGACCTAGGACCTTAAGATTTTGCATGAAAGGAGGACTAGCAGCCGCGTTGCACGGGAGAATGTGAAAAGTGTTCATATGTAGTAAAAACCTGAGAAATCCGTCCGTTTTCGTCATTTGTTATCGAATCGATTTAAAGCCAGATCGTCACATTGGCCGCTCTTCTCTCTGAAACGGTTACAATTGTCGTCTGCAAAGCTATGTCGCGTGCTGCGGTATGCGGAAACACTAAAAAGACCATAGTAGAACACAGATGAAGCTTCTAAGTTGAAGTAATAGCCAGTAAGAAGTAGTACAATTCAAGTTTTAGTTGTCGATTATTCACTTCTTAGCCGGCTTTGGTGGCTTGGACATGACCTAGGACCTTAAGATTTTGCATGAAAGGAGGACTAGCAGCCGCGTTGCACGGTAGAATTTGAAAAGTGTTCATATGTAGTAAAAACCTGAGAAATCCGTCCGTTTTCGTCATTTGTTATCGAATCGACTTAAAGCCAGATCGTCATATTGGCGCTTTTCTCTCTGAGACGGTTACATTAATCGTCTGCAAAGCTATGTCGCGTGCTGCGGTATGCGGAGACACTAAAAGCACCATAGTAGAACACAGAAGAAGCTTCTAAGTGGAAGTAATAGCCAGTAAGAAGTAGTACAATTCAAGTTTTAGTTATCGATTATTCACTTTTTAGCCGGCTTTGGTGGCTTGGACATGAGGTGGAACCTTAAGATTTTACATGAAAGGAGGACTAGCAGCCGCGTTGCACGGGAGAATGTGAAAAGTGTTCATATGTAGTAAAAACCTGAGAAATCCGTGGGTTTTCGTCATTTGTTATCGTATCGACTTAAAGCCAGATCGTCACATTGGCCGCTTTTATCTCTGAGACGATTTATCGTCTGCAAAGCTATGTCGCGTGCTGCGGTATACGGAGACACTAAAAGCACCATATTAGAACACAGAAGAAGCTTCTAAGTTGAAGTAATAGTCAGTAAGAAGTAGTACTATTTAAGTTTTAGTTGTCGATTAATCACTTTTTAACCGGCTTTGCTTGCTTGGACATGTCCTAGGACATTAGGATTTTGCATGAAAGGAAGTCTAGCAGCCGCGTTGCACGGGAGAATGTGAAAAGTGTTCATATGTAGTAAAAACCTGAGAAATCCGTCCGTTTTCGTCATTTGTTGTGGAATCGATTTAAAGCCAGATCGTCACATTGGCCGCTCTTCTCTCTGAAACGGTTACATTTATCGTCTGCAATGCTATGTCGCGTGCTGCGGTATGCGGAGACACTAAAAGCACCATAGTAGAACAGAGAAGAAGCTTCTAAGTTGAAGTAATAGCCAGTAAGAAGTAGTACAATTCAAGTTTTAGTTATCGATTATTCACTTTTTAGCCGGCTTTGGTGGCTTGGACATGAGGTGGAACCTTAAGATTTTACATGAAAGGAGGACTAGCAGCCGCGTTGCACGGGAGAATGTGAAAAGTATTCATATGTAGTAAAAACCTGAGAAATCCGTGGGTTTTCGTCATTTGTTATCGTATCGACATAAAGGCAGATCGTCACATTGGCCGGTTTTCTCTCTGAGACGATTTATCGTCTGCAAAGCTATGTCGCGTGCTGCGGTATGCGGAGACACTAAAAGCACCATATTAGAACACAGAAGAAGCTTCTAAGTTGAAGTAATAGCCAGTAAGAGGTAGTACTATTTAAGTTTTAGTTGTCGATTATCAACTTTTTAGCCGGCTTTGGTGGCTTGGACATGACCTAGGACCTTAAGATTTTGCATGAAAGGAAGACTAGCAGCCGCGTTGCACGGGAGAATGTGAAAAGTGTTCATATGTAGTAAAAACCTGAGAAATCCATCCGTTTTCGTCATTTGTGATCGAATCGATTTAAAGCAAGATCGTCAAATTGGCCGCTCTTCTCTCTGAAACGATTGTACTTATCGTCTGCAAAGCTATGTCGCGTGCTGCGGTATGTGGTGACCCTAAAAGCACCATAGTAGAACACGGATGAAGTTTCTAAGTTGATGTAATAGCCAGTAAGAAGTAATACAATTCAAGTTTTAGGTATCGATTATTGACTTTTTACCATTCTTTTGTGCCTTGGACATGAGTTAGGATATTAAGATTTTGCATGAAAGGAGGACTAGCAGCCGCGTGTGCTCGGGAGAATGTGAAAAGTGTTCATATGTAGTAAAAATCTGATAAATCCGTCCGTTTTCGTCATTTGTTATCGAATCGACTTAAAGCCAGATCGTCACATTTGCCGCTATTCTCTCTGGAACGGTTGTACTTATCGTCTGCAAAGCTATGTCGCGTGCTGCGGTATGCCGGGACACTAAAAGCACCATAGTAAAACACAGATGAAGCTTCCAAGTTGATGTAATAGTCAGTATGAAGTAGTACAATTCAAGTTTTTGTTATCGATTATTGACTTTTTCTCCTCTTTGGTGCCTTGGACATGAGCTAGGACCTTAAGATTCTGCATGAAAGGAGGATTAGTAGCCGAGATGCACAGGAGAATGTGAAAAGTGTTCATATGTAGTAAAAACCTGAGAATCCGTCCGTGTTCGTCATTTGTTATCGAATCGACTTAAAGCCAGATCGCCACATTGGCCGCTCTTCTCTCTGAAACGGTTGTACTTATCGTCTGCAAAGCTATGTCGCGTGCTGCGGTATGTGGAGACCCTAAAAGCACCATAGTAGAACACGGATGAAGTTTCTAAGTTGATGTAATAGCCAGTAAGAAGTAGTACAATTCAAGTTTAAGGTATCGATTATTGACTTTTTACTCTTCTTTGGTGCCTTGGACATGAGTTAGGATATTAAGATTTTGCATGAAAGGAGGACTAGCAGCCACGTGTGCATGGGAGAATGTAAAAAGTGTTCATATGTAGTAAAAACCTGAGAAATCCGTCCAATTTCGTCATTTGTTATCGAATCGACTTAAAGCCAGATCGTCACATTTGCCGCTCTTCTCTCTGAAACGATTGTACTTATCGTCTGCAAAGCTATGACACGTGCTGCGGTATGCGGAGACATTAAATGCACCATAGTAGAACACATATGAAGCATCTAAGTTGATGTAATAGCTAGTAAGAAATAGTACAATTCAAGTTCTAGGTATCGATTATTGACTTTTTAGCTGGCTTAGGTGCTTTGGACATGAGCTAGGAACTTAAGTTTCTTCATGAAAGGAGGACTAGCAGCCGAGTTGCACGGGAGAATGTGAAAAGTGTTCATATGTAGTACAAACCTGAGAAATCCGTCCGTTTTCGTCATTAGTTATCAAATCAACTTAAAGCCAGATCGTCACATTGGCCACTCTTCTCTCTGAAACGGTTTTACTTATCGTCTGCAAAGCTATGTCGCGTGCTGCGGTATGCGGAGACACTAAAAGCACCATAGTAGAACACAGATGAAGCTTCTAAGTTGATGTAATAGCCATTAAATAGTAGTACAATTCAAGTTTTAGGTATCGATTATTGACTTTTTAGCTGGCTCTGGTGCCTTGGACATGAGCTAGGAACTTAAGTTTCTTCATGAAAGGAGGACTAGCAGCCGAGTTGCACGGGAGAATGTGAAGAGTGTTGATATGTAGTAAAGACCTGAGAATCCGTCCGTTTTCGTCATTTCTTATCGAATCGACTTAAAGCCAGATCGTCACATTGGCCGCTCTTCTCTCTGAAACGGTTGTACTTATAGTCCGCAAAGCTATGTTGCGTGCTGCGGTATGCGGAGACACTAAAAGCACCATAGTAGAACACAGATGAAGCTTCTAATTTGAAGTAATAGCCATTAAGAAGTAGTACAATTCAAGTTTTAGGTATCGATTAATGACTTTTTAGCTGGCTTTGGTGCCTTGGACATGAGCTAGGACCTTCAGATTCTGCATGAAAGGAGGACTAGCAGCCGAGTTGCACGGGAGCATATGAAAAGTGTTCATATGTAGTAAAAACCTGAGAAATCCGTCCGATTTCGTCATTTGTTATCGAATCGACTTAAAGCCAGATCGTCACATTGGCCGCTCTTCTCTCTGAAACGGTTGTACTTATCATCTGCAAAAGTATGTCGCGTGCTGCGGTATGGGGAGACACTAAAAGCACCATAGTAGAACACAGATGAAGTTCTAAGTTGATGTAATAGCCAGTAAGAAGTAGTACAATTCAAGTTTTAGGTATCGATTATTGACTTTTTACCCTTCTTTGGTGCCTTGGACATGAGCTAGGAATTTAAGATTTTGCATCAAAGGAGGACTAGCAGCCGCGTTGCACGGGAGAATGTGAAAAGTGTTCATACGTAGTACAAACCTGAGAAATCCGTCCGTTTTCGTCATTAGTTATCAAATCAACTTAAAGCCAGATCGTCACATTGGCCACTCTTCTCTCTGAAACGGTTTTACTTATCGTCTGCAAAGCTATGTCGCGTGCTGCGGTATGCGGAGACACTAAAAGCACCATAGTGGAACACAGATGAAGCATCTAATTTGATGTAATAGCTAGTAAGAAATAGTACAATTCAAGTTTTAGGTATCGATTATTGACTTTTTAGCTGGCTTAGGTGCTTTGGACATGAGCTAGGAACTTAAGTTTCTTCATGAAAGGAGGACTAGCAGCCGAGTTGCACGGGAGAATGTGAAAAGTGTTCAGGTGTAGTACAAACCTGAGAAATCCGTCCGTTTTCGTCATTAGTTATCAAATCAACTTAAAGCCAGATCGTCACATTGGCCACTCTTCTCTCTGAAACGGTTTTACTTATCGTTTGCAAAGCTATGTCGCGTGCTGCGGTATGCGGAGACACTAAAAGCACCATAGTAGAACACAGATGAAGCTTCTAAGTTGATGTAATAGTCAGTAAGAAGTAGTACAATTCAAGTTTTAGTTGTCGATTATTCACTTTTTAGCCGGCTTTGGTGGCTTGGACATAACCTAGGACCTTAAGATTTTGCATGAAAGGAATACTAGCAGCCGCGTTGCACGGGAGAATGTGAAAAGTGTTCATATGTAGTAAAAACCTGAGAAATCCGTCCGTTTTCGTCATTTGTTATCGAATCGACTTAAAGCCAGATCGTCACATTTGCCGCTCTTCTCTCTGAAACGGTTGTACTTATCGTCTGCAAAGCTATGTCGCGTGCTGCGGAATGCGGAGACACTAAAAGCACCATAGTAGAACACAGATGAAGCTTCTAAGTTGATATAATAGTTAGTATGAAGTAGTATAATTCAAGTTCTGTTATCGATTGTTGACTTTTTACCCATCTTTGGTGCCTAGGACATGAGCTAGAAACTAAAGATTTTGCATGAAAGGAGGACTAGCAGCCGCGTTGCATGGGACAATGTAAAAAGTGATCATATGTAGTAAAAACCTGAGAAATCCGTCCGTTTTCGTCATTTGTTATCGAATCGACTTAAACCCAGATCGTCACATTGGCCGCTCTTCTGACTGAAACGGTTACATTTATCGTCTGCAAAGCTATGTCGCGTGGTGCGGTACGCGGAGACACTAAAAGCACCATAGTAGAACACAGATGAAGCATCTAAGTTGATGTAATAGCTAGAAATAAGTAGTAAAATTCAAGTTTTAGGTATTGATTATTGACGTTTTAGCTGGCTTTGGTGTCTTGGACATGAGCTAGGAGCTTAAGATTCTGCATGAAAGGAGGACTAGCAGCAGAGTTGCATGGGAGAATGTGAAAAGTCTTCATATGTAGTAAAATCCTGAGAAATCCGTCCGTTTTCGTTATTTGTTATCGAATCGACTTAAACCCAGATCGTCACATTGGCCGCTCTTCTCTCTGAAACGGTTGTACTTATCGTCCGCAAAGCTATGTCGCGTGCTGCGGTATGCGGAGACACTAAAAGCACCATAGTAGAACACAGATGAAGCTTCTAATTTGAAGTAATAGCCATTAAGAAGTAGTACAATTCAAGTTTTAGGTATCGATTATTGATTTTTTAGCTGGCTTTGGTGCCTTGGACATGAGCTAGGACCTTAAGATTCTGCATGAAAGGAGGACTAGCAGCCGAGTTGCACGGGAGTATGAGAAAAGTGTTCATATGTAGTAAACACCTGAGAAATCTGTCCGTTTTCGTAATTTGTTATCGAATCGACTTAAAGCCAGATCGTCACATTCGCCGCTCTTCTCCTGAAACGGTTGTACTTATCGTCCGCAAAGCTATGTCGCGTGCTGCGATATGCGGAGACACTAAAAGCACCATAGTAGAACACAGATGAAGCTTCTAAGTTGATGTAATAGCCATTAAATAGTAGTACAATTCAAGTTTTAGGTATCGATTATTGACTTTTTAACTCGCTTTGGTGCCTTGGACATTAGCTAGGAACTTAAGTTTCTTCATGAAAGGAGGACTAGCAGCCGAGTTGCACGGGAGAATGTGAAGAGTGTTGATATGTAGTAAAAACCTGAGAATCCGTCCGTTTTCGTCATTTGTTATCGAATCGACTTAAAGCCAGATCGTCACATTGGCCGCTCTTCTCTCTGAAACGGTTGTACTTATCATCTGCAAAAGTATGTCGCGTGCTGCGGTATGGGGAGACACTAAAAGCACCATAGTAGAACACAGATGAAGTTCTAAGTTGATGTAATAGCCAGTAAGAAGTAGTACAATTCAAGTTTTAGGTATCGATTATTGACTATTTACCCTTCTTTGGTGCCTTGGACATGAGCTAGGAACTTAAGATTGTGCATGAAAGGAGGACTAGCAGCCGAGTTGCACAGGAGAATGTGAAAAGTGTTCATACGTAGTAAAAACCTGAGAAATCCGTCCGTTTTCGTCATTTCTTATCGAATCGACTTAAAGCCAGATCGTCACATTGGCCGCTCTTCTCTCTGAAACGGTTGTACTTATAGTCCGCAAAGCTATGTTGCGTGCTGCGGTATGCGGAGACACTAAAAGCACCATAGTAGAACACAGATGAAGCTTCTAATTTGAAGTAATAGCCATTAAGAAGTAGTACAATTCAAGTTTTAGGTATCGATTAATGACTTTTTAGCTGGCTTTGGTGCCTTGGACATGAGCTAGGACCTTCAGATTCTGCATGAAAGGAGGACTAGCAGCCGAGTTGCACGGGAGCATATGAAAAGTGTTCATATGTAGTAAAAACCTGAGAAATCCGTCCGATTTCGTCATTTGTTATCGAATCGACTTAAAGCCAGATCGTCACATTGGCCGCTCTTCTCTCTGAAACGGTTTTACTTATCGTCTGCAAAGCTATGTCGCGTGCTGCGGGATGCGGAGACACTAAAAGCACCATAGTAGAACACAGATGAAGCTTCTATGTTGATGTAATAGTCAGTATGAAGTAGTACAATTCAAGTTTTAGTTATCGATTATTGACTTTTTCCCTTCTTTGGTGCCTTGGACATGAGCTAGGACCTTAAGATTCTGCATGAAAGGAGGATTAGTAGCCGAGTTGCACAGGAGAATGTGAAAAGTGTTCATATGTAGTAAAAACCTGAGAATCCGTCCGTTTTCGTCATTTGTTATCGAATCGACTTAAAGCCAGATCGCCACATTGGCCGCTCTTCTCTCTGGAACGGTTGTACTTATCGTCTGCAAAGCTATGTCGCGTGCTGCGGTATGTGGAGACCCTAAAAGCACCATAGTAGAACACGGATGAAGTTTCTAAGTTGATGTAATAGCCAGTAAGAAGTAGTACAATTCAAGTTTTAGGTATCGTTTATTGACTTTTTACCCTTCTTTGGTGCCTTGGACATGAGTTAGGATATTAAGATTTTTCATGAAAGGAGGACTAGCAGCCACGTGTGCATGGGAGAATGTAAAAAGTGTTCATATGTAGTAAAAACCTGAGAAAACCGTCCGTTTTCGTCATTTGTTATCGAATCGACTTAAAGCCAGATCGTCACATTTGCCGCTCTTCTCTCTGAAACGATTGTACTTATCGTCTGCAAAACTATGACGCGTGCTGCGGTATGCGGAGACATTAAAAGCACCATAGTAGAACACAGATGAAGCATCTAAGTTGATGTAATAGCTAGTAAGAAATAGTACAATTCAAGTTTTAGGTATCGATTATTGACTTTTTAGCTGGCTTTGGTGCTTTGGACATGAGCTAGGAACTTAAGTTTCTTCATGAAAGGAGGACTAGCAGCCGAGTTGCACGGGAGAATGTGAAAAGTGTTCATATGTAGTAAAAACCTGAGAAATCCTTCCGTTTTCGTCATTAGTTATCAAATCAACTTAAAGACAGATCGTCACATTGGCCACTCTTCTCTCTGAAACGGTTTTACTTATCGTCTGCAAAGCTATGTCGCGTGCTGCGGTATGCGGAGACACTAAAAGCACCATAGTAGAACACAGATGAAGCTTCTAAGTTGATGTAATAGTCAGTAAGAAGTAGTACAATTCAAGTTTTAGTTGTCGATTATTCACTTTTTAGCCGGCTTTGGTGGCTTGGACATGACCTAGGACCCTAAGATTTTGCATGAAAGGAAGACTAGCAGCCGCGTTGCACGGGAGAATGTGAAAAGTGTTCATATGTAGTAAAAACCTGAGAAATCCGTCCGTTTTCGTCATTTGTTATCGAATCAACTTAAAGCCAGATCGTCACAGTTGCCGCTCTTCTCTCTGAAACGGTTGTACTTATCGTCTGCAAAGCTATGTCGCGTGCTGCGGTATGCGGAGACACTAAAAGCACCATAGTAGAACACAGATGAACCTTCTAAGTTGATATAATAGTTAGTATGAAGTAGTATAATTCAAGTTCTGTTATCGATTATTGACTTTTTACCCATCTTTCTTGCCTTGGACATGAGCTAGAAACTAAAGATTTTGCATGAAAGGAGGACTAGCAGCCGCGTTGCATGGGACAATGTGAAAAGTGATCATATGTAGTAAAAACCTGAGAAATCCGTCCGTTTTCGTCATTTGTTATCGAATCGACTTAAACCCAGATCGTCACATTGGCCGCTCTTCTGACTGAAACGGTTACATTTATCGTCTGCAAAGCTATGTCGCGTGGTGCGGTACGCGGAGACACTAAAAGCACCATAGTAGAACACAGATGAAGCATTTAAGTTGATGTAATAGCTAGAAAGAAGTAGTAAAATTTAAGTTTTAGGTATCGATTATTGACGTTTTAGCTGGCTTTGCTGACTTGGACATGAGCTAGGAGCTTAAGACTCTGCATGAAAGGAGGACTAGCAGCAGAGTTGCATGGGAGAATGTGAAAAGTGTTCATATGTAGTAAAAACATGAGAAATCCTCTCCGTTTTCGTCATTTGTTATCGAATCGACTTAAAGCCAGATCGTCACATTGGCCGCTCTTCTCTCTGAAACGGTTGTACTTATCGTCCGCAAAGCTATGTCGCGTGCTGCGGTTTGCGGAGACACTAAAAGCACCATAGTAGAACACAGATGAAGCTTCTAATTTGAAGTAATAGCCATTAAGAAGTAGTACAATTCAAGTTTTAGGTATCGATTATTGACGTTTTAGCTGGCTTTGGTGCCTTGGACATGAGCTAGGACCTTAAAATTCTGCATGAAAGGAGGACAAGCAGCCGAGTTGCACGGGAGAATGAGAAAAGTGTTCATATGTAGTAAACACCTGAGAAATCTGTCCGTTTTCGTAATTTGTTATCGAATCGACTTAAAGCCAGATCGTCACATTCGCCGCTCTTCTCCTGAAACGGTTGTACTTATCGTCCGCAAAGCTATGTCGCGTGCTGCGATATGCGGAGACACTAAAAGCACCATAGTATAACACAGATGAAGCTTCTAAGTTGATGTAATAGCCATTAAGTAGTAGTACAATTCAAGTTTTAGGTATCGATTATTGACTTTTTAGCTGGCTTTGGTGCCTTGGACATGAGATAGGACCTTCAGATTCTGCATCAAAGGAGGACTACAGCCGAGTTGCTCGGGAGAATGTGAAAAGTGTTCATATGTAGTAAAAACCTGAGAAATCCTTCCGTTTTCGTCATTTGTTATGAAATCGACTTAAATTCAGATCGTCACATTGGCTGCTCTTCTCTCTGAAACGGTTGTCCTTATCGTCCGCAAGGCTATGTCGCGTGCTGCGGAATGCGGAGACACTAAAAGCACCATAGTAGAACACAGATGAAGCTTCTAATTTGAAGTAATAGCCATTAAGAAGTAGTACAATTCAAGTTTTAGGTATCGATTATTGACTTTTTAGCCGGCTTTGGTGCCTTGGCCATGAGCTAGGACCTTAAGATTCTGCATGAAAGGAGGACTAGCAGCCGAGTTGCACGGGAGAATGAGAAAAGTGTTCATATGTAGGAAACACATGAGAAATATGTCCGTTTTCGTAATTTGTTATCGAATCGACTTAAAGCCAGATCGTCACATTCGCCGCTCTTCTCCTGAAACGGTTGTACTTATCGTCCGCAAAGCTATGTCGCGTGCTGCGATATGCGGAGACACTAAAAGCACCATAGTAGAACACAGATGAAGCTTCTAAGTTGATGTAATAGCCATTAAGAAGTAGAACAATTCAAGTTATAGGTATCGATTATTGACTTTTTAGCTGGCTTTGGTGCCTTGGACATGAGCTAGGACCTTCAGATTCTGCATCAAAGGAGGACTAGCAGCCGAGTTGCTCGGGAGAATGTGAAAAGTGTTCATATGTAGAAAAACCTGAGAAATTCTTCCGATTTCGTCATTTGTTATGAAATCGACTTAAATCGAGATCGTCACATTGGCTGCTCTTCTCTCTGAAACGGTTGTCCTTATCGTCCGTAAGGCTATGTCGCGTGCTGCGGTATGCAGAGACACTAAAAGCACCATAGTAGAACACAGATGAAGCTTCTAAGTTGATGTAATAGCCAGTAAGAAGTAGTACAATTCAAGTTTTAGGTATCGATTATTGACTTTATACCCTTCTTTGGTGCCTTGGACATGAGCTAGGAACTTAAGATTGTGCATGAAAGGAAGACTAGCAGCCGAGTTGCACAGGAGAATGTGAAAAGTGTTCATACGTAGTAAAAACCTGAGAAGTCCGTCCGTTTTCGTCACTTCTTATCGAATCGACCTAAAGCCAGATCGTCACATTGGCCGCTCTTCTGACTGAAACGGTTACATTTATCGTCTGCAACGCTATGTCGCGTGGTGCGGTACGCGGAGACACTAAAAGAACCATAGTAGAACACAGATGAAGCATCTAAGTTGATGTAATAGCTAGAAAGAAGTAGTAAAATTCAAGTTTTAGGTATCGATTATTGACTTTTTAGCTGGCTTTGGTGCCTTGGACATGAGCTAGGACCTTCAGATTCTGCATCAAAGGAGGACTACAGCCGAGTTGCTTGGGAAAATGTGAAAAGTGTTCATATGGAGTAAAAACCTGAGAAATCCTTCCGTTTTCGTCATTTGTTATGAAATCGACTTAAATTCAGATCGTCACATTGGCTGCTCTTCTCTCTGAAACGGTTGTCCTTATCGTCCGCAAGGCTATGTCGCGTGCTGCGGAATGCGGAGACACTAAAAGCACCATAGTAGAACACAGATGAAGCTTCTAATTTGAAGTAATAGCCATTAAGAAGTAGTACAATTCAAGTTTTAGGTATCGATTATTGACTTTTTAGCTGGCTTTGGTGCCTTGGCCATGAGCTAGGACCTTAAGATTCTGCGTGAAAGGAGGACTAGCAGCCGAGTTGCACGGGAGAATGAGAAAAGTGTTCATATGTAGTAAACACATGAGAAATATGTCCGTTTTCGTAATTTGTTATCGAATCGACTTAAAGCCAGATCGTCACATTCGCCGCTCTTCTCCTGAAACGGTTGTACTTATCGTCCGCAAAGCTATGTCGCGTGCTGCGATATGCGGAGACACTAAAAGCACCATAGTAGAACACAGATGAAGCTTCTAAGTTGATGTAATAGCCATTAAGAAGTAGAACAATTCAAGTTATAGGTATCGATTATTGACTTTTTAGCTGGCTTTGGTGCCTTGGACATGAGCTAGGACCTTCAGATTCTGCATCAAAGGAGGACTAGCAGCCGAGTTGCTCGGGAGAATGTGAAAAGTGTTCATATGTAGTAAAAACCTGAGAAATTCTTCCGTTTTCGTCATTTGTTATGAAATCGACTTAAATCGAGATCGTCACATTGGCTGCTCTTCTCTCTGAAACGGTTGTCCTTATCGTCCGTAAGGCTATGTCGCGTGCTGCGGTATGCGGAGACACTAAAAGCACCATAGTAGAACACAGATGAAGCTTCTAAGTTGATGTAATAGCCATTAAGAAGTAGTACAATTCAAGTTTTAGGTATCGATTAATGACTTTTTAGCTGGCTTTGGTGCCTTGGACATGAGCTAGGACCTTCAGATTCTGTATGAAAGGAGGACTAGCAGCCGAGTTGCACGGGAGCATATGAAAAGTGTTCATATGTAGTAAAAACCTGAGAAATCCGTCCGATTTCGTCATTTGTTATCGAATCGACTTAAAGCCAGATCGTCACATTGGCCGCTCTTCTCTCTGAAACGGTTTTACTTATCGTCTGCAAAGCTATGTCGCGTGCTGCGGGATGCGGAGACACTAAAAGCACCATAGTAGAACACAGATGAAGCTTCTATGTTGATGTAATAGTCAGTATGAAGTAGTACAATTCAAGTTTTAGTTATCGATTATTGACTTTTTCCCTTCTTTGGTGCCTTGGACATGAGCTAGGACCTTAAGATTCTGCATGAAAGGAGGATTAGTAGCCGAGTTGCACAGGAGAATGTGAAAAGTGTTCATATGTAGTAAAAACCTGAGAATCCGTCCGTTTTCGTCATTTGTTATCGAATCGACTTAAAGCCAGATCGCCACATTGGCCGCTCTTCTCTCTGGAACGGTTGTACTTATCGTCTGCAAAGCTATGTCGCGTGCTGCGGTATGTGGAGACCCTAAAAGCACCATAGTAGAACACGGATGAAGTTTCTAAGTTGATGTAATAGCCAGTAAGAAGTAGTACAATTCAAGTTTTAGGTATCGTTTATTGACTTTTTACCCTTCTTTGGTGCCTTGGACATGAGTTAGGGTATTAAGATTTTTCATGAAAGGAGGACTAGCAGCCACGTGTGCATGGGAGAATGTAAAAAGTGTTCATATGTAGTAAAAACCTGAGAAAACCGTCCGTTTTCGTCATTTGTTATCGAATCGACTTAAAGCCAGATCGTCACATTTGCCGCTCTTCTCTCTGAAACGATTGTACTTATAGTCCGCAAAGCTATGTTGCGTGCTGCGGTATGCGGAGACACTAAAAGCACCATAGTAGAACACAGATGAAGCTTCTAATTTGAAGTAATAGCCATTAAGAAGTAGTACAATTCAAGTTTTAGGTATCGATTAATGACTTTTTAGCTGGCTTTGGTGCCTTGGACATGAGCTAGGACCTTCAGATTCTGCATGAAAGGAGGACTAGCAGCCGAGTTGCACGGGAGCATATGAAAAGTGTTCATATGTAGTAAAAACCTGAGAAATCCGTCCGATTTCGTCATTTGTTATCGAATCGACTTAAAGCCAGATCGTCACATTGGCCGCTCTTCTCTCTGAAACGGTTTTACTTATCGTCTGCAAAGCTATGTCGCGTGCTGCGGGATGCGGAGACACTAAAAGCACCATAGTAGAACACAGATGAAGCTTCTATGTTGATGTAATAGTCAGTATGAAGTAGTACAATTCAAGTTTTAGTTATCGATTATTGACTTTTTCCCTTCTTTGGTGCCTTGGACATGAGCTAGGACCTTAAGATTCTGCATGAAAGGAGGATTAGTAGCCGAGTTGCACAGGAGAATGTGAAAAGTGTTCATATGTAGTAAAAACCTGAGAATCCGTCCGTTTTCGTCATTTGTTATCGAATCGACTTAAAGCCAGATCGCCACATTGGCCGCTCTTCTCTCTGGAACGGTTGTACTTATCGTCTGCAAAGCTATGTCGCGTGCTGCGGTATGTGGAGACCCTAAAAGCACCATAGTAGAACACGGATGAAGTTTCTAAGTTGATGTAATAGCCAGTAAGAAGTAGTACAATTCAAGTTTTAGGTATCGTTTATTGACTTTTTACCCTTCTTTGGTGCCTTGGACATGAGTTAGGATATTAAGATTTTTCATGAAAGGAGGACTAGCAGCCACGTGTGCATGGGAGAATGTAAAAAGTGTTCATATGTAGTAAAAACCTGAGAAAACCGTCCGTTTTCGTCATTTGTTATCGAATCGACTTAAAGCCAGATCGTCACATTTGCCGCTCTTCTCTCTGAAACGATTGTACTTATCGTCTGCAAAACTATGACGCGTGCTGCGGTATGCGGAGACATTAAAAGCACCATAGTAGAACACAGATGAAGCATCTAAGTTGATGTAATAGCTAGTAAGAAATAGTACAATTCAAGTTTTAGGTATCGATTATTGACTTTTTAGCTGGCTTTGGTGCTTTGGACATGAGCTAGGAACTTAAGTTTCTTCATGAAAGGAGGACTAGCAGCCGAGTTGCACGGGAGAATGTGAAAAGTGTTCATATGTAGTAAAAACCTGAGAAATCCTTCCGTTTTCGTCATTAGTTATCAAATCAACTTAAAGACAGATCGTCACATTGGCCACTCTTCTCTCTGAAACGGTTTTACTTATCGTCTGCAAAGCTATGTCGCGTGCTGCGGTATGCGGAGACACTAAAAGCACCATAGTAGAACACAGATGAAGCTTCTAAGTTGATGTAATAGTCAGTAAGAAGTAGTACAATTCAAGTTTTAGTTGTCGATTATTCACTTTTTAGCCGGCTTTGGTGGCTTGGACATGACCTAGGACCCTAAGATTTTGCATGAAAGGAAGACTAGCAGCCGCGTTGCACGGGAGAATGTGAAAAGTGTTCATATGTAGTAAAAACCTGAGAAATCCGTCCGTTTTCGTCATTTGTTATCGAATCAACTTAAAGCCAGATCGTCACAGTTGCCGCTCTTCTCTCTGAAACGGTTGTACTTATCGTCTGCAAAGCTATGTCGCGTGCTGCGGTATGCGGAGACACTAAAAGCACCATAGTAGAACACAGATGAACCTTCTAAGTTGATATAATAGTTAGTATGAAGTAGTATAATTCAAGTTCTGTTATCGATTATTGACTTTTTACCCATCTTTCTTGCCTTGGACATGAGCTAGAAACTAAAGATTTTGCATGAAAGGAGGACTAGCAGCCGCGTTGCATGGGACAATGTGAAAAGTGATCATATGTAGTAAAAACCTGAGAAATCCGTCCGTTTTCGTCATTTGTTATCGAATCGACTTAAACCCAGATCGTCACATTGGCCGCTCTTCTGACTGAAACGGTTACATTTATCGTCTGCAAAGCTATGTCGCGTGGTGCGGTACGCGGAGACACTAAAAGCACCATAGTAGAACACAGATGAAGCATTTAAGTTGATGTAATAGCTAGAAAGAAGTAGTAAAATTTAAGTTTTAGGTATCGATTATTGACGTTTTAGCTGGCTTTGCTGACTTGGACATGAGCTAGGAGCTTAAGACTCTGCATGAAAGGAGGACTAGCAGCAGAGTTGCATGGGAGAATGTGAAAAGTGTTCATATGTAGTAAAAACATGAGAAATCCTCTCCGTTTTCGTCATTTGTTATCGAATCGACTTAAAGCCAGATCGTCACATTGGCCGCTCTTCTCTCTGAAACGGTTGTACTTATCGTCCGCAAAGCTATGTCGCGTGCTGCGGTTTGCGGAGACACTAAAAGCACCATAGTAGAACACAGATGAAGCTTCTAATTTGAAGTAATAGCCATTAAGAAGTAGTACAATTCAAGTTTTAGGTATCGATTATTGACGTTTTAGCTGGCTTTGGTGCCTTGGACATGAGCTAGGACCTTAAAATTCTGCATGAAAGGAGGACAAGCAGCCGAGTTGCACGGGAGAATGAGAAAAGTGTTCATATGTAGTAAACACCTGAGAAATCTGTCCGTTTTCGTAATTTGTTATCGAATCGACTTAAAGCCAGATCGTCACATTCGCCGCTCTTCTCCTGAAACGGTTGTACTTATCGTCCGCAAAGCTATGTCGCGTGCTGCGATATGCGGAGACACTAAAAGCACCATAGTATAACACAGATGAAGCTTCTAAGTTGATGTAATAGCCATTAAGTAGTAGTACAATTCAAGTTTTAGGTATCGATTATTGACTTTTTAGCTGGCTTTGGTGCCTTGGACATGAGATAGGACCTTCAGATTCTGCATCAAAGGAGGACTACAGCCGAGTTGCTCGGGAGAATGTGAAAAGTGTTCATATGTAGTAAAAACCTGAGAAATCCTTCCGTTTTCGTCATTTGTTATGAAATCGACTTAAATTCAGATCGTCACATTGGCTGCTCTTCTCTCTGAAACGGTTGTCCTTATCGTCCGCAAGGCTATGTCGCGTGCTGCGGAATGCGGAGACACTAAAAGCACCATAGTAGAACACAGATGAAGCTTCTAATTTGAAGTAATAGCCATTAAGAAGTAGTACAATTCAAGTTTTAGGTATCGATTATTGACTTTTTAGCCGGCTTTGGTGCCTTGGCCATGAGCTAGGACCTTAAGATTCTGCATGAAAGGAGGACTAGCAGCCGAGTTGCACGGGAGAATGAGAAAAGTGTTCATATGTAGGAAACACATGAGAAATATGTCCGTTTTCGTAATTTGTTATCGAATCGACTTAAAGCCAGATCGTCACATTCGCCGCTCTTCTCCTGAAACGGTTGTACTTATCGTCCGCAAAGCTATGTCGCGTGCTGCGATATGCGGAGACACTAAAAGCACCATAGTAGAACACAGATGAAGCTTCTAAGTTGATGTAATAGCCATTAAGAAGTAGAACAATTCAAGTTATAGGTATCGATTATTGACTTTTTAGCTGGCTTTGGTGCCTTGGACATGAGCTAGGACCTTCAGATTCTGCATCAAAGGAGGACTAGCAGCCGAGTTGCTCGGGAGAATGTGAAAAGTGTTCATATGTAGAAAAACCTGAGAAATTCTTCCGTTTTCGTCATTTGTTATGAAATCGACTTAAATCGAGATCGTCACATTGGCTGCTCTTCTCTCTGAAACGGTTGTCCTTATCGTCCGTAAGGCTATGTCGCGTGCTGCGGTATGCAGAGACACTAAAAGCACCATAGTAGAACACAGATGAAGCTTCTAAGTTGATGTAATAGCCAGTAAGAAGTAGTACAATTCAAGTTTTAGGTATCGATTATTGACTTTATACCCTTCTTTGGTGCCTTGGACATGAGCTAGGAACTTAAGATTGTGCATGAAAGGAAGACTAGCAGCCGAGTTGCACAGGAGAATGTGAAAAGTGTTCATACGTAGTAAAAACCTGAGAAGTCCGTCCGTTTTCGTCACTTCTTATCGAATCGACCTAAAGCCAGATCGTCACATTGGCCGCTCTTCTGACTGAAACGGTTACATTTATCGTCTGCAACGCTATGTCGCGTGGTGCGGTACGCGGAGACACTAAAAGCACCATAGTAGAACACAGATGAAGCATCTAAGTTGATGTAATAGCTAGAAAGAAGTAGTAAAATTCAAGTTTTAGGTATCGATTATTGACTTTTTAGCTGGCTTTGGTGCCTTGGACATGAGCTAGGACCTTCAGATTCTGCATCAAAGGAGGACTACAGCCGAGTTGCTTGGGAGAATGTGAAAAGTGTTCATATGGAGTAAAAACCTGAGAAATCCTTCCGTTTTCGTCATTTGTTATGAAATCGACTTAAATTCAGATCGTCACATTGGCTGCTCTTCTCTCTGAAACGGTTGTCCTTATCGTCCGCAAGGCTATGTCGCGTGCTGCGGAATGCGGAGACACTAAAAGCACCATAGTAGAACACAGATGAAGCTTCTAATTTGAAGTAATAGCCATTAAGAAGTAGTACAATTCAAGTTTTAGGTATCGATTATTGACTTTTTAGCTGGCTTTGGTGCCTTGGCCATGAGCTAGGACCTTAAGATTCTGCGTGAAAGGAGGACTAGCAGCCGAGTTGCACGGGAGAATGAGAAAAGTGTTCATATGTAGTAAACACATGAGAAATATGTCCGTTTTCGTAATTTGTTATCGAATCGACTTAAAGCCAGATCGTCACATTCGCCGCTCTTCTCCTGAAACGGTTGTACTTATCGTCCGCAAAGCTATGTCGCGTGCTGCGATATGCGGAGACACTAAAAGCACCATAGTAGAACACAGATGAAGCTTCTAAGTTGATGTAATAGCCATTAAGAAGTAGAACAATTCAAGTTATAGGTATCGATTATTGACTTTTTAGCTGGCTTTGGTGCCTTGGACATGAGCTAGGACCTTCAGATTCTGCATCAAAGGAGGACTAGCAGCCGAGTTGCTCGGGAGAATGTGAAAAGTGTTCATATGTAGTAAAAACCTGAGAAATTCTTCCGTTTTCGTCATTTGTTATGAAATCGACTTAAATCGAGATCGTCACATTGGCTGCTCTTCTCTCTGAAACGGTTGTCCTTATCGTCCGTAAGGCTATGTCGCGTGCTGCGGTATGCGGAGACACTAAAAGCACCATAGTAGAACACAGATGAAGCTTCTAAGTTGATGTAATAGCCAGTAAGAAGTAGTACAATTCAAGTTTTAGGTATCGATTATTGACTTTATACCCTTCTTTGGTGCCTTGGACATGAGCTAGGAACTTAAGATTGTGCATGAAAGGAAGACTAGCAGCCGAGTTGCACAGGAGAATGTGAAAAGTGTTCATACGTAGTAAAAACCTGAGAAGTCCGTCCGTTTTCGTCACTTCTTATCGAATCGACCTAAAGCCAGATCGTCACATTGGCCGCTCTTCTGACTGAAACGGTTACATTTATCGTCTGCAAAGCTATGTCGCGTGGTGCGGTACGCGGAGACACTAAAAGCACCATAGTAGAACACAGATGAAGCATCTAAGTTGACGTAATAGCTAGAAAGAAGTAGTAAAATTCAAGTTTTAGGTATCGATTATTGACGTTTTAGCTGGCTTTGGTGCCTTGGACATGAGCTAGGAACTTAAGATTCTGCATGAAAGGAGGACTAGCAAGAGAGTTGCATGGGAGAATGTGAAAAGTGTTCATATGTAGTAAAAACATGAGAAATCCTGTCCGTTTTCGTCATTTGTTATCGAATCGACTTAAAGCCAGATCGTTACATTGGCCGCTCTTCTCTCTGAAACGGTTGTACTTATCGTCCGCAATGCTATGTCGCGTGCTGCGGTTTGCGGAGACACTAAAAGCACCATAGTAGAACACAGATGAAGCTTCTAATTTGAAGTAATAGCTATTAAGAAGTAGTACAATTCAAGTTTTAAGTATTGATTATTGACTTTTTAGCTGGCTTTGGTGCCTTGGACATGAGCTAGGACCTTAAGATTCTGCATGAAAGGAGGACTAGCAGCCGAGTTGCACGGGAGAATGAGAAAAGTGTTCATATGTAGTAAAAAAATGAGAAATCTGTTTGTTTTCGTAATTTGTTATCGAATCGACTTAAATCCAGATCGTCACATAAGCCGCTCTTCTTTCTGAAACGGTTGTCCTTATCATCCGCAAGGCTATGTCGCGTGCTGCGGTATGCGGAGACACTAAAAGCACCATAGTAGAACACAGATGAAGCTTCTAAGTTGATGTAATAGCCAGTAAGAAGTAGTAAAATTGAAGTTTTAGCTGTCGATTATTGAACTTTTACCCTTTTTCGGTGCCTTGGACATGAGCTAGGAACTTAAGATTCTGCATGAACGGAGGACTAGCAGCCGAGTTGCACGGGAGAATGAGAAAAGTGTTCATATGTAGTAAAAACATGAGAAATCCTGTAAGTTTTCGTCATTTGTTATCGAATCGACTTAAAGCCAGATCGTCACATTGGCCGCTCTTCTCTCTGAAACGGTTGTACTTATCGTCCGCAAAGCTATGTTGCGTGCTGCGGTATGCGGAGACACTAAAAGCACCATAGTAGAACACAGATGAAGCTTCTAATTTGAAGTAATAGCCATTAAGAAGTAGTACAATTCAAGTTTTAGGTATCGATTATTGACTTTTTAGCTGGCTTTGGTGCCTTGGACATGAGCTAGGACCTTAAGATTCTGCATGAAAGGAGGACTAGCAGCCGAGTTGCACGGGAGAATGAGAAAAGTGTTCATATGTAGTAAAAACATGAGAAATCCTGTCCGTTTTCGTCATTTGTTATCGAATCGACTTAAAGCCAGATCGTCACATTGGCCGCTCTTCTCTCTGAAACGGTTGTACTTATCGTCCGCAAAGCTATGTCGCATGCTGCGGTTTGCGGAGACACTAAAAGCACCATAGTAGAACACAGATGAAGCTTCTAATTTGAAGTAATAGCCATTAAGAAGTAGTACAATTCAAGTTTTAGGTATCGATTATTGACTTTTTAGGTGGCTTTGGTGCCTTGGACATGAGCTAGGACCTGAAGATTCTGCATGAAAGGAGGACTAGCAGCCGAGTTGCACGGGAGAATGTGAAAAGTGTTCATATGTAGTAAAAACATGAGAAATCCTCTCCGTTTTCGTCATTTGTTATCGAATCGACTTAAAGCGAGATCGTCACATTGGCCGCTCTTCTCTCTGAAACGGTTGTACTTATCGTCCGCAAAGCTATGTCGCGTGCTGCGGTTTGCGGAGACACTAAAAGCACCATAGTAGAACACAGATGAAGCTTCTAATTTGAAGTAATAGCCTTTAAGAAGTAGTACAATTCAAGTTTTAGGTATCGATTATTGACTTTTTAGCTGGCTTTGGTGCCTTGGACATGAGCTAGGACCTTAAGATTCTGCATGAAAGGAGGACTAGCAGCCGAGTTGCACGGGAGAATGAGAAAAGTGTTCATATGTAGTAAAAACCTGAGAAATCTGTCCGTTTTCGTAATTTGTTATCGAATCGACTTAAAGCCAGATCGTCACATTCGCCGCTCTTCTCCTGAAACGGTTGTACTTATCGTCCGCAAACCTATGTCGCGTGTTGCGATGTACGGAGATACTAAAAGCACCATAGTAGAACACAGATGAAGCTTTTAAGTTGATGTAATAGCCAGTAAGAAGTACTACAATTCAACTTTTAGGTATCGATTATTGACTTTTTAGCAGGCTTTGGTGCCTTGGACATGAGCTAGGACCTTCAGATTCTGCATGAAAGGAGGACTAGCAGCCGAGTTGCACGGGAGAATGTGAAAAGTGTTCATATGTAGTAAAAACATGAGAAATCCGTCCGTTTTCGTCATTTGTTATGAAATCGACTTAAATCCAGATCGTCACATTGGCCGCTCTTCTTTCTGAAACGGTTGTCCTTATCGTCCGCAAGGCTATGTCGCGTGCTGCGGTATGCGGAGACACTAAAAGCACCATAGTAGAACACAGATGAAGCTTCCTATTTGATGTAATAGCCAGTAAGAAGTAGTAAAATTGAAGTTTTAGCTATCGATTATTGACTTTTTACCCTTTTTTGGTGCCTTGGACATGTGCTAGGAACTTAAGATTCTGCATGAACGGAGGACTAGCAGCCGCGCTGCACGGGAGAATGTGAAAAGTGTTCATGTGTAGTAAAAACCTGAGAAATCCGTCCGTGTTCGTCATTTGATATCGAATCGACTTAAAGCCCGATCGTCTATTTGGCTACTGTTCTGTCTGAAACGGTTACATTTATCGTCTGCAAACCTAAGTCGCGTGCTGCGGTATGCGGAGACACTAAACGCACCATAGCAGAACACAGATGAAGCATGTAAGTTGATGTAATAGCTAGTAAAAAATAGTACAATTCAAGTTTTAGGTATCGATTATTGACTTTTTAGCTGGCTTTGGTGCCTTGGACATGAGCTAGGAACCTAAGATTGTTCATGAAAGGAGGACTAGCAGCCGTGTTTCACGGGAGAATGTGAAAAGCGTTCATATGTAGTAAAAACCTGAGAAATCCGTCCGTTTTCGTCATTTGTTATCGAATCGACTTAAAGCCAGATCGTCACATTGGCCGCTCTTCTCTCAGAAACGGTTGTACTTATCGTCCGCAAAGCTATGTCGCGTGCTGCGTTATGCGGAGACACTAAAAGCACCATAGTAGAACACAGATGAAGTTTCTAAGTTGATGTAATAGCCAGTAAGAAGTAGTAAATTTCAAGTTTCAGGTATCGATTATTGACCTTTTAGCTGGCTTTGGTGCCTTAGACATGAGCTAGGACCTTAAGATTCTGCATTAAAGGAGGACTAGCAGCCGAGTTGCACGGGAGAATGTGAAAGGAGTTCATATGTAGTAAAAACCTGAGAAATCCGTCCGTTTTCGTCATTTGTTATCGAATCGACTTAAAGCCAGATCGTCACATTTGCCGCTCTTCTCTATGATACGGTTGTACTTATCGTCTGCAAAGCTATGTAGCGTGCTGCGGTATGCGGAGACACTAAAAGCACCATAGTAGAACACAGATGAAGCATCTAAGTTGATGTAATAGGTAGTAAGAAATAGTACAATTCAAGTTTTAGGTATCGATTATTGACTTTTTGGCTGGCTTTGGTGCCTTGGACATGAGCTAGGAACTTAAGATTCTTCATGAAAGGAGGACTAGCAGCCGAGTTGCACGGGAGAATGTGAAAAGTGTTCATATGTAGTAAAAACCTGAGAAATCCGTCCGTTTTCGTCATTTGTTATCGAATCAACCTAAGGCCAGATCGTCACATTGGCCGCTTTTCTCTCTGAGACGGTTGTACTTATCGTCTGCAAGGCTATGTCGCATGCTGCGGTATCCGGAGACACTGAAAGCACCATAGTAGAACACAGAAGAAGCTTCTATGTTGATGTAATAGCCAGTAAGAAGTAGTACAATTCAAGTTTTAGTTGTCGATTATTCACTTTTTAGCCGACTTTGGTGGCTTGGACACGACCTAGGACCTTAAGATTTTGCATGAAATGACGACTAGCAGCCGCGTTGCACGGGAAAATGTGAAAAGTGTTCATATGTAGTAAAAACCTGAGAAATCCGTCCGTTTTCGTCATTTGTTATCGAATCGACTTAAAGCCAGATCATCACATTGGCCGCTTTTCTCTCTGAGACGGTTACATTTATCGTCTGCAAAGCTATTTCGCGTGCTGCGGTCTGCGGAGAGACTAAAAGCACCATAGTAGAACACAGAATAAGCTTCTAAGTTGAAGTAATAGCCAGTAAGAAGTAGTACAATTCAAGTTTCAGTTGTCGATTATTCACTTTTTAGCCGGCTTTCGTGGCTTGGACATGACCTAGGACCTTAAGATTTTGCATGAAATGAGGGACTAGCAGCCGCGTTGGACGGGAGAATGTGAAAAGTGTTCATATGTAGTAAAAACCTTAGAAATCCGTCCGTTTTCGTCATTTGTTATCAAATCGACTTAAAGCCAGATCGTCACATTGGAAGCTCTTCTGTCTGAAACGGTTACATTTATCGTCTGCAAAGCTATGTCGCGTGCTGCGGTATGCGGAGACACTAAAAGCACCAAAGTATAACACAGAAGAAGCTTCTATGTTGATGTAATAGCCAGTAAGAAGTAGTACAATTCAAGTTTTAGTTGGCGATTATTCACTTTTTAGCCGACTTTGGTGGCTTGGACATGACCTAGGACCTTACGATTTTCCATGAAAAGAGGACTAGCAGCCGCGTTGCACGGGAGAGTGTGAAAAGTGTTCATGTGTAGTAAAAACCTGAGAAATCCGTCCGTTTTCGTCATTTGTTATCGAATCGACGTAAAGCCAGATCATCACATTGGCCGCTTTTCTCTCTGAGACGGTTACATTTATCGTCTGCAAAGATATGTCGCATGCTGCGGTATGCGAAGACACTAAAAGCACCATAGTAGAACACAGAAGAAGCTTCTAAGTTGAAGTAATAGCCAGTAAGAAGTAGTACAATTCAAGTTTAAGTTGTCGATTATTCACTTTTTAGCCGACTTTGGTGGCTTGGACATGACCTAGGACCTTACGATTTTGCATGAAAAGAGGACTAACAATAGCGTTGCACTGGAGAATGTGAAAAGAGTTCATATGTAGTAAAAACCTGAGAAATCCGTCTGTTTTCGTCATTTGTTATCAAATCGACTTAAAGCCAGATCATCACATTGGCCGCTTTTCTCTCTGAGACGGTTACATTTATCGTCTGCAAAGCTATGTCGCGTGCTACGGTATGCGAAGACACTATAATAGTAGAACACACAAGAAGCTTCTAAGTTGAAGTAATAGCCAGTAAGAAGTAGTACAATTCTACTTTTAGTTGTCGATTATTCACATTTTAGCCGCCTTTGGTGGCTTGGACATGACATAGGACCTTAAGATTTTGCATGAAAGGAGGACTAGCAGCCGCGTTGCATGGGAGAATGTGACAAGTGCTCATATGTAGTAAAAACCTGAGAAAGCCGTCCGGTATCGTCATTTGTCATCGAATCGACTTAAAGCCAGATTGTCACATTGGCCGCTCTTCTCTCTGAAACAGTTACATTTATCGTCTGCAAAACTATTTCGCGTGCTGCGGTCTGCGTAGAGACTAAAAGCACCAAAGTAGAACACAGAATAAGCTTCTAAGTTGAAGTAATAGCCAGTAAGAAGTAGTACAATTCAAGTTTCAGTTGTCGATTATTCACTTTTTAGCCGGCTTTGGTGGCTTGGACATGACCTAGGACCTTAAGATTTTGCATGAAATGAGGACTAGCAGCCGCGTTGCACGGGAGAATGTGAAAAGTGTTCATATGTAGTAAGAACCTTAGAAATCCGTCCGTTTTCGTCATTTGTTATCAAATCGACTTAAAGCCAGATCGTCACATTGGAAGCTCTTCTGTCTGAAACGGTTACATTTATCGTCTGCAAAGCTATGTCGCGTGCTGCGGTATGCGGAGACACTAAAAGCACCATAGTAGAAGACAGATGAAGCTTCTAAGTTGATGTAATAGCCAGTAAGAAGTAGTACAATTCAAGTTTCAGTTGTCGATTATTCACTTTTTAGCCGGCTTTGGTGGCTTGGACATGACCTAGGACCATAACATTTTGCATGAAAGGAGGACTAGCAGCCGCGTTGTACGGGAGAATGTAAAAAGTGTTCATATGTAGTAAACACCTGAGAAATCCGTCCGTTTTCGTCATTTGATATCGAAACGACTTAAAGCCAGATCGTCACATTGGCCGCACTTCTGTCTGAAACGGTTACATTTATCGTCTGCAAAGCTATGTCGCGTGCTGCGGTATGCGCAGACACAAAAAGCACAAAGTATAACACAGAAGAAGCTTCTAAGTTGAAGTAATAGCCAGTAAGAAGTAGTACAATTCAAGTTTTAGTTGTCGATTATTCACTTTTTAGCCGACTTTGGTGGCTTGGACATGACCTAGGACCTTACGATTTTGCATGAAAAGAGGACTAGCTGCCGCGTTGCACGGGAGAATGTGAAAAGTGTTCATATGTAGTAAAAACCTGAGAAATCCGTCCGTTTTCGTCATTTGTTACCGAATCGACTTAAAGCCAGATCATCACATTGGCCGCTTTTCTCTCTGAGACGGTTACATTTATCGTCTGCAAAGCTATGTCGCGTTCTGCGGTATGCGAAGACACTATAAGCACCATAGTAGAACACAGAAGAAGCTTCTAAAGTGAAGTAATAGCCAGTAAGAAGTAGTACAATTCAAGTTTTAGGTATCGATTATTGGCTATTTAGCTTGCTTTGGTGCCTTGGACATGATCTAGGACCTTAAGATTCTGCATGAA
The DNA here is from genome assembly GCF_023897955.1 of Schistocerca gregaria. Lineage (NCBI taxonomy): Eukaryota > Metazoa > Arthropoda > Insecta > Orthoptera > Acrididae > Schistocerca > Schistocerca gregaria. Next base: position 1,070,609 of record NW_026062259.1, read on the forward strand.
AGGAGGACTAGCAGCCGCGTTGCACGGGAGAATGTGAAAAGTGTTCATATGTAGTAAAAACCTGAGAAATCCGTCCGTTTTCGTCATTTGTTATCGAATCGATTTAAAGCCAGATCGTCACAATGGCTGCTCTTCTCTCTGAAACGGTTACATTTATCGTCTGCAAAGCTATGTCGCGTGCTGCGGTATACGGAAACACTAAAAGCACCACAGTAGAACTCAGAATAAGTTTCTAAGTTGAAGTAATAGCCAGTAAGAAGTAGTACAATTCAAGTTTTAATTATAGATTATTCACATTTTAGCCGACTTTGGTGGCTTGGATATGACCTAGGACCTTAAGGATTTGCATGAAAGGAGGACTAGCAGCCGCGTTGCACGGGAGAATGTGAAAAGTGTTCATATGTAGTAAAAACCTGAGAAATCAGTCCGTTTTCGTCATTTGTTATCGAATCGATTTAAAGCCAGATCGTCACATTGGCCGCTTTTCTCTCTGAGACGGTTACATTTATCGTCTGCAAAGCAATGTCGCGTGCTGCGGTATGCGGAGACACTAAAAGCACCATATTAGAACACAGAAGAAGCTTCTATGTTGAAGTAATAGCCAGTAAGAAGTAGTACAATTCAAGTTTTAGTTGTCGATTATTCATTTTTTAGCCGGCTTTGGTGGCTTGGACATGACCTAGGACCTTAAGATTTTGCATGAATGGAGGACTAGCTGCCGCGTTGCATGGGAGAATGTGAAAAGTGTTCATATGTAGTAAAAACCTGAGAAATCTGTCCATTTTCGTCATTTGTTATCGAATCGACTTAGAGCCAGATTGTCACATTGGCAGCTTTTCTCTCTGAGACGGTTACATTTTTCGTCTGCAAAGCTATGTCGCGTGCTGCGGTATGCGGAGACACTTAAAGCACCATAGTAGAACAGAGAAGAAGCTTCTAAGTTGAAGTAATAGACAGTAAAAAGTAGTACTATTTAAGTTTTAGTTGTCGTTTAATCACTTTTTAACCGGCTTTGGTGGCTTGGACATGTCCTAGGACCTCATACTTTTCCAGGAAAGGAAGACTAGCAGCCGCGTTGCACGGGAGAATGTGAAAGGTGTTCATATGTTGTAAAAACCTGAGAAATCCGTCCGTTTTCGTCATTTGTTATCGAATCGATTTAAAGCCAGATCGTCACATTGGCCGCTCTTCTCTCTGAAACGGTTACATTTATCGTCTGCAAAGCTATGTCGCGTGCTGCGGTATGCGGAGACACTAAAAGCACCATATTAGAACACAGAAGAAGCTTATAAGTTGAAGTAATAGCAAGTAAGAAGTAGTACAATTCAAGTTGTAGTTGTCGATTAATCACTTTTTAGCTGGCTTTGGTGGGTTGGACATGACCTAGGACCTTAAAATTTTGCATGAAAGGAAGACTAGCGCCGCGTTGCACGGGACAATGTGAAAAGTGTTCATATGTAGTAAAAACCTGAGAAATCCGTCCGTTTTCGTCATTTGTTATCGAATCGATTTAAAGCCAGAACGTCACATTGGCCGCTCTTATCTCTGAACGGTTACATTTATCGTCTGCAAAGCTATGTCGCGTGCTGCGGTATGCGGAAACACTAAAGGCACCATATTAGAACACATAAGAAGCTTATAAGTTGAAGTAATAGCTAGTAAAAAGTAGTACAATTGAAGTTTAGTTGTCGATTAATCACTTTTTAGCCGGCTTTGGTGGCTTGGACATGACCTAGGACCTTAAGATTTTGCATGAATGGAGGACTAGCTGCCGCGTTGCATGGGAGAATGTGAAAAGTGTTCATATGTAGTAAAAACCTCAGAAATCTGTCCATTTTCGTCATTTGTTATCGAATCGACTTAAAGCCAGATCGTCACATTGGCCGCTTTTCTCTCTGAGACGGTTACATTTTTCGTCTGCAAAGCTATGTCGCGTGCTGCGGTATGCGGAAACACTAAAAGCATCATAGTAGAACACAGAAGGAGCTTTAAAGTTGAAGTAATAGCCAGTAAGAAGTAGTACAATTCAAGTTTTAGTTGTCGATTATTCACTTTTTAGCCGGGTTTGGTGGCTTGGACATGACCTAGGACCTTAAGATTTTGCATGAAAGGAGGACTAGCAGCCGCGTTGCACGGGAGAATGTGAAAGGTGTTCATATGTTGTAAAAACCTGAGAAATCCGTCCGTTTTCGTCATTTGTTATCGAATCGATTTAAAGCCAGATCGTCACATTGGCCGCTCTTCTCTCTGAAACGGTTACAATTGTCGTCTGCAAAGCTATGTCGCGTGCTGCGGTATGCGGAAACACTAAAAAGACCATAGTAGAACACAGATGAAGCTTCTAAGTTGAAGTAATAGCCAGTAAGAAGTAGTACAATTCAAGTTTTAGTTGTCGATTATTCACTTCTTAGCCGGCTTTGGTGGCTTGGACATGACCTAGGACCTTAAGATTTTGCATGAAAGGAGGACTAGCAGCCGCGTTGCACGGTAGAATGTGAAAAGTGTTCATATGTAGTAAAAACCTGAGAAATCCGTGGGTTTTCGTCATTTGTTATCGTATCGACTTAAAGCCAGATCGTCACATTGGCCGCTTTTCTCTCTGAGACGATTTATCGTCTGCAAAGCTATGTCGCGTGCTGCGGTATACGAAGACACTAAAAGCACCATATTAGAACACAGAAGAAGCTTCTAAGTTGAAGTAATAGCCAGTAAGAAGTAGTACTATTTAAGTTTTAGTTGTCGATTAATCACTTTTTAACCGGCTTTGCTGGCTTGGACATGTCCTAGGACATTAGGATTTTGCATGAAAGGAAGTCTAGCACCCGCGTTGCACGGGAGAATGTGAAAAGTGTTCATATGTAGTAAAAACCTGAGAAATCCGTCCGTTTTCGTCATTTTTTGTGGAATCGATTTAAAGCCAGATCGTCACATTGGCCGCTCTTCTCTCTGAAACGGTTGTACTTATCGTCTGCAAAGCTATGTCGCGTGCTGCGGTATGTGGTGACCCTAAAAGCACCATAGTAGAACACGGATGAAGTTTCTAAGTTGATGTAATAGCCAGTAAGAAGTAATACAATTCAAGTTTTAGGTATCGATTATTCACTTTTTACCCTTCTTTTGTGCCTTGGACATGAGTTAGAATATTAAGATTTTGCATGAAAGGAGGACTAGCAGCCGCGTGTGCACGGGAGAATGTGAAAAGTGTTCATATGTAGTAAAAACCTGAGAAATCCGTCCGTTTTCGTCATTTGTTATCGAATCGACTTAAAGCCAGATCGTCACATTTGCCGCTATTCTCTCTGGAACGGTTGTACTTATCGTCTGCAAAGCTATGTCGCGTGCTGCGGTATGCGGAGACACTAAAAGCACCATAGTAAAACACAGATGAAGCTTCCAAGTTGATGTAATAGTCAGTATGAAGTAGTACAATTCAAGTATTTGTTATCGATTATTGACTTTTTCTCTTCTTTGGTGCCTTGGACATGAGCTAGGACCTTAAGATTCTGCATGAAAGGAGGATTAGTATCCGAGTTGCACAGGAGAATGTGAAAAGTGTTCATATGTAGTAAAAACCTGAGAATCCGTCCGTTTTCGTCATTTGTTATCGAATCGATTTAAAGCCAGATCGCCACATTGGCCACTCTTCTCTCTGAAACGGTTTTACTTATCGTCTGCAAAGCTATGTCGCGTGCTGCGGTATGCGGAGACACTAAAAGCACCATAGTAGAACACAGATGAAGCTTCTAAGTTGATATAATAGTTAGTATGAAGTAGTATAATTCAAGTTCTGTTATCGATTGTTGACTTTTTACCCATGTTTGGTGCCTTGGACATGAGCTAGAAACTAAAGATTTTGCATGAAAGGAGGACTAGCAGCCGCGTTGCATGGGACAATGTGAAAAGTGATCATATGTAGTAAAAACCTGAGAAATCCGTCCGTTTTCGTCATTTGTTATCGAATCGACTTAAACCCAGATCGTCACATTGGCCGCTCTTCTGATTGAAACGGTTACATTTATCGTCTGCAAAGCTATGTCGCGTGTTGCGGTACGCGGAGACACTAAAAGCACCATAGTAGAACACAGATGAAGCTTCTAATTTGAAGTAATAGCCATTAAGAAGTAGTACAATTCAAGTTTTAGGTATCGATTATTGATTTTTTAGCTGGCTTTGGTGCCTTGGACATGAGCTAGGACCTTAAGATTCTGCATGAAAGGAGGACTAGCAGCCGAGTTGCACGGGAGAATGAGAAAAGTGTTCATATGTAGCAAACACCTGAGAAATCTGTCCGTTTTCGTAATTTGTTATCGAATCGACTTAAAGCCAGATCGTCACATTCGCCGCTCTTCTCCTGAAACGGTTGTACTTATCGTCCGCAAAGCTATGTCGCGTGCTGCGATATGCGGAGACACTAAAAGCACCATAGTAGAACACAGATGAAGCTTCTAAGTTGATGTAATAGCCATTAAGTAGTAGTACAATTCAAGTTTTAGGTATCGATTATTGACTTTTTAGCTGGCTTTGGTGCCTTGGACATGAGCTAGGAACTTAAGTTTATTCATGAAAGGAGGACTAGCAGCCGAGTTGCACGGGAGAATGTGAAGAGTGTTGATATGTAGTAAAAACCTGAGAAATCCGTCCGTTTTCGTCATTTGTTATAGAATCGACTTAAAGCCAGATCGTCACATTTGCCGCTCTTCTCTCTGAAACGGTTGTACTTATCGTCTGCAAAGCTATGTCGCGTGCTGCGGTATGCGGAGACACTAAAAGCACCATAGTAAAACACAGATGAAGCTTCTAAGTTGATGTAATAGTCAGTATGAAGTAGTATAATTCAAGTTATGTTATCGATTATTGACTTTTTACCCATCTTTGGTGCCTTGGACATGAGCTAGAAACTAAAGATTTTGCATGAAAGGAGGACTAGCAGCCGCGTTGCATGGGACAATGTGAAAAGTGATCATATGTAGTAAGAACCTGAGAAATCCGTCCGTTTTCGTGATTTGTTTTCGAATCGACTTAAAGCCAGATCGTCACATTGGCCGCTCTTCTCTCTGAAACGGTTGTACTTATCATCTGCAAAAGTATGTCGCGTGCTGCGGTATGGGGAGACACTAAAAGCACCATAGTAGAACACAGATGAAGTTCTAAGTTGATGTAATAGCCAGTAAGAAGTAGTACAATTCAAGTTTTAGGTATCGATTATTGACTTTTTACCCTTCTTTGGTGCCTTGGACATGAGCTAGGAACTTAAGATTGTGCATGAAAGGAGGACTAGCAGCCGAGTTGCACTGGAGAATGTGAAAAGTGTTCATACGTAGTAAAAACCTGAGAAATCCGTCCGTTTTCGTCATTTCTTATCGAATCGACTTAAAGCCAGATCGTCACATTGGCCGCTCTTCTCTCTCAAACGGTTGTACTTATAGTCCGCAAAGCTATGTTGCGTGCTGCGGTATGCGGAGACACTAAAAGCACCATAGTAGAACACAGATGAAGCATCTAATTTGAAGTAATAGCCATTAAGAAGTAGTACAATTCAAGTTTTAGGTATCGATTATTGACTTTTTCCCTTCTTTGGTGCCTTGGACATGAGCTAGGACCTTAAGATTCTGCATGAAAGGAGGATTAGTAGCCGAGTAGCACAGGAGAATGTGAAAAGTGTTCATATGTAGTAAAAACCTGAGAATCCGTCCGTTTTCGTCATTTGTTATCGAATCGACTTAAAGCCAGATCGCCACATTGGCCGCTCTTCTCTCTGGAACGGTTGTACTTATCGTCTGCAAAGCTATGTCGCGTGCTGCGGTATGTGGAGACCCTAAAAGCACCATAGTAGAACACGGATGAAGTTTCTAAGTTGATGTAATAGCCAGTAAGAAGTAGTACAATTCAAGTTTTAGGTATCGATTATTGACTTTTTACCCTTCTTTGGTGCCTTGGACATGAGTTAGGATATTAAGATTTTTCATGAAAGGAGGACTAGCAGCCGCGTTGCACGGGAGAGTGTGAAAAGTGTTCATGTGTAGTAAAAACCTGAGAAATCCGTCCGTTTTCGTCATTTGTTATCGAATCGACTTAAAGCCAGATCATCACATTGGCCGCTTTTCTCTCTGAGACGGTTACATTTATCGTCTGCAAAGATATGTCGCATGCTGCGGTATGCGAAGACACTAAAAGCACCATAGTAGAACACAGAAGAAGCTTCTAAGTTGAAGTAATAGCTAGTAAGAAGTAGTACAATTCAAGTTTTAGTTGTCGATTATTCACTTTTTAGCCGACTTTGGTGGCTTGGACATGACCTAGGACCTTACGATTTTGCATGAAAAGAGGACTAACAATAGCGTTGCACTGGAGAATGTGAAAAGTGTTCATATGTAGTAAAAACCTGAGAAATCCGTCTGTTTTCGTCATTTGTTATCAAATCGACTTAAAGCCAGATCATCACATTGGCCGCTTTTCTCTCTGAGACGGTTACATTTATCGTCTGCAAAGCTATGTCGCGTGCTACGCTATGCGAAGACACTATAATAGTAGAACACAGAAGAAGCTTCTAAGTTGAAGTAATAGCCAGTAAGAAGTAGTACAATTCTACTTTTAGTTGTCGATTATTCACATTTTAGCCGCCTTTGGTGGCTTGGACATGACATAGGACCTTAAGATTTTTCATGAAAGGATGACTAGCAGCCGCGTTGCATGGGAGAATGTGACAAGTGCTCATATGTAGTAAAAACCTGAGAAAGCCGTCCGGTATCGTCATTTGTCATCGAATCGACTTAAAGCCAGATTGTCACATTGGCCGCTCTTCTCTCTGAAACAGTTACATTTATCGTCTGCAAAACTATTTCGCGTGCTGCGGTCTGCGGAGAGACTAAAAGCACCATAGTAGAACACAGAATAAGCTTCTAAGTTGAAGTAATAGCCAGTAAGAAGTAGTACAATTCAAGTTTCAGTTGTCGATTATTCACTTTTTAGCCGGCTTTGGTGGCTTGGACATGACCTAGGACCTTAAGATTTTGCATGAAATGAGGACTAGCAGCCGCGTTGCACGGGAGAATGTGAAAAGTGTTCACATGTAGTAAGAACCTTAGAAATCCGTCCGTTTTCGTCATTTGTTATCAAATCGACTTAAAGCCAGATCGTCACATTGGAAGCTCTTCTGTCTGAAACGGTTACATTTATCGTCTGCAGAGCTATGTCGCGTGCTGCGGTATGCGGAGACACTAAAAGCACCATAGTAGAAGACAGATGAAGCTTCTAAGTTGATGTAATAGCCAGTAAGAAGTAGTACAATTCAAGTTTCAGTTGTCGATTATTCACTTTTTAGCCGGCTTTGGTGGCTTGGACATGACCTAGGACCTTAACATTTTGCATGAAAGGAGGACTAGCAGCCGCGTTGTACGGGAGAACGTAAAAAGTGTTCATATGTAGTAAACACCTGAGAAATCCGTCCGTTTTCGTCATTTGATATCGAAACGACTTAAAGCCAGATCGTCACATTGGCCGCACTTCTGTCTGAAACGGTTACATTTATCGTCTGCAAAGCTATGTCGCGTGCTGCGGTATGCGCAGACACTAAAAGCACAAAGTATAACACAGAAGAAGCTTCTAAGTTGAAGAAATAGCCAGTAAGAAGTAGTACAATTCAAGTTTTAGTTGTCGATTATTCACTTTTTAGCCAACTCTGGTGGCTTGGACATGACCTAGGACCTTACGATTTTGCATGAAAAGAGGACTAGCAGCCGCGTTGCACGGGAGAATGTGAAAAGTGTTCATATGTAGTAAAAACCTGAGAAATCCGACCGTTTTCGTCATTTGTTATCGAATCGACCTAAAGCCAATTCGTCACATTGGGCGCACGTCTGTCTGAAACGGTTACATTTATCGTCTGCAAAGCTATGTCGCGTGCTGCGGTATGCGGAGACACTAAAAGCACCATAGTAGAAGACAGTTGAAGCTTCTAAGTTGATGTAATAGCCAGTAAGAAGTAGTACAATTCAAGTTTTAGTTATCAACTATTGACTTTTTAGCTGGTTTTGGTGCCTTGGACATGAGCTGGGACCTTAACATTTTGCATGAAAGGAGGACTAGCAGCCGCGTTGCACGGGAGAATGTGAAAAGTGTACATATGTAGTAAAAACCTGAGAAATCCGTCCGTTTTCGTCATTTGTTACCGAATCGACTTAAAGCCAGATCATCACATTGGCCGCTTTTCTCTCTGAGACGGTTACATTTATCGTCTGCAAAGCTATGTCGCGTGCTGCGGTATGCGAAGACACTATAAGCACCATAGTAGAACACAGAAGAAGCTTCTAAGTTGAAGTAATAGCCAGTAAGAAGTAGTACAATTCAAGTTTTAGGTATCGATTATTGGCTATTTAGCTTGCTTTGGTGCCTTGGACATGAGCTAGGACCTTAAGATTCTGCATGAAAGGAGGACTAGCAGCCAAGTTTCAAGGGAGAATGTTAAAAGTATTCATATGTAGTAAAAACCTGAGAAATCCGTCCGTTTTCGTCATTTGTTATCGAATCGACCTAAAGCCAATTCGTCACATTGGGCGCACGTCTGTCTGAAACGGTTACATTTATCGTCTGCAAAGCTATGTCGCGTGCTGCGGTATGCGGAGACACTAAAAGCACCATAGTAGAAGACAGATGAAGCTTCTAAGTTGATGTAATAGCCAGTAAGAAGTAGTACAATTCAAGTTTTAGTTATCAACTATTGACTTTTTAGCTGGTTTTGGTGCCTTGGACATGAGCTGGGACCTTAACATTTTGCATGAAAGGAGGACTAGCAGCCGTGTTGTACGGGAGAATGTGAAAAGTGTTCATATGTAGTAAAAACCTGAGAAATCCATCCGTTTTCGTCATTTGTTACCGAATCGACTTAAAGCCAGATCATCACGTTGGCCGCTTTTCTCTCTGAGACGGTTACATTTATCGTCTGCAAAGCTATGTCGCGTGCTGCGGTATGCAAAGACACTATAAGCACCATAGTAGAACACAGAAGAAGCTTCTAAGTTGAAGTAATAGCCAGTAATAAGTAGTAAAATTCAAGTTTTAGGTATCGATTATTGACTTTTTACCCTTTTCTGGTGTCTTGGACATGCGCTAGGAACTTAAGATTTTGCATGGAAGGAGGACTAGCAGCTGCGTTGCACGGGAGAATGTGAAATGTGTTCATATGTAGTAAACACCTGAGAAATCCGTCCGTTTTCGTCATTTGTTATCGAATCGACTTAAAGCCAGATCGTCACATTGGAAGCTCTTCTCTCTGAGACGGTTACATTTATCGTCTGCAAGGCTATGTCGCGTGCTGCGGTATGCGAAGACACTATAAGCACCATAGTAGAACACAGAAGAAGCTTCTAAGTTGATGTAATAGCCAGTAAGAAGTAGTACAATTCAAGTTTCAGTTGTCGATTATTCACTTTTTAGCCGGCTTTGGTGGCTTGGACATGACCTAGGACCTTAAGATTTTGCATGGAAGGAGGACTAGCATCCGCGTTGCACGGGAGAATGTGAAAAGTGTTCATATGTAGTAAGAACCTTAGAAATCCGTCCGTTTTCGTCATTTGTTATCAAATCGACTTAAAGCCAGATCGTCACATTGGAAGCTCTTCTGTCTGAAACGGTTACATCTATCGTCTGCAAAGCTATGTCGCGTGCTGCGGTATGCGGAGACACTAAAAGCACCATAGTAGAAGACAGATGAAGCTTCTAAGTTGATGTAATAGCCAGTAAGAAGTAGTACAATTCAAGTTTCAGTTGTCGATTATTCACTATTTAGCCGGCTTTGGTAGCTTGGACATGACCTAGGACCTTAAGATTTTGCATGAAAGGAGGACTTGCAGCCGCGTTGTACGGGAGAATGTAAAAAGTGTTCACATGTAGTAAACACCTGAGAAATCCGTCTGTTTTCGTCATTTGATATCGAAACGACTTAAAGCCAGATCGTCACATTGGCCGCACTTCTGTCTGAAACGGTTACATTTATCGTCTGCAAAGCTATGTCGCGTGCTGCGGTATGCGAAGACACTATAAGCACCATAGTAGAACACAGAAGAAGCTTCTATGTTGATGTAATAGCCAGTAAGAAGTAGTACAATTCAAGTTTTAGTTGGCGATTATTCACTTTTTAGCCGACTTTGGTGGCTTGGACATGACCTAGGACCTTACGATTTTGCATGAAAAGAGGACTAGCAGCCGCGTTGCACGGGAGAATGTGAAAAGTGTTCATATGTAGTAAAAACCTGAGAAATCCATCCGTTTTCGTCATTTGTTATCGAATCGACTTAAAGCCAGATCATCACATTGGCCGCTTTTCTCTCTGAGACGGTTACATTTACCGTCTGCAAAGATATGTCGCGTGCTGCGGTATGCGAAGACACTAAAAGCACCATAGTAGAACACAGAAGAAGCTTCTAAGTTGAAGTAATAGCCAGTAAGAAGTAGTACAATTCAAGTTTTAGTTGTCGATTATTCACTTTTTAGCCGACTTTGGTGGCTTGGACATGACCTAGGACCTTACGATTTTGCATGAAAAGAGGACTAACAATAGCGTTGCACTGGAGAATGTGAAAAGAGTTCATATGTAGTAAAAACCTGAGAAATCCGTCTGTTTTCGTCATTTGTTATCGAATCGACTTAAAGCCAGATCATCACATTGGCCGCTTTTCTCTCTAAGACGGTTACATTTATCGTCGACAAAGCTATGTCGCGTGCTGCGGTATGCGAAAACACTATAAGCACCATAGTAGAACACAGAAGAAGCTTCTAAGTTGAAGTAATAGCCAGTAAGAAGTAGTACAATTCTACTTTTAGTTGTCGATTATTCACATTTTAGCCGCCTTTGGTGGCTTGGACATGACCTAGGACCTTAAGATTTTGCATGAAAGGAGGACTAGCAGCCGCGTTGCACGGGAGAATGTGAAAAGTGTTCATATGTAGTAAAAACCTGAGAAAGCCGTCCGGTATCGTCATTTGTCATCGAATCGACTTAAAGCCAGATTGTCACATTGGCCGCTCTTCTCTCTGAAACAGTTACATTTATCGTCTGCAAAGCTATGTCGCGTGCTGCGGTATGCGAAAACACTATAAGCACCATAGTAGAACACAGAAGAAGCTTCTAAGTTGAAGTAATAGCCAGTAAGAAGTAGTACAATTCTACTTTTAGTTGTCGATTATTCACATTTTAGCCGCCTTTGGTGGCTTGGACATGACCTAGGACCTTAAGATTTTGCATGAAAGGAGGACTAGCAGCCGCGTTGCACGGGAGAATGTGAGAAGTGTTCATATGTAGTAAAAACCTGAGAAAGCCGTCCGGTATCGTCCTTTGTCATCGAATCGACTTAAAGCCAGATTGTCACATTGGCCGCTCTTCTCTCTGAAACACTTACATTTATCGTCTGCAAAACTATTTCGCGTGCTGCAGTATGCGGAGAGACTAAAAGCACCATAGTAGAACACAGAATAAGCTTCTAAGTTGAAGTAATAGCCAGTAAGAAGTAGTACAATTCAAGTTTCAGTTGTCGATTATTCACTTTTTAGCCGGCTTTGGTGGCTTGGACATGACCTAGGACCTTAAGATTTTGCATGAAATGAGGACTAGCAGCCGCGTTGCACGGGAGAATGTGAAAAGTGTTCATATGTAGTAAGAACCTTAGAAATCCGTCCGTTTTCGTCTTTTGTTATCAAATCGACTTAAAGCCAGATCATCACATTGGAAGCTCTTCTGTCTGAAACGGTTACATTTGTCGTCTGCAAAGCTATGTCGCGTGCTGCGGTATGCGGAGACACTAAAAGCACCATAGTAGAAGACAGATGAAGCTTCTAAGTTGATGTAATAGCCAGTAAGAAGTAGTACAATTCAAGTTTTAGTTATCAATTATTGACTTTTCAGCTGGTTTTGGTGCCTTGGACATGAGCTAGGACCTTAACATTTTGCATGAAAGGAGGACTAGCAGCCGCGTTTTACGGGAGAATGTGAAAAGTGTTCATATGTAGTAAACACCTGAAAATCCGTCCGTTTTCGTCATTTGTTATCGAATCGACTTAAAGCCAGATCGCCACATTGGCCGCTCTTCTCTCTGAGACGGTTACATTTATCGTCTGCAAGGCTATGTCGCGTGCTGCGGTATGCGAAGACACTATAAGCACCATAGTAGAACACAGAAGAAGCTTCTAAGTTGATGTAATAGCCAGTAAGAAGTAGTACAATTCAAGTTTCAGTTGTCGATTATTCACTTTTTAGCCGGCTATGGTGGCTTGGACATGACCTAGGACCTTAAGATTTTGCATGAAATGAGGACTAGCATCCGCGTTGCACGGGAGAATGTGAAAAGTGTTCATATGTAGTAAGAACCTTAGAAATCCGTCCGTTTTCGTCATTTGTTATCAAATCGACTTAAAGCCAGATCGTCACATTGGAAGCTCTTCTGTCTGAAACGGTTACATTTATCGTCTGCAAAGCTATGTCGCGTGCTGCGGTATACGGAGACACTAAAAGCACCATAGTAGAAGACAGATGAAGCTTCTAAGTTGATGTAATAGCAAGTAAGAAGTAGTACAATTCAAGTTTCAGTTGTCGATTATTCACTTTTTAGCCGGCTTTGGTGGCTTGGATATGACCTAGGAATTTAAGATTTTGCATGAAAGGAGGACTAGCAGCCGCGTTGTACGGGAGAATGTAAAAAGTGTTCATATGTAGTAAACACCTGAGAAATCCGTCCGTTTTCGTCATTTGATATCGAAACGACTTAAAGCCAGATCGTCACATTGGCCGCACTTCTGTCTGAAACGGTTACATTTATCGTCTGCAACGCTATGTCGCGTGCTGCGGTATGCGAAGACACTATAAGCACCATAGTAGAACACAGAAGAAGCTTCTATGTTGATGTAATAGCCAGTAAGAAGTAGTACAATTCAAGTTTTAGTTGGCGATTATTCACTTTTTAGCCGACTTTGGTGGCTTGGACATGACCTAGGACCTTACGATTTTGCATGAAGAGGACTAGCAGCCGCGTTGCACGGGAGAATGTGAAAAGTGTTCATATGTAGTAAAAACCTGAGAAATCCGTCCGTTTTCGTCATTTGTTATCGAATCGACTTAAAGCCAGATCATCACGTTGGCCGCTTTTCTCTCTAAGACGGTTACATTTATCGTCTGCAAAGATATGTCGCGTGCTGCGGTATGCGAAGACACTAAAAGCACCATAGCAGAACACAGAAGAAGCTTCTAAGTTGAAGTAATAGCCAGTAAGAAGTAGTACAATTCAAGTTTTAGTTGTCGATTATTCACTTTTTAGCCGACTTTGGTGGCTTGAATATGACCTAGGACCTTACGATTTTGCATGAAAAGAGGACTAACAATAGCGTTGCACTGGAGAATGTGAAAAGAGTTCATATGTAGTAAAAACCTGAGAAATCCGTCTGTTTTCGTCATTTGTTATCGAATCGACTTAAAGCCAGATCATCACATTGGCCGCCTTTCTCTCTGAGACGGTTACATTTATCGTCTGCAAAGCTATGTCGCGTGCTGCGGTATGCAAAGACACTATAAGCACCATAGTAGAACACAGAAGAAGCTTCTAAGTTGAAGTAATAGCCAGTAAGAGGTAGTACAATTCTACTTTTAGTTGTCGATTATTCACATTTTAGCCGCCTTTGGTGGCTTGGACATGACCTAGGACCTTAAGATTTTGCATGAAAGGAGGACTAGCAGCCGCGTTGCACGGGAGAATGTGACAAGTGTTCATATGTAGTAAAAACCTGAGAAAGCCGTCCGGAATCGTCATTTGTCATCGAATCGACTTAAAGCCAGATTGTCACATTGGCCGCTCTTCTCTCTGAAACAGTTACATTTATCGTCTGCAAAGCTATTTCGCGTGCTGCGGTCTGTGGAGAGACTAAAAGCACCATAGTAGAACACAGAATAAGCTTCTAAGTTGAAGTAATAGCCAGTAAGAAGTAGTACAATTCAAGTTTCAGTTGTCGATTATTCACTATTTAGCCGGTTTTGGTGGCTTGGACATGACCTAGGACCTTAAGATTTTGCATGAAATGAGGACTAGCAGCCGCGTTGCACGGGAGAATGTGAAAAGTGTTCATATGTAGTAAGAACCTTAGAAATCCGTCCGTTTTCGTCTTTTGTTATCAAATCGACTTAAAGCCAGATCGTCACATTGGAAGCTCTTCTGTCTGAAACGGTTACATTTATCGTCTGCAAAGCTATGTCGCGTGCTGCGGTATGCGGAGACACTAAAAGCACCATAGTAGAAGACAGATGAAGCTTCTAAGTTGATGTAATAGCCAGTAAGAAGTAGTAAAATTCAAGTTTTAGTTATCAATTATTGACTTTTCAGCGGGTTTTGGTGCCTTGGACATGAGCTAGGACCTTAACATTTTGCATGAAAGGAGGACGAGCAGCCGCGTTGTACGGGAGAATGTAAAAAGTGTTCATATGTAGTAAACACCTGAGAAATCAGTCCGTTTTCGTCATTTGATATCGAAACGACTTAAAGCCAGATCGTCACATTGGCCGCACTTCTGTCTGAAACGGTTACATTTATCGTCTGCAAAGCTATTTCGCGTGCTGCGGTATGCGGAGACACTAAAAGCACCATAGTATAACACAGAAGAAGCTTCTAAGTTGAAGTAATAGCCAGTAAGAAGTAGTACAATTCAAGTTCCAGTTGTCGATTATTCACTGTTTAGCCGGCTTTGGTGGCTTGGACATGACCTAGGACCTTAAGATTTTGCATGAAATGAGGACTAGCAGCCGCGTTGCACGGGAGAATGTGAAAAGTGTTCATATGTAGTAAGAACCTTAGAAATCCGTCCGTTTTCGACTTTTGTTATCAAATCGACTTAAAGCCAGATCGTCACATTGGAAGCTCTTCAGTCTGAAACGGTTACATTTATCGTCTGCAAAGCTATGTCGCGTGCTGCGGTATGCGGAGACACTAAAAGCACCATAGTAGAAGACAGATGAAGCTTCTATGTTGATGTAATAGCCAGTAAGAAGTAGTACAATTCAAGTTTTAGTTATCAATTATTGACTTTTCAGCTGGTTTTGGTGCTTGGACATGGGCTAGGACCTTAACATTTTGCATGGAAGGAGGACTAGCAGCCGCGTTGTACGGGAGAATGTAAAAAGTGTTCATATGTAGTAAACACCTGAGAAATCCGTCCGTTTTCGTCATTTGATATCGAAATGACTTAAAGCCAGATCGTCACATTGGCCGCACTTCTGTCTGAAACGGTTACATTTATCGTCTGCAAAGCTATGTCGCGTGCTGCGGTATGCGAAGACACTATAAGCACCATAGTAGATCACAGAAGAAGCTTCTAAGTTGAAGTAATAGCCAGTAAGAAGTAGTACAATTCTACTTTTAGTTGTCGATTATTCACATTTTAGCCGCCTTTGGTGGCTTGGACATGACCTAGGACCTTAAGATTTTGCATGAAAGGAGCACTAGCAGCCGCGTTGCACGGGAGAATGTGAAAAGTGTTCATATGTAGTAAAAACCCGAGAAAGCCGTCCGGTATCGTCATTTGTCATCGAATCGACTTAAAGCCAGATTGTCACATTGGCCGCTCTTCTCTCTGAAACAGTTACATTTATCGTCTCCAAAACTATTTCGCGTGCTGCGGTCTGCGGAGAGACTAAAAGCACCATAGTAGAACACAGAATAAGCTTCTAAGTTGAAGTAATAGCCAGTAAGAAGTAGTACAATTCAAGTTTCAGTTGTCGATTATTCACTTTTTAGCCGGCTTTGGTAACTTGGACATGAGCTAGGACCTTAAGATTTTGCATGAAATGAGGACTAGCAGCCGCGTTGCACGGGAGAATGTGAAAAGTGTTCATATGTAGTAAGAACCTTAGAAAACCGTCCGTTTTCGTCTTTTGTTATCAAATCGACTTAAAGCCAGATCGTCACATTGGAAGCTCTTCTGTCTGAAACGGTTACATTTATCGTCTGCAAAGCTATGTCGCGTGCTGCGGTATGCGGAGACACTAAAAGCTCCATAGTAGAAGACAGATGAAGCTTCTAAGTTGATGTAATAGCCAGTAAGAAGTAGTACAATTCATTTTTAGTTATCAATTATTGACTTTTCAGCTGGTTTTGGTGACTTGGACATGAGCTAGGACCTTAACATTTTGCATGAAAGGAGGACTAGCAGCCGCGTTGTACGGGAGAATGTGAAAAGTGTTCATATGTAGTAAAAACATGATAAAGCCGTCCGGTATCGTCATTTGTCATCGAATCGACTTAAAGCCAGATGTCACATTGGCCGCTCTTCTCTCTGAAACAGTTACATTTATCGTCTGCAAAGCTATTTCGCGTGCTGCGGTCTGCGGAGAGACTAAAAGCACCATAGTAGAACACAGAATAAGCTTCTAAGTTGAAGTAATAGCCAGTAAGACGTAGTACAATTCAAGTTTCAGTTGTCGATTATTCACTTTTTAGCCGGCTTTGGTGGCTTGGACATGACCTACGACCTTACGATTTTGCATGAAAAGAGGACTAACAATAGCGTAGTACTGGAGAATGTGAAAAGAGTTCATATGTAGTAAAAACCTGATAAATCCGTCTGTTTTCGTCATTTGTTACCGAATCGACTTAAAGCCAGATCATCACATTGGCCGCTTTTCTCTCTGAGACGGTTACATTTATCGTCTGCAAAGCTATGTCGCGTGCTGCGGTATGCGAAGACACTATAAGCACCATAGTGGAACACAGAAGAAGCTTATAAGTTGAAGTAATAGCCAGTAAGAAGTAGTACAATTCAAGTTTTAGGTATCGATTATTGACTATTTAGCTTGCTTTGGTGAGTTGGACATGAGCTAGAACTTTAAGATTCTGCATGAAAATAGGACTAGCAGCCGAGTTGCAAGGGAGAATCTTAAAAGTATTCATATGTGGTAAAAACCTGAGAAATCCGTACGTTTTCGTCATTTGTTATCGAATCGACCTAAAGCCAATTCGTCACATTGCCCGCACGTCTGTCTGAAACGGTTACATTTATCGTCTGTAAAGCTATGTCGCGTGCTGCGGTATGCGGAGACACTAAAAGCACAATAGTAGAAGACAGATGAAGCTTCTAAGTTGATGTAATAGCCAGTAAGAAGTAGTACAATTCAAGTTTTAGTTGTCGATTATTCACTTTTTAGCCGCCTTTGGTGGCTTGGACATGACCTAGGACCTTAAGATTTTGCATGTAAGGAGGACTAGCAGCCGCGTTGCACGGGAGAATGTGAAAAGTGTTCATATTTAGAAAAACCTGAGAAATCCGTCCGATTTCGTCATTTGTTATCGAATCGGCTTAAAGCCAGATCGTCACATTGGCCGCTCTTCTCTCTGAAACGGTTACATTTATCGTCAGCAAAGCTATGTCGCGTGCTGCGGTATGCGGAAACACTAAAATCACCATAGTAGAACACAGAAGAAGCTTCTAAGTTGAAGTAATAGCCAGTAAGAAGTAGTACAATTCAAGTTTTAGGTATCGATTATTGACTTTTTACCCTTTTTTGGTGCCTTGGACATGAGCTAGGAACTTAAGATATTGCATGGAAGGAGGACTAGCAGCTGCGTTGCACGCGATTATGTGAAAAGTGTTCATATGTAGTAAACACCTGAGAAATCCGTCCGTTTTCGTCATTTGTTATCGAATCGACTTAAAGCCAGATCGTCACATTGGCCGCTTTTCTCTCTGAGACGGTTGTACTTATCGTCAGCAAAGCTATGTCGCGTGCTGCGGTATCCGGAGACACTAAAAGCTCCATAGTAGAACACAGATGAAACTTCTAAGTTGATGTAATAGCCAGTAAGAAGTAGTACAATTCAAGTTTTAGGTATCGATTATTGACTTTTTACCCTTTTTTGGTGCCTTGGACATAAGCTAGGAACTTAAGATTTTGCATGGAAGGAGGACTAGCAGCTGCGTTCCACGGGAGAATGTGAAAAGTGTTCATATGTAGTAAACACCTGAGAAATCCGTCCGTTTTAGTAATTTGTTATCGAATCGGCTTAAAGCCAGATCGTCACATTTGCCGCTCTTCTCTCTGAAACGATTGTACTTATCGTCTGCAAAGCTATGTCGCGTGCTGCGGTATCCGGAGACACTAAACGCTCCATAGTAGAACATAGATGAAACTTCTAAGTTGATGTAATAGGAAGTAAGAAGTAGTACAATTCAAGTTTTAGGTGTCGATTATTGACTTTTTACCCTTTTTTGGTGCCTTGGACATGAGCTAGGAACTTAAGATTTTGCATGGAAGGAGGACTAGCAGCTGCGTTCCACGGGAGAATGTGAAAAGTGTTCATATGTAGTAAACACCTGAGAAATCCGTCCGTTTTCGTCATTTGTTATCGAAACGGCTTAAAGCCAGATCGTCACATTGGCCGCTCTTCTCTCTGAAACGGGTACATTTATCGTCTGCAAAGCTATGTCCGTGCTGCGGTATGCGGAAACACTAAAATCACCGTAGTAGAACACAGAAGAAGCTTCTAAGTTGATGTAATAGCCAGTAACAACTAGTACAATTCAAGTTTTAGTTGTCGATTATTCACTTTTTAGCCGACTTTGGTGGCTTGGACATGACCTAGGACCTTACGATTTTGCATGAAAAGAGGACTAGCAGCCGCGTTGCACGGGAGAATGTGAAAAGTGTTCATATGTAGTAAGAACCTTAGAATTCCGTCCGTTTTCGTCATTTGTTATCAAATCGACTTAAAGCCAGATCGTCACATTGGCCGCTCTTCTGTCTGAAACGGTTACATTTATCGTCTGCAAAGCTATGTCGCGTGCTGCGGTATGCGGAGACACTAAAAGCACCATAGTAGAAGACAGATGAAGCTTCTAAGTTTATGTAATAGCCAGTAAGAAGTAGTACGAGTCAAGTTTTAGTTATCAATTATTGACTTTTTAGCTGGCTTTGGTGCCTTGGACATGAGCTAGGACCTTAACATTTTGCATGAAAGGAGGACTAGCAGCCGCGTTGTACGGGAGAATGTGAAAAGTGTTCATATGTAGTAAAAACCTGAGAAATCCGTCCGTTTTCGTCATTTGTTATCGAATCGACTTAAAGCCAGATCGTCACATTGGCCGCTCTTTTCTCTGAAACTGTTACATTTATCGTCTGCAAAGCTATGTCGCGTACTGCGGTATGCGGAGAGACTAAAAGCACCATAGTAGAACACAGAAGAAGGTTCTAAGTTGAAGTAATAGCCAGTAAGAAGTAGTACAATTCATATTTTAGTTATCAATTATTCACTTTTTAGCCGACTTTGGTGGCTTGGACATGACCTAGGACCTTAAGATTTTGCATGAAAGGAGGACTGGCAGCCGCGTTGCACGGGAGAATGTGAAAAGTGTTCATATGTAGTAAAAACCTGAGAAATCCGTCCGTTTTCGTCATTTGTTATCCAATCGACTTAAAGCCAGATCGTCACATTGGCCGCTCTTCTCTCTGAATCGGTTACATTTATCGTCAGCAAAGCCATGTCGCGTGCTGCGGTATGCGGAAACACTAAAATCACCATAGTAGAACACAGAAGAAGCTTCTAAGTTGAAGTAATAGCCAGTAAGAAGTAGTACAATTCAAGTTTTAGGTATCGATTATTGACTTTTTACCCTTTTTTGGTGCCTTGGACATGAGCTAGGAACTTATGATATTGCATGGAAGGAGGACTAGCAGCTGCATTGCACGGGAGAATGTGAAAAGTGTTCATATGTAGTAAACACCTGAGAAATCCGTCCGTTTTCGTCATTTGTTATCGAATCGACTTAAAGCCAGATCGTCACATTGGCCGCTATTCTCTCTGAGACGGTTGTACTTATCGTCTGCAAAGCTATGTCGCGTGCTGCGGTATCCGGAGACACTAAAAGCTCCATAGTACAACACAGATGAAACTTCTAAGTTGATGTAATAGCCAGTAAGAATTAGTACAATTCAAGTTTTAGGTATCGATTATTGACTTTTTACCCTTTTTTGGTGCCTTGGACATGAGCTAGGAACTTAAGATATTGCATGGAAGGAGGACTAGCAGCTGCATTGCACGGGAGAATGTGAAAAGTGTTCATATGTAGTAAACACCTGAGAAATCCGTCCGTTTTCGTCAGTTGTTATCGAATCGGCTTAAATCCAGATCGTCACATTGGCCGCTCTTCTCTCTGAAACGGTTACTTTTATCGACTGCAAAGCTATGTCGCGTGCTGCGGTATGCGGAAACACTAAAATCACCATAGTAGAACACAGAAGAAGCTTCTAAGTTGATGTAATAGCCAGTAACAACTAGTACAATTCAAGTTTTAGTTGTCGATTATTCACTTTTTAGCCGACTTTGGTGGCTTGGACATGACCTAGGACCTTACGATTTTGCATTAAAAGAGGACTAGCAGCCGCGTTGCACGGGAGAATGTGAAAAGTGTTCGTATGTAGTAAAGACCTTAGAAATCCGTCCGTTTTCGTCATTTGTTATCGAATCGACTTAAAGCCAATTCGTCACATTGGCCGCACTTCTGTCTGAAACGGTTGCATTTATCGTCTGCAAAGCCATGTCGCGTGCTGCTGTATGCGGAGACACTAGAAGCACCATAGTATAACACAGAAGAAGCTTCTAAGTTGAAGTAATAGCCAGTAAGAAGTAGTACAATTCAAGTTTTAGTTGTCGATTATTCACTTTTTAGCCGGCTTTGGTGGCTTGGACGTGACCTAGGACCTTAAGATTTTGCATGAAAGGAGGACTAGCAGCCGCGTTGCACGGGAGAATGTGAAAATGTTCATATGTAGTAAAAACCTGAGAAATCCGTCCGTTTTCGTCATTTGTTATCAAATCGACTTAAAGCCAGATCGTCACATTGGGCGCTCTTCTGTCTGAAACGATTACATTTATCGTCTGCAAAGCTATGTCGCGTGCTGCGGTATGCGGAGACACTAAAAGCACCATAGTAGAAGACAGATGAAGCTTCTAAGTTGATGTAATAGCCAGTAAGAAGTAGTACTATTCAAGTTTTAGTTATCAATAATTGATTTTTTAGCTGGCTTTGGTGCCTTGGACATGAGCTAGGACCTTAACATATTGCATGAAAGAAGGACTAGCAGCTGCGTTGTACGGGAGAATGTGAAAAGTGTTCATATGTAGTAAAAATCTGAGAAATCTGTCCGTTTTCGTCATTTGTTATCGAATCGACTTAAAGCCAGATCGTCACATTGGCCGCTCTTCTCTCTGAAACGGTTACATTTATCGTTTGCAAAGCTATGTCGCGTACTGCGGTATGCGGAGAGACTAAAAGCACCATAGTAGAACACAGAAGAAGCTTCTAAGTTGAAGTAATAGCCAGTAAGAAGTAGTACAATTCATATTTTAGTTGTCAATTATTCACTTTTTAGCCGACTTTGGTGGCTTGGACATGACCTAGGACCTTAAGATTTTGCATGAAAGCAGGACTAGCAGCCACGTTGCACGGGACAATGTGAAAAGTGTTCATATGTAGTAAAAACCTGAGAAATCCGTCCGTTTTCGTCGTTTGTTATCGAATCGACTTAAAGCCAGATCGTCACATTGGCCGCTCTTCTCTCTGAAACGTTTGTACTTATCGTCTGCATAGCTATGTCGCGTGCTGCGGTATGCGGACACACTAAAAGCACCATAGTAGAACACAGATGAAGCTTCTATGTTGCTGTAATATCCTCTAAGAAGTAGTACAATTCAAGTTTTATATATCGATTATAGACTTTTTAGCTGGCTTTGGTGTCTTGGACATGAGCGAGGGCCTTGAGATTCTGCATGAAAGTAGGACTAGCAGCCGCGTTGCACGGGAGAATGTGAAAAGTGTTCATATGTAGTAAAAACCTGACAAATCCGTCCGTTTTCGTCATTTGTTATCGAATCGACTTAAAGCCACATCGTCACATTGGCCGGCCTTCTCTCTGAAACGGTTACATTTATCGTGTGCAAAGCTATGTCGAGTGCTGCGGTATGCGGAGACACTAAAAGCACCATAGTAGAACACTGATGAAGCGTCTAAGTTGATGTAATAGTCAGTAAGAAGTAGTACAATTCAAGTTTTAGGTGTCGATTATTGACTTTTTAGATGGCTTTGGTGCCTTGGACTTGAGCTAGGACCTTAAGATTCTGCATGAAAGGAGGACTAGCAGCCGCGTTGCACGGGAGAATGTGAAAAGTCTTCATAAGTAGTAAAAACCTGAGAAATCCGTCCGTTTTCGTCATTTGTTACCGAATCGACTTAAAGCCAGATCGTCATATTTGCTGCTCTTCTCTCTGAAACGGTTGTACTTATCGTCTGCAAAGCTATGTCGTGTGCTGCGGTATGCAGAGACACTAAAAGCATCATAGTAGAACACAGATGAAGCTTCTAAGTTGATATAATAGCCAGTAAGATGTAGTACAATACAAGTTTTAGGTACCGATTATTGACTTTTTACCCTTCATTGGTGCCTTGGACATGAGCCAGGAACTTAACATTTTGCATGAAAGGAGGACTAGCAGCCGCGTTGCACGTGAGAATGTGAAAAGTGTTCATATGTAGTAAAAACCTGAGAAATCCATCCGTTTTCATCATTTGTTATCGAATCGACTTAAAGCCAGATCGTCACATTGGCCGCACTTCTGTCTGAAACGGTTACATTTATCGTGTGCAAAGCTATGTCGAGTGCTGCGGTATGCGGAGACACTAAAAGCACCATATTAGATTTTAGATGAAGCATCTAAGTTGATGTAATAGCTAGTAAGATGTAGTACAATTCAAGTTTTAGGTATCGATTATTGACTTCTTACCCTTCTTTGGTGCCTTGGACATGAGCTAGGAACATAAAAGTTTGCATGAAAGGAGGACAAGCAGCCGCGTTGCACGTGAGAATGTGAAAAGTGTTCATATGTAGTAAAAACCTGAGAAATCCGTCCGTTTTCGGCATTTGTTATCGCATCGACTTAAAGCCAGAACGTCACATTGGCCGCTCTTCTTTCTGAAACGGTTGTACTTATTGTCTGCATAGCTATGTCGCGTGCTGCGGTATGCGGAGACACTAAAACACCATAATAGAACACAGATAAAGCTTCTAAGTTGATGTAATATCCACTAAGAAGTAGTACAATTCAAGTTTTATATATCGATTATAGACTTTTTAGCTGGCTTTGGTGCCTTGGACATGAGCTAGGACCTTAAGATTCTGCATGAAAGGATGACTAGCACCCGCGTTGCACGGGAGAATGTCAAAAGTGTTCATATGTAGTAAAAACTTAGAAATCCGTCCGTTTTCGTCATTTGTTATCGAATCGACTTAAAACCAGATCGTCACATTGGCCGCCCTTCTTTCTGAAACGGTTGTACTAATCGTCTGCAAAGCTATGTCGCGTGCTGCGGTATGCGGAGGCACTAAAAGCATCATAGTGCAACACAGATGAAGCTTCTATGTTGCTGTAATATCCTCTAAGAAGTAGTACAATTCAAGTTTTATATATCGATGATAGACTTTTCAGCTGGCTTTGGTGCCTTGGACATCAGCTAAGACCTTGAGATTCTGCATGAAAGGAGGACTAGCAGCCGCGTTGCACGGGAGAATGTGAAAAGTGTCCATATTTATTAAAAAACTTAGAAATCCGTCCGACTTCGTCATTTGTTATCGAATCCACTTAAAGCCAGATCGTCACATTGGCCGCCCTTCTCTCTGAAACGGTTGTACTTGTCGTCTGCAAAGCTATGTCGTGTGCTGCGGTATGTGGAGACACTAAAAGCATCATAGTGGAACACAGATGAAGCTTCTAAGTTGATGTTATAGTCAGTAAGATGTAGTACAATACCAGTTTTAGGTATCGATTATTGACTTTTTACCCTTCTTTGGTGCCTTGGACATGAGCTAGGAACTTAAAATTTTGCATGAAAGGAGGACTAGCAGCCGCGTTGCACGTGAGAATGTGAAAAGTGTTCATATGTAGTAAAAACCTGAGAAATCCGTCCGTTTTCGTCATTTGTTATTGAATCGACTTAAAGCCAGATCGTCACATTGGCCGCACTTCTGTCTGAAACGGATACATTTATCGTGTGCAAAGCTATGTCGCGTGCTGCGGTATGCGGAGACATTAAAAGCACCATCTTAGAACTTAGATGAAGCATCTAAGTTGATGTAATAGCCAGTAAGATGTAGTACAATACAAGTTTTAGGTATCGATTATTGACTTTTTACCCTTCTTTGGTGCCTTGGACATGAGCTAGGAAATTAAGATATTGCATGAAAGGAGGACTAGCAGCCGCGTTGCACGGGAGAATGTGATAAGTTTTCATATGTAGTAAAAACCTGAGAAATCCGTCCGTTTTCGTCGTTTGTTATCGAATCGACCTAAAGCCAGATCGACATATTGGGCGCTCTTCTCTCTGAAACGGTTGTACTTATCGTCTGCAAAGCTATGTCGTGAGCTGCGGTATGCGGAGACACTAAAAGCACCATAGTGGAACACAGATGAAGCATCCAAGTTGATGTAATAGCCAGTATGAAGTAGTGCAGTTCAAGTTTTACTAATCGATTATTGACTTTCTACCCTTCTTTGGTGCCTTGTACATGAGCTAGGAAATTAAGATATTGCATGAAAGGAGGACTAGCAGCCGCGTTGCACGGGAGAATGTGAAAAGTGTTCATATGTAGTAAAAACCTGAGAAATCCGTCCGTTTTCGTCATTTGTTATCGAATCGACTTAAAGCCAGATCGTCACATTGGCCGCCCTTCTCTCTGAAACGGTTGTACTAATCGTCTGCAAAGCTATGTCGCGTGCTGCGGTATGCGGCGGCACTAAAAGCATCATAGTGCAACACAGATGAAGCTTCTATGTTGCTGTAATATCCTCTAAGAAGTAGTACAATTCACGTTTCATATATCGATGATAGACTTTTCAGCTGGCTTTGGTGCCTTGGAAATCAGCTAAGACCTTGAGATTCTGCATGAAAGGAGGACTAGCAGCCGCGTTGCACGGGAGAATGTGAAAAGTGTCCATATTTATTAAAAAACTTAGCAATCCGTCCGATTTCGTCATTTGTTATCGAATCCACTTAAAGCCAGATCGTCACATTAGCCGCCCTTCTCTCTGAAACGGTTGTACTTATCGTCTGCAAAGCTATGTCGTGTGCTGCGGTATGTGGAGACACTAAAAGCATCATAGTGGAACACAGATGAAGCTTCTAAGTTGATGTAATAGTCAGTAAGATGTATTACAATACAAGTTTTAGGTATCGATTATTGACTTTTTACCCTTCTTTGGTGCCTTGGACATGAGCTAGGAACTTAAAATTTTGCATGAAAGGAGGACTAGCAGCCGCGTTGCACGTGAGAATGTGAAAAGTATACATATGTAGTAAAAACCTGAGAAATCCGTTCGTTTTCGTCATTTGTTATCGAATCGACTTAAAGAGAGATCGTCACATTGGCCGCACTTCTGTCTGAAACGGTTACATTTATCGTGTGCAAAGCTATGTCGCGTGCTGCGGTATGCGGAGACACTAAAAGCACCATCTTAGAACTTAGATGAAGCATCTAAGTTGATGTAATAGCCAGTAAGATGTAGTACAATACAAGTTTTAGGTATCGATTATTGACTTTTTACCCTTCTTTGGTGCCTTGGACATGAGCTAGGACCTTGAGATTCTGCATGAAAGGAGGACTAGCAGCCGCGTTGCAGGGGAGAATGTGATAAGTTTTCATATGTAGTAAAAACCTGAGAAATCCGTCCGTTTTCGTCGTTTGTTATCGAATCGACTTAAAGCCAGATCGTCATATTGGCCGCTCTTCTCTCTGAAACGGTTGTACTTATCGTCTGCAAAGCTACGTCGCGAGCTGCGGTATGCGGAGACACTAAAAGCACCATAGTGGAACACAGATGAAGCATCCAAGTTGATGTAATAGCCAGTATGAAGTAGTACAGTTCAAGTTTTACTAATCGATTATTGACATTTTATCCTCCTTTGGTGCCTTGGACATGAGCTAGGAACTTAAGATTTTGCATGAAAGGAGGACTAGCAGCCGCGTTGCACGGGAGAATGTGAAAAGCGTTCCTATGTAGTAAAACCCTGAGAAATCGGTCCGTTTCCGTCATTTGTTATCGAATCGACTTAAAGCCAGATAGTCACATTGGCCGCCCTTCTCTCAGAAACGGTTGTACTAATCGTCTGCAAAGCTATGTCGCGTGCTGCGGTATGCGGAGACACTAGAAGCACCATAGCAGAACACAGATGAAGCTCCTAAGTTAATATAATATCCAGTAAGAAGTTGTACAATTCAAGTTTTATATATCGGTTATAGACTTTTTAACTGGCTTTGGTGTCTTGTACATGAGCTAGGACCTTAAGATTTTGCATGAAAGGAGGACTAGCAGCCCAGTTGGACGGGAGAATGTGAAAAGTGTCCATATGTAGTAAAAAAATGAGAAATCCGTCCGATTTCGTCATTTGTTATCGAATCGACTTAAAGCCAGATAGTCACATTGGCCGCCCTTCTCTCAGAAACGGTTGTACTAATCGTCTGCAAAGCTATGTCGTGTGCTGCGGTATGCGGAGACACTAAAAGCATCATAGTGGAACACAGATGAAGCTTCTAAGTTGATGTAATAGCCAGTAAGATGTAGTACAATACAAGTTTTAGGTATCGATTATTTTTTTACCCTTCTTTGATGCCTTGGACATGAGCTAGGAACTTAAGATTTTGCATGATAGGAGGACCAGCACTCGAGGTGCACGGGAGAATGTGAAAGGTGTCCATATGTAGTAAAAAACTGAGAAATCCGTCCGACTTCGACATTTGTTATCGAATCGACTTAAGCCGGATCGTCACATTGGCCGCTCTTCTAACTGAAACGGTTACATTTATCGTCTGCAAAGCTATGTGGCGTGCTGCGGTATGCGGAGACACTAAAAGCACCATATTATAACACAGATGAAGCTTCTAAGTTGATGTAATATCCACTAAGAAGTAGTACAATTCAAGTTTTATATATCGATTATAGAGTTTTTAGCTGGCTTTGGTGCCTTGGACATGAGCTAGGGACTTAAGATTCTGTAAGAAAGGAGGACTAGCAGCCGCGTTGCACGGGAGAATGTGAAAAGTGTTCATATGTAGTAAAAACCTGAGAAATCCGTCCGTTTTCATCATTTGTTATCGAATCGACTTAAAGCCAGATCGTTAAATTGGCCGACCTCCTCTCCGAAACAGTTGTACTTATCGTCTGAAAAGCTATGTCACGTGCTGCGGTATGCGGAGACACTAAAAGCACCATAGTAGAACACAGATGAAGCTTCTAAGTTGATGTAATAGCCAGTAAGACGTAGTACAATTCAAGTTTTAGGTATCGATTATTGACTTTTTACCCTTCTTTGGTGCCTTGGACATGGGCTAGGAACTTAAGATATTGCATGAAAGGAGAACTAGCAGCCGCGTTGCACGGGAGAATGTGAAAAGTTTTCATATGTAGTAAAAACCTGAGAAATCCGTCCGTTTTCGGGGTTTGTTATCGAATCGACTTAACGCCAGAACGTCCCATTGGCCGCTCTTGTCTCTAAAACGGTTGTACTTTTCGTCTGCAAAGCTGTGTCGCGTGCTGCGGTGTGCGGAGACATTAAAAGCACCATAGTAGAACACAGATGAAGCTCCTAAGTTGATATTATATCCAGTAAGAAGTAGTACAATTCAAATTTTATATATTGATTATAGACTTTTTAGATGGCTTTGGTGTCTTGGACATGAGCTAGGACCTTAAGATTCTGCATGAAAGGAGGACTAGCTGCCCAGTGGCACGGGAGAATGTGAAAAGTGTTCATATTTAGTAAGAACCTGAGAAATCCGTCCGTTTTCGTCGTTTGTTATCGAATCGACTTAAAGCCAGATCGTCATATTGGCCGCTCTTCTGTCTGAAACGGTTACACTTATCGTCTGCAAAGCTATGTCGCGTGCTGCGGTATGCGGAGACACTAAAAGCACCATATTAGATATTAGATGAAGCATCTAAGTTGATGTAATAGCCAGTAAGAAGTAGTACATTTCAAGTTTTAGGTATCGATTATTGACCTTTTAGATGGCTTTGGTGCCTTGGACATGAGCTAGGACCTTAAGATTCTGCATGAAAGGAGGACTAGCAGCCGAGTTGCACGGGAGAATGTGAAAAGTGTTCATATGTAGTAAAAACCTAAGAAATACATCTGTTTTCGGCATTTGTTATGGAATCGACTTAAAGCCAGACGGTCACATTGGCCGCTCTTCTTTCTGAAACGGTTGTACTTTTCGACTGCATAGCTATGTCGCGTGCTGCGGTATGCGGAGACACTAAAAGCACCATATTAGAACACAGATTAAGCTTCTAAGTTGATGTAATATCCACTAAGGAGTAGTACAATTCAAGTTTTATATATCGATTATAGACTTTTTAGCTGGCTTTTGTGCCTTGGACATGAGCTAGGACCTTCAGATTCTGCATGAAAGGAGGACTAGCAGCCGCGTTGCACGGGAGAATGTGAAAAGTGTTCATATGTAGTAAAAACCTGAGAAATCCGTCCGTTTTCGTCATTTGTTATCGAATCGACTTAAAGCCAGATCGTCACATTGGAAGCCTTTCTCTCTGAAACGGTTGTACTAATCGTCTGCAAAGCTATGTCGCGTGCCTCGGTACGCGGAGACACTAAAAGCACCATAGTAGAACACAGATGAAGCTTCGAAGTTGATGTAATAGCCAATAAGATGTAGTAGAACTCAAGTTTTAGGTATCGATTATTGTCTTTATACCCTCCTTTCGTGCCTTGGACATGAGCTAGGAACTTAAGATTTTGCATGAAAGGAGGACTAGCAGCTGCGTTGCACGGTAGAATGTGAAAAGTTTTCACATGTAGTAAAAACCTGAGAAATCCGTCCGTTTTCGTCATTTGTTATCGAATCTACTTAAAGCCAGATCGTCACATTGGCGGCCCTTCTCTCTGAAACGGTTGTACTAATCGTCTGCAAAGCTATGTCGCGTGCTGCGGTATGTGGAGACACTAAAAGCACCATAGTAGAACACAGATGAAGCTCCTAATTTGATATAATATCCAGTAAGAAGTAGTACAATTCAAGTTTTATATATCGGTTATAGACTTTTTAGCTGGCTTTGCTGTCTTGGACATGAGCTATGACCTTAAGATTCTGCATGAAAGGAGGACTAGCAGCCGAGTTGCACGGGAGAATTTGAAAAGTGTTCAGATGTAGTAAAAACCTGAGAAATCCGTCCGTTTTCGTCATTTGTTATTGAATCGACTTAAAGCCAGATCGTCACATTGGCTGCCCTGCTCTCTGAAACGGTTGTACTAATCGTCTGCAAAGCTATGTCGCGTGCTGCGGTATGTGGAGACACTAAAAGCACCATAGTAGAACACAGATGAAGCTCCTAGGTTGATATAATATCCAGTAAGAGGTAGTACAATTCAAGTTATATATATCGATTATAGACTTTTTAGCTGGCTTTGGTGTCTTGGACATGAGCTAGGACCTTAAGATTCTGCATGAAAGGAGGACTAGCAGCCCAGTTGCACGGGAGAATGTAAAAAGTGTTCATATGTAGTAAAAACCTGAGAAATCCGTCCGTTTTCGTCATTTGTTATCGAATCGACTTAAAGCCAGATCGTCACATTGGCCGCACTTCTCTCTGAAACGGTTGTACTAATCGTCTGCAAAGCTATGTCGCGTGCTGCGGTATGCGGAGACAGTAAAAGCACCATAGTAGAACACAGATGAAGCATCTAAGTGGATGTAATAGCCAGTAAGAAGTAGTACAATTCAAGATTTAGGGATCGATTATTGACTTTTTAGCTGGCTTTGGTGCCTTGGACATGAGCTAGGACCTTAAGATTCTGCATGAAAGGAGGACTAGCAGCCGAAATGCACGGGAGAATGTGAAAAGTGTTCATATGTAGTAAAAACCTAAGAAATCCGTCCGTTTTCGGCATTTGTTATCGAATCGACTTAAAGCCAGAACGTCACATTGGCCGCTCTTCTTTCTGAAACGGTTGTACTTATCGTCTGCATAGCTATGTCGCGTGCTGCGGTATGCGGAGACACTAAAAGCACCATATTAGAACACAGATGAAGCCTCAAAGTTGATGTAATATCCAATAAGAAGTAGTACAATTCAAGTTTTATATATCGATTATAGACTTTTTAGCTGGCTTTGGTGCCTTGGACGTGAGCTAGGACCTTAAGATTCTGCATTAAAGGAGGACTAGCAGCCGAGTTGCACAGGAGAATGTGAAAAGTGTTCATATGTAGTAAAAACCTGAGAAATCCGTCCGATTTCGTCATTTGTTATCGAATCGACTTAAGCCAGATCGTCACATTATCCGCTCTTCTGTCTGAAACGGTTACATTTATCGTCTGCAAAGCTATGTGGCATGCTGTGGTATGCGGAGACACTAAAAGCACCATAGTAGAACACAGAAGAGGCATCTAAGTCGATGCAATACCCAGTAAGAAGTAGTACATTTCAAGTTTTAGGTATCGATTATTGACTTTTTAGATGGCTTTGGATCCTTGGACATGAGCTAGGACCTTAAGATTCTGCATAAGGAGGACTAGCAGCCGAGTTGCACGGGAGAATGTGAAAAGTGTTCATATGTAGTAAAAACCTAAGAAATCCATCTGTTTTCGGCATTTGTTATCGAATCGACTTAAAGCCAGAACGTCACATTGGCCGCTCTTCTTTCTGAAACGGTTGTACTTATCGTCTGCAAAGCTATGTCGCGTGCTGCGGTATGCGGAGACACTAAAAGCACCATATTAGAACCCAGATGAAGCTTCTAAGTTGATGTAATATCCACTAAGGAGTAGTACAATTCAAGTTTTATATATCGATTGTAGATTTTTAGCTGGCATTGGTGCCTTGGACATGAGCTAGGACCTTCAGATTCTGCATGAAAGGAGGACTAGCAGCCGCGTTGCACGGGAGAATGTGAAAAGTGTTCATATGTAGTAAAAACCTGAGAAATCCTTCCGTTTTCGTCATTTGTTATCGAATCGACTTAAAGCCAGATCGTCACATTGGCCGCCTTTCTCTCTGAAACGGTTGTACTAATCGTCTGCAAAGCTATGTCGCGTGCTGCGGTATGCGGAGACACTAAAAGCACCATAGTAGAACAGAGATGAAGCTTCTAAGTTGGTGTAATAGCCGGTAAGATGTAGTACAATTCAAGTTTTAGGTATCGATTATTGACTTTTTGCCATCCTTTCGTGCCTTGGACATGAGCTAGGAACTTAAGATTTTGCATGAAAGGAGGACTAGTAGCCGCGTTGCATGGGAGGATGTGAAAAGTGTTCATATGTAGTAAAAACCTGAGAAATGCGTCCGTTTTCGTCATTTGTTATCGAATCGACTTAAAGCCAGATCGTCACATTGGCGGCCCTTCTCTCTGAAACGGTTGTACTAATCGTCTGCAAAGCTATGTCGCGTTTTGCGGTATGTGGAGACACTAAAAGCACCATAGTAGAACACAGATGAAGCTCGTAGGTTGATATAATATCCAGTAAGAAGTAGTACAATTCAAGTTATATATATCGATTATAGACTTTTTAGGTGGCTTTGGTGTCTTGGACATGAGCTAGGACCTTACGATTCTGCATGAAAGGAGGACTAGCAGCCCAGTTGCACGGGAGAATGTAAAAAGTGGTGATATGTAGAAAAAACCTGAGAAATCCGTCCGTCTTCGTCATTTGTTGTCGATTCGACTTAAAGCGAGATCGTCACATTGGCCGCACTTCTTTTTGAAACGGTTACATTTATCGTCTGCAAAGCTATGTCGCGTGCTGCGGTATGCGGAGACAGTAAAAGCACCATAGAGGAACACAGATGAAGCATCTAAGTTGATGTAATAGCCAGTAAGAAGTAGTACTATTCAAGATTTAGGGATCGATTATTGACTTTTTAGCTGGCTTTGGTGCCTTGGACATGAGCTAGGACCTTAAGATTCTGCATGAAAGGAGAACTAGAAGCCGCGTTGCACAGGAGAATGTGAAAAGTGTTCATATGTAGTAAAAACCTGAGAAATCCGTCCGTTTTCGTCATTTGTTATCGAATCGACTTAAAGCCAGATCGTCAAATTGGCCGCCCTTCTCTCTGAAACGGTTGTACAAATCGTCTGCAAAGCTATGTCGCGTGCTGCGGTATGTGAAGACACTAAAAGCACCATAGTAGAACACAGATGAAGCTTCTAAGTTGATGTAATATCCACTAAGAAGTAGTACAATTCAGTTTTTATATATCGATTATAGACTTTTTAGCTGGCTTTGGTGCCTTGGACATGAGCTAGGACCTTAAGATTCTGCATGAAAGGAGGACTAGCAGCCAAGTTGCACGGGAGAATGTGAAAAGTGTTCATATGTAGTAAAAACCTGAGAAATCCGTCCGTTTTCGTCATTTGTTATCGAATCGACTTAAAGCCAGATCGTCACATTGGCCGCCCTTCTCTCTGAAACGGTAGTACTAATCGTCTGGAAAGCTATGTCGCGTGCTGCGGAATGCGGAGACTCTAAAAGCACCATATTAGAACACAGATGAAGCTTCTAAGTTGATGTAATATCCATTAAGGAGTAGTACAATTCAAGTTTTATATATCGATTATACACTTTTTAGCTGGCTTTGGTGCCTTGGACGTGAGCTAGGACCTTCAGATTCTGCATGAAAGGAGGACTAGCAGCCGCGTTGCACGGGAGAATTTGAAAAGTGTACATATGTAGTAAAAACCTGAGAAATCAGTCCGTTTTCGTCGTTTGTTATCGAATCGACTTAAAGCCAGATCGTCATATTGGCCGCTCTTCTCTCTGAAACGGTTGCACTTATCGTCTGCAAAGCTATGTCGCGTGCTGCGGTATGCGGAGACACTAAAAGCACCATATTAGATTTTAGATGAAGCATCTAAGTTGATGTAATAGCCAGTAAGATGTAGTACAATTCAAGTTTTAGGTATCGATTATTGACTTCTTACCCTCCTTTCGTGACTTGGACATGAGCTATTCACTTAAAATTTTGCATGAAAGTGGACTAGCAGCCGAGGTGCAAGGGAGAATGTGAAAAGTGTCAATATGTAGTAAAAAACTGAGAAATCCGTCCGATTTCGTCATTTGTTATTGAATCGACTTAAGCCAGATCGTCACATTGGATGCCCTTCTCTGTGAAACGGTTGTACTAATCGTCTGCAAAGCTATGTCGCCTGCTGCGGTATGCGAAGACACTAAAAGCACCATAGTAGAACACAGATGAAGCTTCTAAGTTGATGTAATAGCCGGTAAGATGTAGTTCAATTCAAGTTTTAGGTATCGATTATTGACTTCTTACCCTCCTTTCGTGACTTGGACATGAGCTATTCACTTAAAATTTTGCATGAAAGTGGACTAGCAGCCGAGGTGCAAGGGAGAATGTGAAAAGTGTCAATATGTAGTAAAAAACTGAGAAATCCGTCCGATTTTGTCATTTGTTATCGAATCGACTTAAGCCAGATCGTCACATTGGCCGCACTTCTTTCTGAAACGGTTACATTTATCGTCTGCAAAGCTATGTCGCGTGCTGCGGTATGCGGAGACAGTAAAAGCACCATAGTAGAACACAGATGAAGCACCTAAGTTGAAGTAATAGCCAGTAAGAAGTAGAACAATTCAAGATTTAGGGATCGATTATTGACTTTTTAGCTGGCTTTGGTGCCTTGGACATGAGCTAGGACCTTAAGATTCTGCATGAAAGGAGGACTAGCAGCCGAGTTGCACGGGAGAATGTGAAAAGTGTTCATATGTAGTAAAAACCTAAGAAATCCGTCCGTTTTCGGCATTTGTTATCGAATCGACTTAAAGCCAGAACGTCACATTGGCCGCTCTTCTTTCTGAAACGATTGTACTTATCGTCTGCATAGCTATGTCGCGTGCTGCGGTATGCGGAGACACTAAAAGGATGACTAGCAGCCGAGTTGCACGGGAGAATGTGAAAAGTGTTCGTACGTAGTAAAAACCTGAGAAATCCGTCCGTTTTCGTCATTTGTTATCGAATCGACTTAAAGCCAGATCGTCACATTGGCCGCTCTTGTCTCTGAAACGGTTGTACTTATCGCCTGCAAAGCTATGTCGCGTGCTGCGGTATGCGGAGACACTAAAAACACCATAGTAGAACACAGATGAAGCATCTAAGTTGATGTAATAGCCAGTAAGAAGAACTACAATTCAAGTTTTACGTACCGATTATTGACTTTTAGCTGGCTTTGGTGCTTTGGACATGAGCTAGGACCTTAAGATTTTGCATGAAAGGAGCACTAGCATCCGCGTTGCACGCAAGAATGTGAAAAGTGTTCATATGTAGCAAAAACCTGAAAAATCCGTCCGTTTTCGTCATTTGTTATCCAATCGACTTAAAGCCAGATCGTCACATTGGCCGCTCTTCTGTCTGAAACGGATACATTTATCGTCTGCAAAGCTATGTCGTTTGCTGCGGTATGCGGAGACAAGAAAAGTACCATAGAGGAACACAGATGAAGCTTCTAAGTTGATGTAATAGCCAGTAAGAAGTAGTAGAATTCAAGTTTTAGGTATCGATTATTGACTTTTTACCCTTATTTGGTGCCTTGGACATGAGCTAGGAACTTAAGATATTGCATGAAACGTTGACTAGCAGCCGAGTTGCACGGGAGAATGTAAAAAGTGTTCATATGTAGGAAAAACCTGAGAAATCCGTCCGTTTTCGTCGTTTGTTATCGAATCGACTTAAAGCCAGATCGTCACATTGGTCGCTCTTCTGTCTGGAACGGATACATTTATCATCTGCAAAGCTATGTCGCGTGCTGCGGTATGCGGATACACAAAAAGCACCATAGTAGAAAACAGATGAAGCTCCTAAGTTGATGTAATAGGTAGTAAGAAGTAGTACAATTCTAGTTTTAGGTATCGATAATTGACTTTTTACATTTCTTTGGTGCCTTGGACATGGGCTTGGGACTTATGATTTTGCATGAAAGGAGGACTAGCTCATGTCCAAGACACCAAAGCCAGCTAAAACTCAATAATCGGTACGAAAAACTTGAATTGTAGTGCTTCTTACTGGCTATTACATCAACTTAGATGCCTCATCTAAGTTCTAAGATGGTGCTTTTAGTGTCTCCGCATACCGCAGCACGCGACAGCTTTGCAGACGATAAGTACAACCGTTTCAGAGCGAAGAGCGGCTAATGTGACGATCTGGCTTTAAGTCGATTGGATAACAAATGACGAAAACGGACGGATTGCTCAGGTTTTTACTACATATGAACACTTTTCACATTCTCCCGTGCAACGCGGCTGCTAGTCCTCCTTCCATGCTAAATCTTAAGATCCTAGCTCATGACCAAGGCACCAAAGAAGGGTAAAAAGCCAATAATCGATACCTAAAACTTGAATTGTACTAGTTCTTACTGGCAATTACATCAACTTAGAAGCTTCATCTGTGTTCTACTATGATGCTTTTATTGTCTCCGCATACCGCAGCACGTGACATAGCTTTTCAGACGATAAGTACAACTGTTTCGGAGAAGAGGTCGGCCAATTTAACGATCTGGCTTTAAGTCGATTCGATAACAAATGACGAAAACGGACGGATTTATCAGGTTTATACTACATATGAACACTTTTCACATTCCCCCGTGCAACTCGGCTGCTAGTCCTCCCTTCATGCTGAATCTTAAGGTGCTAGCTCATGTCCAAGGCACGAAAGCCAGCAAAAAAGTCAATAATCGATACCTAAAACCTGAGTTGTACTACTTCTTACTGGCTATTACATCAACTAAGAAGCTTCGTCTGTGTTCTACTATGGTGCTTTTAGTGTCTCCGCATACCGCAGCACGCGACATAGCTTTGCAGACAATAAACGTAACCGTTTCAGACAGAAGAGCGGCCAATGTGACGATCTGGCTTTAAGTCGATTCGATAGCAATTGACGAAAACTGACGGATTTCTCAGGATTTTCGACTTAAAGCCAGATCGTCACCTTGGCCGCTCTTCACTCTGAAACGGTTACATTTATCGTCTGCAAAGCAATGTCGCGTGCTGCGGTATGCGGAGACACAAAAAGCACCATAGTAGACCACAGATGAAGCTCCTAACTTGATGTAATAGCTAGTAAGAAGTAGTACAATTCAAGTTATAGGTATCGATTATTGACTTTTTACCCTTCTTTAGTGCCTTGGACATGAGCTAGGGCCTTATGATTTTGCATGAAAGGAGGACTAGCAGCCGCGTTGCGTGGGAGAATGTGAAAAGTGTTCATATGTAGGAAAAACCTGAGAAATCCGTCCGTTTTCGTCATTTGTTATCGAGTCGACTTAAAGCCAGATCGTCACCTTGGCCGCTCTTCACTCTGAAACGGTTACATTTATCGTCTGCAAAGCTATGTCGCGTGCTGCGGTATGCGGAGACACAAAAAGCACCATAGTAGACCACAGATGAAGCTCCTAACTTGATGTAATAGCTAGTAAGAAGTAATACAATTCAAGTTTTAGGTATCGGTTATTGACTTTTTACCCTTCTTTGGTGCCTTGGATATGAGCTAGGGACTTATGATTTTGCATGAAAGGAGGACTAGCAGACGCGTTGCATGGGAGAATGTGAATAGTGTTCACATGTAGGAAAAACCTGAAAAATCCGTCAGTTTTCGTCATTTGTTATCGAATCGACTTAAAGCCAGATCGTCACACTGGCCGCTCTTCTGTCTGAAACGGTTACGATTATAGTCTGCAAAGCTATGTCGCCTGCTGCGGTATGCGGAGACACTAAAAGCACCATAGTAGAACACAGATGAAGCTTCTAAGTTGATGTAATAGCCAGTAAGAAGTACTACAACACAGGTTTTAGGTATCGATTATTGAATTTTTTGGTGGCTTTGGTGCCTTGGACATGAGCTAGGACCTTAAGATTCTGCATGAAAGGAGGACTAGCAGCCGAGTTGCACGGGAGAATGTCTAAAGTGTTCATATGTAGTAAAAACCTGAGAAATCCGTCAGTTTTCGTCATTTGTTATCGAATCGACTTAATGCCAGATCGTCACATTGGCCGCTCTTCTGTCTGAAACGGTTGTACTTATCGTCTGCAAAGCTATGTCGCGTGCTGCGGTATGTGGAAACACTAAAAGAACCATAGTAGAACACAGATGAAGCGTCTAAGTTGATATAATAGACAGTAAGAAGTAGTACAATTCAAGTTTTAGGTATCGATTATTGACTTTTTAGCCTTCTTTAATGCCTTGGACATGAGCTAGGGATTATGATTTTGCATGAAAGGAGGAATAGCAGCCGCGTTGCATGGGAGAATGTGAAAAGTGTTCATATGTAGGAAAAACCTGAGCAATCCGTCCGTTTTCGTCATTAGTTGTCGAGTCGACTTAGAGCCAGATCGTCACACTGGCCGCTCTCCTCTCTGAAACGGTTGTACTTATCATCTGCAAAGCACCGTCGCGTGCTGCGGTATGCGGAGACACAAAAAGCACCATAGTAGAACACAGATGAGGATTCTAAGTTGATGTAATAGCCAGTACGAAGTAGTACAATTCAAGTTTTAGGTATCGATAATTGACTTTTTACCCTAGTTTGGTGCCTTGGACATGAGCTAAGAACTTAAGATTTTGCATGAAAGGAGGGCTAGCAGCCGCGTTACACGGGAGAATGTGAAAAGTATTCATATGTAGTAAAAATCTGAGTAATCCGTCCGTTTTCTTCATTTGTTATCGAATCGACTTAAAGTCAGATCGTCACATTAGCTGCTTTTCGCTCTGAAACTGTTGTACTTATAGTCTGCAAAGCTATGTCGCGTGCTGCGGTATGTGGAGATACTAAAAGAACCATAGTAGAACATAGATGAAGCTTCTAAGTTGATGTAATAGACAGTAAGAAGTAGTACAACTCAAGTTTTAGGTATCGATTATTGACTTTTTAGCAGGCTTTGGTACCTTGGACATGAGCTAGTACCTTAAGATTCTGCATGAATGGAGGACTAGCAGCCGAGTTGCATGGGAGAATGTGAAAAGTGTTCATATGTAGTAAAGACCTGAGAAATCCGTCCGTTTTCGTCATTTGTTATCGAATCGACTTAAAGCCAGATCGTCACATTGGCCGCTCTTCTGTCTGAAACGGATACATTTATCGTCTGCAAAGCTATGTCACGTGCTGTGGTATGCGGAGACACTAAAAGCACCATAGTAGGACACAGATGAAGCTTCTAAGTTGATGTAATAGCCAGTAAGACGTAGTAGAATTCAAGTTTTAGGTATCGATTAATGACATTTTACCCTTCTTTGGTGCCTTGGTCTTGAGCTATTAACTTGAGATATTGCATGAACGGAGAACTAGCTCCCGAGTTGCACGGGAGAATGTGAAAAGTATTCATATGTAGTAAAAACCTGAGATATCCGTCCGTTTTCGTCATTTGTTATCGAATCGCCTTAGAGCCAGATCGTCACATTGGCCGCTCTTCTGTCTGAAACGGATACATTTATCGTCTGCAAAGCTATGTCGCGTGCTGCGGTATGCGGAGACACTAAAAGTACCATAGAAGAACACAGATGAAGCTTCTAAGTTGATGTAATGGCCAGTAAGAAGTAATAGAATTCAAGTTTTTGGTATAGATTATTGACTTTTTACCCTTCTTTGGTGCCTTGGACATGAGCTAGGAACTTAAGATATTGCATGAAAGCAGGAATAGCAGCCGAGTTGCACGGGAGAATGTGAAAAGTGTTCATATGTAGGAAAAACCTAAGACATCCATCCCTTTTCGTCATTTGTTATCGAGTCGACTTAAAGCCAGATCGTCACATTGGCCGCTCTCCTCTCTGAAACGGTTGTACTTATCATCTGCAAAGCTATGTCGCGTGCTGCGGTATGCGGAGACACTAAAAGCACCATAGTAGAAGACAGATGAAGCTTCTAAGTTGATGTAATAGCCAGTAAGAAGTAGTACAATTCAAGTTTCAGTTATCGATTATTGACTTTTTAGCTGGCTTTGGTGCCTGGGACATGAGCTAGGACCTTAAGATTCAGTTTGAAAGGAAGCCTAGCAGCCGAGTTGCACCGGAGAATGTGAAAAGTGTTCATATGTTGTAAAAGCCTGAGAAATCCGTCCGTTTTCGTCATTTGTTATCGAATCGACTTAAAGCCAGATCGTCACATTGGCCGCTCTTCTCTCTGAAACGGTTGAACTTATCGTCTGCAAAGCTATGTCACGTGCTGTGGTATGCGGAGACACTAAAAGCACCATAGTAGGACACAGATGAACCTTCTAAGTTGATGTAATAGCCAGTAAGACGTAGTAGAATTCAAGTTTTAGGTATCGATTAATGACATTTTACCCTTCTTTGGTGCCTTGGACTTGAGCTATTAACTTGAGATATTGCATGAACGGAGAACTAGCTCCCGAGTTGCACGGGAGAATGTGAAAAGTGTTCATATGTAGGAAAAACCTGAGATATCCGTCCGTTTTCGTCATTTGTTATCGTATCGCCTTAGAGCCAGATCGTCACATTGGCCGCTCTTCTGTCTGAAACGGATACATTTATCGTCTGCAAAGCTATGTCGCGTGCTGCGGTATGCGGAGACACTAAAAGTACCATAGAAGACGCTTAAGATTCAGTTTGAAAGGAAGACTAGCAGCCGAGTTGCACCGGAGAATGTGAAAAGTGTTCATATGTAGTAAAAACCTGAGAAATCCGTCAGTTTTCGTCATTTGTTATCGAATCGACTTAAAGCCAGATCGCCACATTTGCCGCTCGTCTGTCTGAAACGGATACATTTATCGTCTGATATTTATGTCACGTGCTGCTGTATGCGGAGACACTAAAAGCACCATAGTAGAACACAGATGAAGCTTCTAAGTTGATGTAATAGCCGGTAAGAAGTAGTAGAATTCCAGTTTTAGGTATCGATTATTGACTTCTTACCCTTCTTTGATGCCTTGGACATGAGCTAGGAACTTAAGATTTTGCATGAAAGGAGGGCTAGCAGCCGCGTTACACGGGAGAATGTGAAAAGTATTTATATGTAGTAAAAATCTGAGGAATCCATCCGTTTTCTTCATTTGTTATCGAATCGACTTAAAGCCAGATCGTCACATTAGCCGCTCTTCGCTCTGAAACAATTGTACTTATCGTCTGCAAAGCTATGTCGCGTGCTGCGGTATGTGGAGACACTAAAAGAACCATAGTAGAACACAGATGAAGCTTCTAAGTTGTTGTAATAGACAGTAAGAAGTAGTACAATTCAAGGTTTAGGTATCGATAATTGACTTTTTAGCTGGCTTTGGTGCCTTGGACATGAGCTAGTACCTTAAGATTGTGCATGAATGGAGGACTAGCAGCCGAGTTGCATGGGAGAATGTGAAAAGTGTTCATATGTAGTAAAGAACTGATAAATCCGTCCGTTTTCTTCATTCGTTATCGAATCGACTTAAAGCCAGATCGTCTCATTGGCCGCTCTTCTGTCTGAAACGGTTACATTTATCGTCTGCAAAGCTATGTCGCGTGCTGCGGTATGCGGAGACACTAAAAACACCATAGTAGAACACAGATGAAGCATCTAAGTTGATGTAATAGCCAGTAAGAAGTACTACAATTCACGTTTTACGTACCGATTATTGACTTTTAGCTGGCTTTGGTGCCTTGGACATGAGCTAGGGCCTTATCGATTATTGACTTTTTACATTTCTTTGGTGCCTTGGACATGAGCTAGGGACTTATGATTTTGCATGAAAGGAGGACAAGCAGCCGCGTTGCATGGGAGAATGTGAAATGTTTTCATATGTAGGAAAAACCTGAGAAATCCGTCCGTTTTCGTCATTTGTTATAGAGTCGACTTAAAGCTAGATCGTCACATTGGCCGCTCTCCTCTCTGAAACGGTTGTACTTATCATATCCAAAGCTATGTCGCGTCCTGCGGTATGCGGAGACAATAAAAGCACCATAGTAGAACACAGATGAAGCTTCTAAGTTGATGTAATAGCCAGTAAGGAGTAGTACAATTCATGTTTTATTTATCGATTATTGAATTTTTAGCTGGCTTTGGAGCCTTGGACATGAGCTAGGTCCTTAAGATTCTGCTTGAAAGGAAGACTAGCAGCCGATTTGCACGCGAGAATGTGAAAAGTGTTCATATGTAGTAAAAACCTGAGAAATCCGTCCGTATTCTTCATTTGTTATCGAATCGACTTAAAGCCAGATCGTCACATTAGCCGCTCTTCGCTCTGAAACGGTTGTACTCATCGTCTGCAAAGCTATGTCGCGTGCTGCGGTATGCGGAGACACTAAAAGCACCATAGTAGAACACAGATGAAGTTTTTAAGTTGATGTAATAGCCAGTAAGAAGTAGTACAACTTAGGTTTTAGGTATCGATTATTGACTTTTTTGCTGTCTTTGGTGCCTTGGACACGAGCTAGGACCTTAAGACACTGCATGAAAGGAGGACTAGCAGCCGAGTTGCACGGGAGAATGTGAAAAGTGTTCTTATGTAGTAAAAGCGTGATAAATCCGTCCGTATTTTTTATTTGTTATCGAATCGACTTAAAGCCAGATCGTCACATTAGCCGCTCTTCGCTCTAAAACAGTTGTACTCATCGTCTGCAAAGCTATGTCGCGTGCTGCGGTATGCGGAGACAATAAAAGTACAATAGTAGAACACAGATGAAGCTTCTAAGTTGATGTAATAGCCAGTAAGAAGTAGTAGAATTGAAGTTTTAGGTATCGATTATTGATTTTTACCCTTCTTTCTTGCCTTGGACATGAGCTAGGAACTTAAGATATTGCATGAAACGTGGACTAGCAGCCGAGTTGCACGGGAGAATGTGCTAAGTGTTCATATGTAGGAAAAACCTGAGAAATCCGTCCGTTTTCGTCATTTGTTATCGTGTCGACTTAAAGCCAGATCGTCACACTGGCCGCTCTTCTGTCTGAAACGGTTACATTTATCATCTGCAAAGCTATGTCGCGTGCTGCAGTATGCGGAGACACAAAAAGCACCATAGTAGAAAACAGATGAAGCTCCTAAGTTGATGTAATAGGTAGTAAGAAGTAGTACAATTCAAGTTTTAGGTATCGATTATTGACTTTTTACATTTCTTTGGTGCCTTGGACATGAGCTAAGAAGTTAAGATTTTTCATGAAAGGAGGACTAGCAGCCGCGTTGCACGAGAGAATGTGAAAAGTTTTCATATGTAGTAAAAGCCTGAGAAATCCGTCCGTGTTCGTCATTTGTTATCGATTCGACATAAAGCCAGATCGTCAAATTGGCCGCTCTTCTTTCTGAAACGATTACGTTTATTGTCTGCAAAGCTATGTCGCGTGCTGCGGTATGCGGAGACACTAAAAGCACCATAGTAGAACACAGATGAAGCTTCTAAGTTGATGTAATAGCAAGTAAGAAGTAGTACAATTCAAGTTTTAAGTATCGATTATTGACTTCTTACCCTTCTTTGGTGCCTTGGACATGAGCTAGCAACTTCAGATTTTGCATGAAAGGAGGGCTAGCAGCCGCGTTGCACGGGAGAATGTGAAAAGTGTTCATATGTAGTAAAAATCTGAGAAATCCGTCAGTTTTCGTCGTTTGTTATCGAATCGTTTTAAAGCCAGATCGACGCATTGGCCGCTCTTCTGTCTGAAACGGTTACGTTTATTGTCTGCAATGCTATGTCGCGTGCTGCGGTATACCGAGACACTAAAAGCTCATAGTAGAACACAGATGAAGCTTCTAAGTTGATGTAATAGCCAGTAAGAAGTAGTACAATTCAAGTTTTAGGTATCGATTATTGACTTTTTACCCTTCTTTAATGCCTTGGACATGAGCTAGGGATTATGATTTTGCATGAAAGGAGGACTAGCAGCCGCGTTGCACGGGAGAATGTGAAAAGTGTTCATATGTAGGAAAAACCTGAGAAATCCGTCCGTTTTCGTCATTTGTTATCGAGTCGACTTAAAGCCAGATCGTCACATTGGCCGCTTTTCTGTCTGAAACGGTTACATTTATCATCTGCAAAGCTATGTCGCGTGCTGCGGTATGCGGAGACACAAAAAGCACCATAGTAGAAAACAGATGAAGCTCCTAAGTTGATGTAATAGGTAGTAAGAAGTAGAAAAATTCAAGTTTTAGGTATCGATTATTGACTTTTTACATTTCTTTGGTGCCTTGGACATGAGCTAGGGACTTATGATTTTGCATGAAAGGAGGACTAGCAGAGGCGTTCCATGGGAGAATGTGAAAAGTGTTCATATGTAGGAAAAACCTGAGAAATCCGTCAGTTTTCGTCATTTGTTATCGAATCGACTTAAAGCCAGATCGTCACATTACAACGCTATTCGCTCTGAAACGGTTGTACTTATCGTCTGCAAAGCTATGTCGCGTGCTGCGGTATGCGGAGACACTAAAAGCACCATAGTAGAACACAGATCAAGCTTCTAAGTTGATGTAATAGCAAGGAAGAGGTAGTACAATTCAAGTTTTACGTATCGATTATTGACTTTCAACCCTTCTTTGGTGCCTTGGACATGAGCTAAGAACTTAAGATTTTGCATGAAAT
Source organism: Schistocerca gregaria (assembly GCF_023897955.1). Lineage (NCBI taxonomy): Eukaryota > Metazoa > Arthropoda > Insecta > Orthoptera > Acrididae > Schistocerca > Schistocerca gregaria. The sequence goes on from NW_026062259.1 coordinate 1,114,180, forward strand.
TAGGACTAGCAGCCACGTTTCATGGGAAAATGTGAAAAGTGTTCATATTTAGTAAAAACCTTAGAAATCCGTCCGTTTTCGTCATATGTTATCGAATCGACTTAAAGCCGTATCGTCACATTGGCCGCTCTTCTGTCTGAAACGGTTACATTTATCGTCTGCAAAGCTATGCCGCGTGCTGTGGTATGCGGAGACACAAAAATGCACCATAGTAGAACACAGATGAAGCTCCTAAATTCATGTAATAGCTAGTAAGAAGTAGTACAATTCAAGTTTTAGGTATCGATTATTGACTTTTTACCCATCTTTGGTGCCTTGGACATGAGCTAGGGATTTTTGATTTTGCATGAAAGGAGGACTAGCAGCCGCGTTGCATGGGAGAATGTGAAAAGTGTTCATATGTAGTAAAAGCCTGAGAAATCCGTCCGTTTTCGTCATTTGTTATCGAGTTGACTTAAAGCCAGATCGTCACCTTGGCCGCTCTGCTGTCTGAAACGGTTACACTTATCGTCTGCAAAGCAATGTCGCGTGCTGTGGTATGCGGAGACACAAAAAGCACCATAGTAGAACACAGATGAAGCTCCTAAGTTGATGTAATAGCTAGGAAGAAGTAGTAAAATTCAAGTTTTGAGTATCGGTTATTGACTTTTTACCCTTCTTTGGTGCCTTGGACATGAGCTAGGGACTTATGATTTTGCATGAAAGGAGGACTAGCATACGCGTTGCATGGGAGAATGTGAAAAGTTTCATATGTAGTAAAAACCTGAGAAATCAGTCAGTTTTCGTCATTTGTTATCGAATCGACTTAAAGCCAGATCGCCACATTGGCAATCTCCTCTCTGAAACAGTTGTACTTATCGTCTGCAAAGCTATGTCACGTGCTTCGGTATGCGGAAACAATAAAAGCACCATAGTAGAACACAGATGAAGTTTCTATGTTGATGTAATAGCCAGTAAGAAGTAGTGCAACTCAGGTTTTAGGTATCGATTATTGACTTTTTTGCTGGCTTTGGTGCCTTGGACATGAGCTAGCACCTTAAGATTCTGCATGAAAGGAGGACTAGCAGCCGAGTTGCACGGGAGAATGTAAAAAGTGTTCTTATGTAGTAAAAACCTGAAAAATCCGTCAGTTTTCGTCATTTGTTATCGAATCGACTTAAAGCCAGATCGTCACATTGGCCGCTCTTCTGTCTGTAACGGTTACGTTTCTTGTCTGCAAAGCTATGTCGCGAGCTGCGGTATGCGGAGACACTAAAAGCAGAATAGTAGAACACAGATGAAGCTTCTATCTTGATGTAATAGCCAGTAAGAAGTAGTACAACTCAGGTTTTAGGTATCGATTATTGACATTTTTGCTGGCTTTGGTGCCTTGGACATGAGCTAGAACCTTAAGATTCTGCATGAAAGGAAGACTACCAGCCCCGTTGCATGGGAGAATGTGAAAAGTGTTCATATGTAGTTAAAACCTGAGAAATCCGACCGTTTTCGTCATTTGTTAACGAATCGACTTTAAACCAGATCGTCACATTGGCCGCTCTTCTCTCTGAAACGATTACATTTATCGTCTGCAAAGCTATGTCGCGTGCTGCATTATGCGGAGACACTAAACGCACCATAGTAGAACACATATGAAGCTTCTACGTTGATGTAATAGCCAATAAGAAGTAGTGCAATGCAATTTTTAGTTACTGATTATTGACATTTTAGACGGCTTTGGTGCCTTGGACATAAGCTAGGACCTTAAGATTTTGCATGAAAGGAGGACTAGCAGCCCCGTTGCATGGGAGAATGTGAAAAGTGTTCATATGTAGTAAAAACCTGAGAAATCCGTCAGTTTTCGTCATTTGTTATCGAATCGACTTAAAGCCAGATCGTCACATTGGCCGCTCTTATGCCTGAAACGGTTACGTTTATTGTCTGCAAAGCTATGTCGCGTGCTGCGGTATGCGGAGACAATACAAGCACACTAGTAGAACACAGATGAAGCTTGTAAGTTGATGTAATAGCCAGTAAAAAGTAGTACAATTCAAGTTTTAGGTATCGATAATTGACTTTTTACTCTTCTTTGGTGCCTTGGACATGAGCTAAGAAGTTAAGATTTTTCATGAAAGGAGGACTAGCAGCCGCGTTGCACGAGAGAATGTGAAAAGTTTTCATATGTAGTAAAAGCCTGAGAAATCCGTCCGTGTTCGTCATTTGTTATCGATTCGACATAAAGCCAGATCGTCAAATTGGCCGCTCTTCTTTCTGAAACGATTACGTTTATTGTCTGCAAAGCTATGTCGCGTGCTGCGGTATGCGGAGACACTAAAAGCACCATAGTAGAACACAGATGAAGCTTCTAAGTTGATGTAATAGCAAGTAAGAAGTAGTACAATTCAAGTTTTAAGTATCGATTATTAACTTCTTACCCTTCTTTGGTGCTTTGGACATGAGCTAGCAACTTAAGATTTTGCATGAAAGGAGGGCTAGCAGCCGCGTTGCACGGGAGAATGTGAAAAGTGTTCATATGTAGTAAAAACCTGAGAAATCCGTCAGTTTTCGTCATTTGTTATCGAATCGACTTAAAGCCAGATCGTCACACTGGCCGCTCTTCTGTCTGAAACGGTTACATTTATCATCTGCAAAGCTATGTCGTGTGCTGCAGTATGCGGAGACACAAAAAGCACCATAGTAGAAAACAGATGAAGCTCCTAAGTTGATGTAATAGGTAGTAAGAAGTAGTACAATTCAAGTTTTAGGTATCGATTATTGACTTTTTACATTTCTTTGGTGCCTTGGACATGAGCTAAGAAGTTAAGATTTTTCATGAAAGGAGGACTAGCAGCCGCGTTGCACGAGAGAATGTGAAAAGTTTTCATATGTAGTAAAAGCCTGAGAAATCCGTCCGTGTTCGTCATTTGTTATCGATTCGACATAAAGCCAGATCGTCAAATTGGCCGCTCTTCTTTCTGAAACGATTACGTTTATTGTCTGCAAAGCTATGTCGCGTGCTGCGGTATGCGGAGACACTAAAAGCACCATAGTAGAACACAGATGAAGCTTCTAAGTTGATGTAATAGCAAGTAAGAAGTAGTACAATTCAAGTTTTAAGTATCGATTATTGACTTCTTACCCTTCTTTGGTGCCTTGGACATGAGCTAGCAACTTAAGATTTTGCATGAAAGGAGGGCTAGCAGCCGCGTTGCACGGGAGAATGTGAAAAGTGTTCATATGTAGTAAAAATCTGAGAAATCCGTCAGTTTTCGTCGTTTGTTATCGAATCGTTTTAAAGCCAGATCGACGCATTGGCCGCTCTTCTGTCTGAAACGGTTACGTTTATTGTCTGCAATGCTATGTCGCGTGCTGCGGTATACCGAGACACTAAAAGCTCATAGTAGAACACAGATGAAGCTTCTAAGTTGATGTAATAGCCAGTAAGAAGTAGTACAATTCAAGTTTTAGGTATCGATTATTGACTTTTTACCCTTCTTTAATGCCTTGGACATGAGCTAGGGATTATGATTTTGCATGAAAGGAGGACTAGCAGCCGCGTTGCACGGGAGAATGTGAAAAGTGTTCATATGTAGGAAAAACCTGAGAAATCCGTCCGTTTTCGTCATTTGTTATCGAGTCGACTTAAAGCCAGATCGTCACATTGGCCGCTTTTCTGTCTGAAACGGTTACATTTATCATCTGCAAAGCTATGTCGCGTGCTGCGGTATGCGGAGACACAAAAAGCACCATAGTAGAAAACAGATGAAGCTCCTAAGTTGATGTAATAGGTAGTAAGAAGTAGAAAAATTCAAGTTTTAGGTATCGATTATTGACTTTTTACATTTCTTTGGTGCCTTGGACATGAGCTAGGGACTTATGATTTTGCATGAAAGGAGGACTAGCAGAGGCGTTCCATGGGAGAATGTGAAAAGTGTTCATATGTAGGAAGAACCTGAGAAATCCGTCAGTTTTCGTCATTCGTTATCGAATCGACTTAAAGCCAGATCGTCACATTGGCCGCTCTTCTGTCTGAAACGGTTACGTTTATCGTCTGCAAAGCTATGTCGCGTGCTGCGTTATACGGAGACACTAAATGCACCATAGTAGAACACAGATGAAGCTTCTAGGTTGATGTAATAGCCAGTAAGAAGTAGCAGAACTCAAGTTTTAGGTATCGATTATTGACATTTAACCCTTCTTTGGTGCCTTGGATTTGAGCTATTAACTTAAGATATTGCATGAACGGAGGACTAGCAGCCGAGTTGCACGGGAGAATGTGAAAAGTGTTCAAATGTAGTAAAAATCTGAGATATCCGTCCGTTTTCGTCATTTGTTATCGAATCGCCTTAAAGCCAGATCGTCACATTGGCCGCTCTTCTGTCTGAAACGGATACATTTATCGTCTGCAAAGCTATGTCGCGTGCTGCGGTATGCGGAGACACTAAAAGTACCATAGAAGAACACAGATGAAGCTTCTAAGTTGATGTAATGGTCAGTAAGAAGTAGTAGAATTCAAGTTTTAGGTATAGATTATTGACTTTTTACCCTTCTTTGGTGCCTTGGACATGAGCTAGGAACTTAAGATATTTCATGAAAGGAGGAATAGCAGCCTAGTTGCACGGGAAAATGTGAAAAGTGTTCAAATGTAGTAAAAACCTGAGATATCCGTCCGTTTTCGTCATTTGTAATCGAATCGCCTTAAAGCCAGATCGTCACATTGGCCGCTCTTCTGTCTGAAACGGATACATTTATCGTCTGCAAAGCTATGTCGCGTGCTGCGGTATGCGGAGACACTAAAAGTACCGTAGAAGAACACAGATGAAGCTTCTAAGTTGATGTAATGGCCAGTAAGAAGTAGTAGAATTCAAGTTTTAGGTATAGATTATTGACTTTTTACCCTTCTTTGGTGCCTTGGCCATGAGCTAGGAACTTAAGATATTTCATGAAAGGAGGAATAGCAGCCGAGTTGCACGGGAGAATGTGAAAAGTGTTCATATGTAGGAAAAACCTGAGAAATCCGTCAGTTTTCGTCATTTGTTATCGAATCGACTTAAAGCCAGGTCGTCACATTACCCCGCTATTCGCTCTGAAACGGTTGTACTTATCGTCTGCAAAGCTATGTCGCGTGCTGCGGTATGCGGAGACACTAAAAGTACCATAGTAGAACACAGATCAAGCTTCTAAGTTGATGTAATAGCAAGGAAGAGGTAGTACAATTCAAGTTTTACGTATCGATTATTGACTTTCAACCCTTCTTTGGTGCCTTGGACATGAGCTAAGAACTTAAGATTTTGCATGAAATTAGGACTAGCAGCCACGTTTCATGGGAAAATGTGAAAAGTGTTCATATTTAGTAAAAACCTTAGAAATCCGTCCGTTTTCGTCATATGTTATCGAATCGACTTAAAGCCGTATCGTCACATTGGCCGCTCTTCTGTCTGAAACGGTTACATTTATCGTCTGCAAAGCTATGCCGCGTGCTGTGGTATGCGGAGACACAAAAATGCACCATAGTAGAACACAGATGAAGCTCCTAAATTCATGTAATAGCTAGTAAGAAGTAGTACAATTCAAGTTTTAGGTATCGATTATTGACTTTTTACCCATCTTTGGTGCCTTGGACATGAGCTAGGGATTTTTGATTTTGCATGAAAGGAGGACTAGCAGCCGCGTTGCATGGGAGAATGTGAAAAGTGTTCATATGTAGTAAAAGCCTGAGAAATCCGTCCGTTTTCGTCATTTGTTATCGAGTTGACTTAAAGCCAGATCGTCACCTTGGCCGCTCTGCTGTCTGAAACGGTTACACTTATCGTCTGCAAAGCAATGTCGCGTGCTGTGGTATGCGGAGACACAAAAAGCACCATAGTAGAACACAGATGAAGCTCCTAAGTTGATGTAATAGCTAGGAAGAAGTAGTAAAATTCAAGTTTTGAGTATCGGTTATTGACTTTTTACCCTTCTTTGGTGCCTTGGACATGAGCTAGGGACTTATGATTTTGCATGAAAGGAGGACTAGCATACGCGTTGCATGGGAGAATGTGAAAAGTTTCATATGTAGTAAAAACCTGAGAAATCAGTCAGTTTTCGTCATTTGTTATCGAATCGACTTAAAGCCAGATCGCCACATTGGCAATCTCCTCTCTGAAACAGTTGTACTTATCGTCTGCAAAGCTATGTCACGTGCTTCGGTATGCGGAAACAATAAAAGCACCATAGTAGAACACAGATGAAGTTTCTATGTTGATGTAATAGCCAGTAAGAAGTAGTGCAACTCAGGTTTTAGGTATCGATTATTGACTTTTTTGCTGGCTTTGGTGCCTTGGACATGAGCTAGCACCTTAAGATTCTGCATGAAAGGAGGACTAGCAGCCGAGTTGCACGGGAGAATGTAAAAAGTGTTCTTATGTAGTAAAAACCTGAAAAATCCGTCAGTTTTCGTCATTTGTTATCGAATCGACTTAAAACCAGATCGTCACATTGGCCGCTCTTCTGTCTGTAACGGTTACGTTTCTTGTCTGCAAAGCTATGTCGCGAGCTGCGGTATGCGGAGACACTAAAAGCAGAATAGTAGAACACAGATGAAGCTTCTATCTTGATGTAATAGCCAGTAAGAAGTAGTACAACTCAGGTTTTAGGTATCGATTATTGACATTTTTGCTGGCTTTGGTGCCTTGGACATGAGCTAGAACCTTAAGATTCTGCATGAAAGGAAGACTACCAGCCCCGTTGCATGGGAGAATGTGAAAAGTGTTCATATGTAGTTAAAACCCGAGAAATCCGACCGTTTTCGTCATTTGTTAACGAATCGACTTTAAACCAGATCGTCACATTGGCCGCTCTTCTCTCTGAAACGATTACATTTATCGTCTGCAAAGCTATGTCGCGTGCTGCATTATGCGGAGACACTAAACGCACCATAGTAGAACACATATGAAGCTTCTACGTTGATGTAATAGCCAATAAGAAGTAGTGCAATGCAATTTTTAGTTACTGATTATTGACATTTTAGACGGCTTTGGTGCCTTGGACATAAGCTAGGACCTTAAGATTTTGCATGAAAGGAGGACTAGCAGCCCCGTTGCATGGGAGAATGTGAAAAGTGTTCATATGTAGTAAAAACCTGAGAAATCCGTCAGTTTTCGTCATTTGTTATCGAATCGACTTAAAGCCAGATCGTCACATTGGCCGCTCTTATGCCTGAAACGGTTACGTTTATTGTCTGCAAAGCTATGTCGCGTGCTGCGGTATGCGGAGACAATACAAGCACACTAGTAGAACACAGATAAAGCTTGTAAGTTGATGTAATAGCCAGTAAAAAGTAGTACAATTCAAGTTTTAGGTATCGATAATTGACTTTTTACTCTTCTTTGGTGCCTTGGACATGAGCTAAGAAGTTAAGATTTTTCATGAAAGGAGGACTAGCAGCCGCGTTGCACGAGAGAATGTGAAAAGTTTTCATATGTAGTAAAAGCCTGAGAAATCCGTCCGTGTTCGTCATTTGTTATCGATTCGACATAAAGCCAGATCGTCAAATTGGCCGCTCTTCTTTCTGAAACGATTACGTTTATTGTCTGCAAAGCTATGTCGCGTGCTGCGGTATGCGGAGACACAAAAAGCACCATAGTAGAACACAGATGAAGCTCCTAAGTTGATGTAATAGCTAGGAAGAAGTAGAAAAATTCAAGTTTTAGGTATCGATTATTGACTTTTTACATTTCTTTGGTGCCTTGGACATGAGCTAGGGACTTATGATTTTGCATGAAAGGAGGACTAGCAGACGCGTTGCATGGGAGAATATGAAAAGTGTTCATATGTAGGAAAAACCTGAGAAATCCGTCCGTTTTCGTCATTTGTTGTCGAGTCGACTTAGAGCCAGATCGTCACACTGGCCGCTCTCCTCTCTGAAACGGTTGTACTTATCATCTGCAAAGCTATGTCGCGTGCTGCGGTATGCGGAGACAATAAAAGCACCATAGTAGAACACAGATGAAGTTTCTAAGTTGATGTAATAGCCAGTAAGAAGTAGTACAACTCAGGTTTTAGGTATCGATTATTGACTTTTTTGCTGGCTTTGGTGCCTTGGACATGAGCTAGGACCTTAAGATTCTGCATGAAAGGAGGACTAGCAGCCGAGTTGCACCTGAGAATGTGAAAAGTGTTCTTATGTAGTAAAAACGTGAGAAATCCGTCCGTTTTCGTAATTTGTTATCGAATCGACTTAAAGCCAGATCGTCACATTGGCCATCTCCTCTCTGAAACAGTAGTACTTATCGTCTGCAAAGCTATTTCACGTGCTGCGGTATGCGGAGACAATAAAAGCACCATAGTAGAACACAGATGAAGCTTCTAAGTTGATGTAATAGCCAGTAAGAAGTAGTACAATTCAAGTTTTAAGTATCGATTATTGACTTTTTACCCTTCTTTGGTGCATTGGACATGAGCTAGGAACTTCAGATTTTGCATGGAAGGAGGACTAACAGCCGCGTTGCACGGGAGAATATGAAAAGTGTTCATATGTAGTAAAAACCTGAGAAATCCGTCCGTTTTCGTCATTTGTTATCGAGTCGACTTAAAGCCAGATCGTTACATTGGCCGCTCTTCTGTCTGAAACGGTTACATTTATCATCTGCAAAGCTATGTCGCGTGCTGCGGTATGCGGAGGCACAAAAAGCACCATAGTAGAAAACAGATGAAGCTCCTAAGTTGGTGTAATAGGTAGTAAGAAGAAGTACAATTCAAGTTTTAGGTATCGATTATTGACTTTTTACATTTCTTTGGTGCATTGGACATGAGCTAGGAACTTCAGATTTTGCATGGAAGGAGGACTAACAGCCGCGTTGCACGGGAGAATATGAAAAGTGTTCATAAGTAGTAAAAACCTGAGAAATCCGTCCGTTTTCGTCATTTGTTATCGAGTCGACTTAAAGCCAGATCGTTACATTGGCCGCTCTTCTGTCTGAAACGGTTACATTTATCATCTGCAAAGCTATGTCGCGTGCTGCGGTATGCGGAGGCACAAAAAGCACCATAGTAGAAAACAGATGAAGCTCCTAAGTTGGTGTAATAGGTAGTAAGAAGTAGTAGAATTCAAGTTTTAGGTATCGATTATTGACTTTTTACATTTCTTTGGTGCCTTGGACATGAGCTAAGAGCTTAAGATTTTTCATGAAAGGAGGACTAGCAGCCGCGTTGCACGGGAGAATGTGAAAAGCTTTCATATGTAGTAAAAGCCTGAGAAATCCATCCGTGTTCGTCATTTGTTATCGAATCGACTTAAAGCCAGATCGTCAAATTGGCCGCTCTTCTTTCTGAAACGGTTAAGTTTATTGTCTGATAAGCTATGTCGCGTGGTGCGGTATGCGGAGACACTAAAAGCACCATAGTAGAACACTGATGAAGCTTCTAAGTTGATGCAATAGCCAGTAAGGAGTAGTACAATTCAAGTTTTAAGTATCGTTTATTGACTTTTTACCATTCTTTGGTGCATTGGACATAAGCTAGAAACTTCCGATTTTGCATGGAAGGAGGACTAGCAGCCGCGTAGCACGGGAGAATGTGAAAAGTGTTCATATGTAGTAAAAACCTGAGAAATCCGTCAGTTTTCGTCATTTGTTATCGAATCGACTTAAAGCCAGATCGTCACATTGGCCGCTCTTCTATCTGAAACGGTTACGTTTATCGTCTGCAAAGCTATGTCGCGTGCTGCGTTATGCGGAGACACTAAATGCACCATAGTAGAACACAGATGAAACTCCTAAGTTGATGTAATAGCTAGTAAGAAGTAGTACAATTCAAGTTTTAGATATCGATTATTGACTTTTTACCCTTCTTTAATGCCTTGGACATGAGCTAGGGATTATGATTTTGCATGAAAGGAGTTGTAGCAGCCGCGTTGCATGGGAGAATGTGAAAATTGTTCATATGTAGGAAAAACCTGAGACATCCGTCCATTTTCGTCATTTGTTGTCGAGTCGACTTAGAGCCAGATTGTCACACTGGCCGCTCTCCTCTCTGAAACAGTTTACTTATCGTCTGCAAACAATGTCACGTGCTGCGGTATGCGGAGATACTAAAAGAACCATAGTAGAACACAGATGAAGCTTCTAAGTTGATGTAATAGCCAGTAAGAAGTAGTACAATTCTAGTTTTAGATATCGATTATTGACTTTTTACCCTTCTTTAATGCCTTGGACATGAGCTAGGGATTTTGATTTTGCATGAAAGGAGGACTAGCAGCCGCGTTGCATGGGAGAATAATAAAAGTGTTCATATGTAGGAAAAACCTGAGAAATCCGTCCGTTTTCGTCATTTGTTGTCGAGTCGACTTAGAGCCAGATCGTCACACTGGCCGCTCTCCTCTCTGAAACGGTTGTACTTATCATCTGCAAAGCTATGTCGCGTGCTGCGGTATGCGGAGACAATAAAAGCACCATAGTAGAACACAGATGAAGTTTCTAAGTTGATGTAATAGCCAGTAAGAAGTAGTACAACTCAGGTTTTAGGTATCGATTATTGACTTTTTTGCTGGCTTTGGTGCCTTGGACAAGAGCTAGGACCTTCAGATTCTGCATGAAAGGAGGACTAGCAGCCGAGTTGCACTGGAGAATGTTAAAAGTGTTCTTATGTAGTAAAAACGTGATAAATCCGTCCGTTTTCGTAGTTTGTTATCGAATCGACTTAAAGCCAGATCGTCACATTGGCCATCTCCTCTCTGAAACAGTAGTACTTATCGTCTGCAAAGCTATTTCACGTGCTGCGGTATGAGGAGACAATAAAAGCACCATAGTATAACACAGATGAAGCTTCTAAGTTGATGTAATAGCCAGTAAGAAGTAGTACAATTCAAATTTTAAGTATCGATTATTGACTTTTTACACTTCTTCGGTGCATTGGACATGAGCTAGGAACTTCACATTTTGCATGAAAGGAGGACTAGCAGCCGAGTTGCACGGGAGAATATGAAAAGTTTTCATATGTAGTAAAAACCTGAGAAATCTGTCAGTTTTCGTCATTTGTTATCGAATCGACTTAAAGCCAGATCTTCACATTGGCCGCTCTTCTGTCTGAAACGGTTACGTTTATTGTCTCCAAAGCTATGTCGCGTGCTGCGGTATGGGGAGACACTAAAAGCTCAAAGTAGAACACAGATGAAGCTTCTAAGTTGATGTAATAGCAAGTATGAAGTAGTAGAATTCAAGTTTTAGGTATCGATTATTGACTTTTTACCCTTCTTTGGTGCCTTGGACATGAGCTAGGAACTTAAGATATTGCATGAAACTTGGACTAGCAGCCGAGTTGCACGGGAGAATGTGAAAAGTGTTCATATGTAGGAAAAACCTGAGAAATCCGTCCGTTTTCGTTATTTGTTATCGAGTCGACTTAAAGCCAGATCGTCACATTGGCCGCTCTTCTGTCTGAAACGGTTACATTTATCATCTGCAAAGCTATGTCGCGTGCTGCGGTATGCGGAGACACGAAAATGCACCATCGTAGAACACAGATGAGGCTCCTAAGTTCATGTAATAGCTAGTAAGAAGTAGTACAATTCAAGTTTTAGGTATCGATTATTGACTTTTTACCCTTCTTTGGTGCCTTGGACATGAGCTATGGACTTTTGATATCGCATGAAAGGAGGACTAGCAGCCGCGTTGCATGGGAGAACGTGAAAAGTGTTCATATGTAGGAAAAAAATGAGAAATCCGTCCGTTTTCGTAATTTGTTATCGAATCGACTTAAAGCCAGATCGTCACATTGGCCATCTCCTCTCTGAAACAGTTTACTTATCGTCTGCAAAGCAATGTCACGTGCTGCGGTATGCGGAGATACTAAAAGAACCATAGTAGAACACAGATGAAGCTTCTAAGTTGATGTAATAGCCAGTAAGAAGTAGTACAATTCTAGTTTTAGATATCGATTATTGACTTTTTACCCTTCTTTAATGCCTTGGACATGAGCTAGGGATTATGATTTTGCATGAAAGGAGGACTAGCAGCCGCGTTGCATGGGAGAATATGAAAAGTGTTCATATGTAGGAAAAACCTGAGAAATCCGTCCGTTTTCGTCATTTGTTGTCGAGCGACTTAGAGCCAGATCGTCACACTGGCCGCTCTCCTCTCTGAAACGGTTGTACTTATCATCTGCAAAGCTATGTCGCGTGCTGCGGTATGCGGAGACAACAAAAGCACCATAGTAGAACACAGATGAAGTTTCTAAGTTGATGTAATAGCCAGTAAGAAGTAGTACAACTCAGGTTTTAGGTATCGATTATTGACTTTTTTGCTGGCTTTGGTGCCTTGGACACGAGCTAGGACCTTAAGATTCTGCATGAAAGGAGGACTAGCAGCCGAGTTGCACGGGAGAATGTTAAAAGTGTTCTTATGTAGTATAAACGTGATAAATCCGTCCGTTTTCGTAATTTGTTATCGAATCGACTTAAAGCCAGATCGTCACATTGGCCATCTCCTCTCTGAAACAGTAGTACTTATCGCCTGCAAAGCTATTTCACGTGCTGCGGTATGCGGAGACAATAAAAGCACCATAGTATAACACAGATGAAGCTTCTAAGTTGATGTAATAGCCAGTAAGAAGTAGTACAATTCAAGTTTTAAGTATCGATTATTGACTTTTTACACTTCTTCGGTGCATTGGACATGAGCTAGGAACTTCACATTTTGCATGAAAGGAGGACTAGCAGCCGAGTTGCACGGGAGAATATGAAAAGTTTTCATATGTAGTAAAAACCTAGGAAATCCGTCAGTTTTCGTCATTTGTTATCGAATCGACTTAAAGCCAGATCGTCACATTGGCCGCTCTTCTGTCTGAAACGGTTACGTTTAATGTCTGCAAAGCTATGTCGCGTGCTGCTGTATGGGGAGACACTAAAAGCTCATAGTAGAACTCAGATGAAGCTTCTAAGTTGATGTAATAGCCAGTAAGAAGTAGTAGAATTCAAGTTTTAGGTATCGATTATTGACTTTTTACCCTTCTTTGGTGCCTTGGACATGAGCTAGGAACTTTAGATATTGCATGAAACGTGGACTAGCAGCCGAGTTGCACGGGAGAATGTGAAAAGTGTTCATATGTAGGAAAAACCTGAGAAATCCGTCCGTTTTCGTCATTTGTTATCGAGTCGACTTCAAGCCAGATCGCCACATTGGCCGCTCTTCTGTCTGAAACGGTTACGTTTATTGTCTGCAAAGCTATGTCGCGTGCTGCGGTATGCGTAGACACTAAAAGCACCATAGTAGAACACAGATGAAGTTTCTAAGTTGATGTAATAGCCAGTAAGAAGTAGTACAACTCAGGTTTTAGGTATCGATTATTGACTTTTTTGCTGGCTTTGGTGCCTTGGACATGAGCTAGGACCTTAAGATTCTGCATGAAAGGAGGACTAGCAGCCGAGTTGCACGGGAGAATGTGAAAAGTGTTCTTATGTAGTAAAAACGTGAGAAATCCGTCCGTTTTCGTAATTTGTTATCGAATCGACTTAAAGCCAGATCGTCACATTGGCCATCTCCTCTCTGAAACAGTTTACTTATCGCCTGCAAAGCTATTTCACGTGCTGCGGTATGCGGAGACAATAAAAGCACCATAGTATAACACAGATGAAGCTTCTAAGTTGATGTAATAGCCAGTAAGAAGTAGTACAATTCAAGTTTTAAGTATCGATTATTGACTTTTTACACTTCTTCGTTGCATTGGACATGAGCTAGGAACTTCACATTTTGCATGAAAGGAGGACTAGCAGCCGAGTTGCACGGGAGAATATGAAAAGTTTTCATATGTAGTAAAAACCTGAGAAATCCGTCAGTTTTCGTCATTTGTTATCGAATCGACTTAAAGCCAGATCGTCACATTGGCCGCTCTTCTGTCTGAAACGGTTACGTTTAATGTCTGCAAAGCTATGTCGCGTGCTGCTGTATGGGGAGACACTAAAAGCTCATAGTAGAACTCAGATGAAGCTTCTAAGTTGATGTAATAGCCAGTAAGAAGTAGTAGAATTCAAGTTTTAGGTATCGATTATTGACTTTTTACCCTTCTTTGGTGCCTTGGACATGAGCTAGGAACTTTAGATATTGCATGAAACGTGGACTAGCAGCCGAGTTGCACGGGAGAATTTGAAAAGTGTTCATATGTAGGAAAAACCTGAGAAATCCGTCCGTTTTCGTCATTTGTTATCGAGTCGACTTAAAGCCAGATCGTCACATTGGCCGCTCTTCTGTATGAAACGGTTACATTTATCATCTGCAAAGCTATGTCGCGTGCTGCGGTATGCGGAGACACGAAAATGCACCATCGTAGAACACAGATGAAGCTCCTAAGTTCATGTAATAGCTAGTAAGAAGTAGTACAATTCAAGTTTTAGGTATCGATTATTGACTTTTTACCCTTCTTTGGTGCCTTGGACATGAGCTACGGACTTTTGATATCGCATGAAAGGAGGACTAGCAGCCGCGTTGCATGGGAGAACGTGAAAAGTGTTCATATGTAGGAAAAAAATGAGAAATCCTTCCGTTTTCGTAAATTGTTATCGAGTCGACTTAAAGCCAGATCGTCACCTTGGCCGCTCTGCTGTCTGAAACGGGTACATTTATCGTCTGCAAAGCAATGTCAAGTGCTGCGGTATGCGGAGACGCAAAAAGCACCATAGTAGAACACAGATGAAGCTCCTAAGTTGATGTAATAGCTAGGAAGAAGTAGGAAAATTCAAGTTTTAGGTATCGATTATTGACTTTTTACCCGTCTTTGGTGCCGCGGACATGAGCTAGGGACTTATGATTTTGCATGAAAGGAGGACTAGCAGACGCGTTGCATGGCAGAATGTGAAAAGTTTCATATGTAGTAAAAACCTGAGAAATCCGTCAGTTTTCGTCATTTGTTATCGAATCGACTTCAAGCCAGATCGCCACATTGGCCGCTATTCTGTCTGAAACGGTTACGTTTATTGTCTGCAAACCTATGTCGCGTGCTGCGGTATGCGTAGACACTAAAAGCACCACAGTAGAACACAGATGAAGTTTGTAAGTTGAAGTAATAGCCAGTAAGAAGTAGTACAATTCAAGTTTTAAGTATCGATTATTGACTTTTTACGCTTCTTTGGTGCATTGGACATGAGGTAGGAACTTCAGATTTTGCATGGAACGAGGACTAACAGCCGCGTTGCACGGGAGAATATGAAAAGTGTTCATATGTAGGAAAAACCTGAGAAATCCGTCCGTTTTCGTCATTTGTTATCGAGTCGACTTAAAGCCAGATCGTCACATTGGCCGCTCTTCTGTCTGAAACGGTTACATTTATCATCTGCAAAGCTATGTCGCGTGCTGCGGTATGCGGAGACACAAAAAGCACCATAGTAGAAAACAGATGAAGCTCCTAAGTTGATGTAATGGGTAGTAAGAAGTAGTACAATTCAAGTTTTAGGTATCGATTATTGACTTTTTACCCTTCTTTGGTGCGTTGGACATGAGCTAAGAACTTAAGATTTAGCATGAAATTAGGACTATTAGCCAACGTTGCACGGGAGAATGTGAAAAGTGTTCATATGTAGTAAAAAGCTGAGAAATCCGTCCGTTTTCGTCATTTGTTATCGAATCGACTTAAAGCCAGATTGTCACATTGGCCGCTCTTGTCTCTGAAACGGTTGTACTTATCGCCTGCAAAGCTATGTCGCGTGCTGCGGTATGCGGAGACACTAAAACCACCATAGTAGAACACAGATGAAGCATCTAAGTTGATGTAATAGCCAGTAAGAAGTACTACAATTCAAGTTTTACGTACCGATTATTGACTTTTAGCTGGCTTTGGCGCCTTGAACATGAGCTAGGACCTTAAGATTTTGCATGAAAGGAGCACTAGCAGCCGCGTTGCACGCGAGAATGTGAAAAGCGTTCATATGTAGTAAAAACCTGAGAAATCCGTCCGTTTTCGTCATGTGTTATCGAATCGACTTAAAGTCAGATCGTCACATTGGCCGCTCTTCTGTCTGAAACCGTTACGTTTATCGTCTGCAAAGCTATGTCGCGTGCTGCGGTATGCGGAGATACTAAAAGCACCATAGCAGAACACAGATGAAGCTTCTAAGTCTAAGTAATAGCTAGTAAGAAGTAGTACAATTCAAGTTGTAGGTGTCGATTATTGACTTTTTACCCTTCTTTGGTGCCTTGGACATGAGCTAGGGACTTATGATTTTGCATGAAAGGAGGACTAACAGCCGCGTTGCATGGGAGAATGTGAAATTGTTCATATGCAGGAAAAACCTGAAAAAATCCGTCCGTTTTCCTCATTTGTTGTCGAGTCGACTTAGAGCCAGATCGTCACATTGGCCGTTCTCCTCTCTGAAACGGTTGTACTTATCATCTGCAAAGCTATGTTGCGTGCTGCGGTATGCGGAGTCAATAAAAGCACCGTAGTAGAGCACAGATGAAGCTTCTAAGTTGATGTAATAGCCATTAAGAAGTAGTACAATTCAAGTTTTAGGTATTGATCATTGACTTTTTACCCTTCTTTGGGGCCTTGGACATAAGCTAAGAACTTAAGATTTTTCATGAACGGAGGACTAGCAGCCGCGTTGCACGGGAGAATGTGAAAAGTTTTCAAATGTAGTAAAAACCTGAGAAATCCGTCCGTATTCTTCATTTGTTATCGAATCGACTTCAAGCCAGATCGTCACATTGGCCGTTCTTCTGTCTGAAACGGTTACGTTTATTGTCTGCAAAGCTATGTCGCGTGCTGCGGTATGCGGACACACTAAAAGCACCATAGTAGAACACAGATGAAGATTCTAAGTTGATGTAATAGCCAGTAAGAACTAGTACAACTCAGGTTTTAGGTATCGATTATTGATTTTTTGCTGGCTTTGGTGCCTTGGACATGAGCTAGGACCTTAAGATTCTGCATGAAAGGAGGACTAGCAGCCGAGTTGCACGGGAGAATGTAAAAAGTGTTCTTATGTAGTAAAAACCTGAGAAATCCGTCAGTTTTCTTCATTTGTTATCGAATCGACTTAAAGTCAGATCGTCACATTGGCCGCTCTTCTGTTTGAAACGGATACATTTATCGTCTGCAAAGCTATGTCACGCGCTGCGGTATGCCGAGACTCTAAAAGCACCATAGTAGAGCACAGATGAAGCTACTAAGTTGATGTAATAGCCAGTAAGAAGTAGTACAATTCAAGTTTTAGGTATCGATTATTGACTTTTTACCCTTCTTTGGTGCATTGGACATGAGCTAAGAACTTAAGATTTTTCATGAAAGGAGGACTAGCTGCCGAGTTGCACGGGAGAATGTGAAAAGTGTTCATATGTAGTAAAAACTTGATAAATCCGTCCGTTTCCGTAATTTGTTATCGAATCGACTTAAAGCCAGATCGTCACATTGGCCGCCCTCCTCTCTGAAACAGTTGTACTTATCGTCTGCAAAGCTATGTCAAGTGCTGCGGTATGTGGAGACAATAAAAGCACCATAGTAGAAAACAGATGAAGCTTCTAAGTTGATGTAATAGCCAGTAAGAAGTAGTACAATTCAAGTTTTAGTTATCGATTATTGACTTTTTACCCTTCTTTGATGCCTTGGACATGAGCTAGGAACTTAAGATTTTGCATGGAAGGAGGACTAGCAGCCGCGTTGCACAGGAGAATGTGAAAAGTGTTCATATGTAGTAAAAACCTGAGAAAACCGTCAGTTTTCGTCATTTTAATCGAATCGACTTAAAGCCAGATCGTCGCATTGGCCGCTCTTCTGTCTGAAACGGTTACGTTTATCGTCTGCAAAGCTATGTCGCGTGCTGCGGTATGCGGAGACACTAAAAGCTCCATAGTAGAGCACATATGAAGCTTCTAAGTTGATGTAATAGCCAATAAGAAGTAGTACAACTCAGGTTTTAGGTATCGATTATTGACTTTTTTGCTGGCTTTGGTGCCTTGGACATGAGCTAGGACCTTAAGATATTGCATGGAAGGAGGACTAGCAGCCGTGTTACACGGGAGAATGTGAAAAGTGTTCATATGTAGTAAAAATCTGAGAAATCCGTCCATTTTCTTCATTTGTTATCGAATCGACTTAAAGCCAGATCGTCACATTAGCCGCCCTTCGCTCTGATACGGTTGTACTTATCGTCTGCAAAGCTATGTCGCGTGCTGCGGCATGCGGAGACACTAAAAGCACCATAGTAGAACACAGATGAAGGTTCTAAGTTGATGTAATAGCCAGGAAGAAGTAGTACAATTCAAGTTTTAGGTATCGATTATTGACTTTATACCCTTCTTTGGTGCGTTGGACATGAGCTAAGAACTTAAGATTTAGCATGAAATTAGGACTATTAGCCACGTTGCACGGGAGAATGTGAAAAGTGTTCATATGTAGTAAAAACCCTAGAAATCCGACCGTTTTCGTCATAGGTTATCGAATCGACTTAAAGCCAGACCGTCACATTGGCCGCTCTTCTGTCTGAAACGGTTACATTTATCGTCTGCAAAGCTATGTCGCGTGCTGCAGTATGCGGAGACACAAAAAGCACCATTGTAGAACACAGATGAATCTCCTAAGTTGATGTAATAGCTAGTAAGAAGTAGTACAATTCAAGTTTTAGGTATCGATTATTGACTTTTTACACTTCTTTGGTGCCTTGGACATGAGCTAGGGACTTATGATTTTGCATGAAAGGAGGACTAGCAGACGTGTTGCATGGGAGAATGTGAAAAGTGTTCATATGTAGGAAAAACCTGAGAAATCCGTCAGTTTTCGTCATTTGTTATCGAATCGACTTAAAGCCAGATCGTCACATTGGCCGCTCTTCTGTCTGATACGGTTACGTTTATTGTCTGCAAAGCTATGTCGCGTGCTGCGGTATGCGGAGACACTAGAAGCACCATAGTAGAACACAGACGAAGCTTCTAAGTTGATGTAATAGCCAGTAAGATGTAGTACAATTCAAGTTTTAGGTACCGATTATTGACTTTTTACCCTTCTTTGGTGCCTTGGACATGAGCTAGGAACTAAAGATATTGCATGAAACGTGGACTAGCAGCCGAGTTGCACGGGAGAATGTGGGAAGTGTTCATATGTAATAAAAATCTGAGAAATCCGTCCATTTTCTTCATTTGTTATCGAATCGACTTAAAGCCAGATCGTAACATTAGCCGCTCTTCGCTCTGAAACGGTTGTACATATCGTCTGCAAAGCTATGTCGCGTGCTGCGGTATGCGGAGACACTAAAAACGCCATTGTAGAACACAGATGAAGCATCAAAGTTGATGTAATAGCCAGTAAGAAGTACTACAATTCAAGATTTACGTACCGATTATTGACTTTTAGCTGGCTTTGGTGCCTTGGACATGAGCTAGTACCTTAAGATTTAGCATGAAAGGAACACTAGCAGCCGCGTTGCAAGCAAGAATGTGTAAGGTGGTCATATGTAGCAAAAACCTGAGAAATCCGTCCGTTTTCGTCATTTGTTATCCAATCGACTTAAAGCCAGATCGTCACATTAGCCGCTCTTCGCTTTGAAACGGTTGTACTTATCGTCTGCAAAGCTATGTCGCGTGCTGCGGCACGCGGAGACACTAAAAGCACCATAGTAGAACACAGATGAAGGTTCTAAGTTGATGTAATAGCCAGGAAGAAGTAGTACAATTCAAGTTTTAGGTATCGATTATTGACTTTTTACCCTTCTTTGGTGCGTTGGACATGAGCTAAGAACTTAAGATTTTTCATGAAATTAGGACTATTAGCCACGTTGCACGGGAGAATGTGAAAAGTGTTCATATGTAGTAAAAACCTTAGAAATCCGTCCGTTTTCGTCATAGGTTATCGAATCGACTTAAAGCCATATCGTCACATTGGCCGATCTTCTGTCTGAAACGGATACATTTATCGTCTGCAAAGCTATGTCGCGTGCTGCGGTATTCGGAGACATTAAAAGTACCATAGAAGAACAAGATGAAGCTTCTAAGTTGATGTAATAGCCAGTATGATGTAGTACAATTCAAGTTTTAGGTACCGATTATTGACTTTTTACCCTTCTTTGGTGCCTTGGACATGAGCTAGGAACTTAAGATATTGCATGAAACGTGGACTAGCAGCCGAGTTGCACGGGAGAATGTGAAAAGTGTTCATATGTAGTAAAAACCCTAGAAATCCGTCCGTTTTAGTCATAGGTTATCGAATCGACTTAACGCCAGATCGTCACATTGGCCGCTCTTCTGTCTGAAACGGTTACATTTATCGTCTGCAAAGCTGTGTCGCGTGCTGCGGTATGCGGAGACACAAAAATGCACCATAGTAGAACACAGATGAAGCTCCTAAGTTGATGTTATAGCTGGTAAGAAGTAGTACAATTCAAGTTTTAGGTATCGATTATTGACTTTTTACCCTTCTTTAGTGCCTTGGACATGAGCAAGGGACTTGTGATTTTGCATGAAAGGAGGACTAGCAGCCGCGTTGCATGGGAGAATGTGAAAAGTGTTCATATGTAGGAAAAACCTGAGAAATCCGTCCGTTTTCGTCATTTGTTATCGAGTCGACTTAAAGCCAGATCGTCACCTTGGCCGCTCTTCTGTCTGAAACGGTTACATTTATCGTCTGCAAAGCTATGTCGAGTGCTGCAGTATGCGGAGACACAAAAAGCACCATGGTAGAACAAAGATGAATCTCCTAAGTTGATGTAATAGCAAGTAAGAAGTAGTACAATTCAAGTTTTAGGTATCGATTATTGACTTCTTACACTTCTTTGGTGCCTTGGACATGAGCTAGGGACTTACGATTTTGCATGAAAGGAGGCTAGCAGACGCGTTGCATGGGAGAATGTGAAAAGTGTTCATATGTAGTAAAAACCTGAGAAATCCGTCAGTTTTCGTCATTTGTTATCGAATCGACTTAAAGCCAGATCGTCACATTGGCCGCTCTTCTGTCTGAAACGGTTACGTTTATTGTCTGCAAAGCTATTTCGCGTGCTGCGGTATGCGGAGACACTAAAAGCACCATAGTAGAACACAGATGAAGCTTCTAAGTTGATGTAATAGCCAGTAAGAAGTAGTACAACTCAGGTTTTAGGTATCGATTATTGACTTTTTTGTTGGCTTTGGTGCCTTGGACATGAGCTAGGACCTTACGATATTGCATGAAAGGATGACTAGCAGCCACGTTGCACGTGAGAATGTGAAAAGGTCTCATATGTAGTAAAAACCTGAGAAATCCGTCCGTTTTCGTCATTTGTTATCGAATCGACTTAAAGCCAGATCGTCACATTGGCCGCTCTTGTCTCTGAAACGGTTGTACTTATCGTCTGCAAAGCTATGTCGCGTGCTGCGGTATGCGGAGACACTAAAAACACCATAGTAGAACACAGATGAAGCATCTAAGTTGATGTAATAGCCAGTAAGAAGTACTACAATTCAAGTTTTACGTACCGATTATTGACTTTTAGCTGGCTTTGGTGCCTTGGACATGAGCTAGAAACTAAAGGTATTGCATGAAACGTGGACTAGCAGCCGAGTTGCACGCAAGAATGTGAAAAGTGTTCATATGTAGCAAAAACCTGAGAAATCCGTCCGTTTTCGTCATTTGTTATCGAATCGACTTAAAGCCAGATCGTCACATTGGCCGCTCTTCTGTCTGAAACGGATACATTTATCGTCTGCAAAGCTATGTCGTTTGCTGCGGTATGCGGAGACAATAAAAGTACCATAGAAGAACACAGATGAAGCTTCTAAGTTGATGTAATAGCCAGTAATATGTCGTACAATTCAAGTTTTAGGTACCGATTATTGACTTTTTACCCTTCTTTGGCGCCTTGGACATGAGCTAGGAACTAAAGGTATTGCATGAAACGTGGACTAGCAGCCGGGTTGCACGGGAGAATGTGAAAAGTGTTCATATGTAGGAAAAACCTGAGAAATCCGTCAGTTTTCGTCATTTGTTATCGAATCGACTTAAAGCCAGATCGTCACATTGGCCGCTCTTCTGTCTGAAACGGTTACGTTTATTGTCTGCAAAGCTATGTCGCGTGCTGCGGTATGCGGAGAAACTAAAAGCTCATAGTTGAACACAGATGAAGCTTCTAAGTTGATGTAATAGCCAGTAAGAAGTAGTAAAACTCAGGTTTTAGGTATCGATTATTGACTTTTTTGCTGGCTTTGGTGCCTTGGACATGAGCTAGGACCTTAAGATTTTGCATGAAAGGATGACTAGCAGCCACGTTGCACGTGAGAATGTGAAAAGGTCTCATATGTAGTAAAAACCTGAGAAATCCGTCCTTTTACGTCATTTGTTATCGAATCGACTTAAAGCCAGATCGTCACATTGGCAGCTCTTGTCTCTGAAACGGTTGTACTTATCGTCTGCAAAGCTATGTCGCGTGCTGCGGTATGCGGAAAAAATAAAAACACCATAGTAGAACACAGATGAAGCATCTAAGTTGATGTAAAAGCTAGTAAGAAGTACTACAATTCAAGTTTTATGTACCGATTATTGACTTTTAGCTGGCTTTGGTGTCTTGGACATGAGCTAGGACCTTAAGATTTTGCATGAAAGGATCACTAGCAGCCGCGTTGCACGCGAGAATGTGAAAAGTGTTCATATGTAGTAAAAACCTGAGAAATCCGTCAGTTTTCGTCATTTGTTATCGATTCGACTTAAAGCCAGATCGACACATTGGCCGCTCTTCTGTCTGAAACGGTTACGTTTATTGTCTGCAAAGCTATATCGCGTGCTGCGGTATGCGGAGACACTAAAAGCTCATAGTGGAACACAGATGAAGCTTCTAAGTTGATGTAATAGCCAGTAAGAAGTAGTAGAATTCAAGTTTTAGGTATCGATTATTGACTTTTTACCCTTCTTTGGTGCCTTGGACATGTGCTAGGAACTTAAGATATTGCATGAAACGTGGACTAGCAGCCGAGTTGCACGGGAGAATGTGAAAAGTGTTCCTATGTAGGAAAAACCTGAGAAATCCGTCCTTTTTCGTCATTTGTTATCTAGTTGACTTAAAGCTAGATCGTCACATTGGCCGCTCTTCTGTCTGGAACGGTTACATTTATCGTCTGCAAAGCTATGTAGCGTGCTGCGGTATGCGGAGACACAAAAGCACCATAGTAGAAAACAGATGAAGCTCCTAAGTTGATGTAATAGGTAGTAAGAAGTAGTACAATTCAAGTTCTAGGTATCGATTATTGACTTTTTACATTTCCTTGGTGCCTTGGACATGAGCTAGGGACCTATGATTTTGCATGAAAGGAGGACTAGCAGCCGCGTTGCATGGGAGAATGTGAAAAGTGTTCATATGTAGGAAAAACCTGAGAAATCCGTCCGTTTTCGTCATTTGTTATCGAATCGACTTAAAGCCAGATCGTCACATTGGCCGCTCTTCTGTCTGAAACGGTTACGTTTATTGTCTGCAAAGCTATGTCGCGTGCTGCGGTATGTGGAGACACTAAAAGCACCATAGTAGAGCACAGATGAAGCTTCTAAGTTGATGTAATAGGCAGTAAGAATTAGTACAACTCAGGTTTTAGGTATCGATTATTGACTTTTTTGCTGGCTTTGGTGCCTTGGACATGAGCTAGGACCTTAAGATTCAGCATGAAGGGAGGACTAGCAGCCGAGTTGCACGGGGGAATGTGAAAAGTGTTCATATGTAGTATAAACCTGATAAATCCGTCCGTTTTCGTCATTTGTTATCGAATCGACTTAAAGCCAGATCGTTACATTGGCCGACCTCCTCTCTGAAACAGTTGTACTTATCGTCTGAAAAGCTATGTCACGTGCTGCGGTATGCGGAGACAATAAAAGCACCATAGTAGAACACAGATGAAGCTACTAAGTTGATGTAATTGCCAGTAAGAACTAGTACAATTCAAGTTTTGGGTATTGATTAGTGGCTTTTTACCCTTCTTTGGTGCCTTGGTCATGAGCTAGGATCTTAAGATTTAGCATGGAAGGAGGACTAGCAGCCGCGTTGCACGGGAGAATGTGAAAAGTGTTCATATGTAGTAAAAACCTGAGAAATCCGTCCGTTTTCGTCATTTGTTATCCAATCGACTTAAAGCCAGATCGTCACATTGGCTGCTATTGTCTCTGAAACGGTTGTACTTATCGTCTGCAAAGCTATGTCGCGTGCAGCGGTATGCGGAGACACAAAAATGCACCATAGTAGAACACAGATGAAGTTCCTAAGTTGATGTTATAGCTAGTAAGAAGTAGAACAATTCAAGTTTTAGGTATCGATTAATGACTTTTTACCCTTCTTTAGTTCCTTGGACATGAGATAGGGACTTATGATTTTGCATGAAAGGAGGACTAGCAGCCGCGTTGCATGGGAGAATGTGAAAAGTGTTCGTATGTAGGAAAAACCTGAGAAATCCGTCCGTTTTCGTCATTTGTTATCGAGCCGACTTAAAGCCAGATCGTCACCTTGGCCGCTCTTCTGTCTGAAACGGTTACATTTATCGTCTGCAAAGCTATGTCGCGTGCTGCGGTATGCGGAGACACTAAAAGCACCATAGTAGAACACAGATGAAGCTTCTAAGTTGATGTAATAGCCAGTAAGAAGTAGTAAACTCAGGTTTTAGGTATCGATTATTGACTTTTTTGCTGGCTTTGGTGCCTTGGACATGAGCTAGGACCTTAAGATTTTGCATGAAAGGATGACTAGCAGCCACGTTGCACGTGAGAATGTGAAAAGGTCTCATATGTAGTACAAACCTGAGAAATCCGTCCTTTTTCGTCATATGTTATCGAATCGACTTAAAGCCAGATCGTCACATTGGCAGCTCTTGTCTCTGAAACGGTTGTACTTATCGTCTGCAAAGCTATGTCGCGTGCTGCGGTATGCGGAAAAAATAAAAACACCATAGTAGAACACAGATGAAGCATCTAAGTTGATGTAATAACCAGTTAAGAAGTACTACAATTCAAGTTTTATGTACCGATTATTGACATTTAGCTGGCTTTGGTGTCTTGGACATGAGCTAGGACCTTAAGATTTTGCATGAAAGGAGCACTAGCAGCCGCGTTGCACGCGAGAATGTGAAAAGTGTTCATATGTAGTAAAAACCTGAGAAATCCGTCAGTTTTCGTCATTTGTTATCGAATCGACTTAAAGCCAGATCGTCACATTGGCCGCTCTTCTGTCTGAAACGGTTACGTTTATTGTCTGCAAAGCTATGTCGCGTGCTGCGGTATGCCGAGACACTAAAAACACCATAGTAGAACACAGATGAAGCTTCTAAGTTGATGTAATAGGCAGTAAGAAGTACTACAATTCAAGTTTTACGTATCGATTATTGACTTTTTAGCTGGCTTTGGTGCCTTGGACATGAGCTAGGACCTTAAGATTTTGAATGAAAGGAGCACTAGCAGCCGTGTTGCACGCGAGAATGTGAAAAGTATTCATATGTAGTAAAAACCTGAGAGATCCGTCCGTTTTCGTCATTTGTTATCCAATCGACTTAAAGCCAGATCGTCACATTGGCCGCTCTTCTGTCTGAAAAGGGATACATTTATCGTCTGAAAAGCTATGTCGCTTGCTGCGGTATGCGGAGACACTAAAAGTACCATAGAACAGCACAGATGAAGCTTCTAAGTTGATGTAATAGCCAGTACGATGTAGTACAATTCAAGTTTTAGGTGTCGATTATTGACTTTTTACCCTTCTTTGGTGCCTTGGACATGAGCTAGGAACGTAAGATATTGCAAGAAACGTGGACTAGCAGCCGAGTTGCACGGGAGAATGTGAAAGTTGTTCATGTGTAGTAAAAACCTGAGAAATCCGTACGTTTTCGTCATTTGTTATCGAATCGACTTAAGGCCAGATCGTCACATTTGCCGCTCTTCTGTCTGAAACGGTTACGTTTATTGTCTGCAAAGCTATGTCGCGTGCTGCGGTATGCGGAGGCACTAAAAGCACCATAGTAGAACACAGATGAAGCTTCTAAGTGGATGTAATAGCCAGTAAGAAGTAGTAAAATTCAAGTTTTAAGTATCGATTATTCATTTTGTACCCTTCTTTGGTGCATTGGACATGAGCTAGGAACTTCAGTTTTTGCATGGATGGAGGACTAGCAGCCGCGTTGCACGGGAGTATGTGAAAAGTGTTCATATGTAGTAAAAACCTGAGTAATCCGTCCGTTTTCGTCATTTGTTATCGAGCCGACTTAAAGCCAGATCGTCACCTTGGCCGCTCTTCTGTCTGAAACGGTTACATTTATCGTCTGCAAAGCTATGTCGCGTGCTGCGGTATGCGGAGACACTAAAAGCACCATAGTAGAACACAGATGAAGCTTCTAAGTTGATGTAATAGCCAGTAAGAAGTAGTAAAACTCAGGTTTTAGGTATCGATTATTGACTTTTTTGCTGGCTTTGGTGCCTTGGACATGAGCTAGGACCTTAAGATTTTGCATGAAAGGATGACTAGCAGCCACGTTGCACGTGAGAATGTGAAAAGGTCTCATATGTAGTAAAAACCTGAGAAATCCGTCCTTTTTCGTCTTTTGTTATCGAATCGACTTAAAGCCAGATCGTCACATTGGCAGCTTTTGTCTCTGAAACGGTTGTACTTATCGTCTGCAAAGCTATGTCGCGTGCTGCGGTATGCGGAAAAAATAAAAACACCATAGTAGAACACAGATGAAGCATCTAAGTTGATGTAATAACCAGTTAAGAAGTACTACAATTCAAGTTTTATGTACCGATTATTGACATTTAGCTGGCTTTGGTGTCTTGGACATGAGCTAGGACCTTAAGATTTTGCATGAAAGGAGCACTAGCAGCCGCGTTGCACGCGAGAATGTGAAAAGTGTTCATATGTAGTAAAAACCTGAGAAATCCGTCAGTTTTCGTCATTTGTTATCGAATCGACTTAAAGCCAGATCGTCACATTGGCCGCTCTTCTGTCTGAAACGGTTACGTTTATTGTCTGCAAACCTATGTCGCGTGCTGCGGTATGCCGAGACACTAAAAACACCATAGTAGAACACAGATGAAGCTTCTAAGTTGATGTAATAGGCAGTAAGAAGTACTACAATTCAAGTTTTACGTATCGATTATTGACTTTTTAGCTGGCTTTGGTGCCTTGGACATGAGCTAGGACCTTAAGATTTTGAATGAAAGGAGCACTAGCAGCCGTGTTGCACGCGAGAATGTGAAAAGTATTCATATGTAGTAAAAACCTGAGAAATCCGTCCGTTTTCGTCATTTGTTATCCAATCGACTTAAAGCCAGATCGTCACATTGGCCGCTCTTCTGTCTGAAAAGGGATACATTTATCGTCTGAAAAGCTATGTCGCTTGCTGCGGTATGCGGAGACACTAAAAGTACCATAGAACAGCACAGATGAAGCTTCTAAGTTGATGTAATAGCCAGTACGATGTAGTACAATTCAAGTTTTAGGTGTCGATTATTGACTTTTTACCCTTCTTTGGTGCCTTGGACATGAGCTAGGAACGTAAGATATTGCATGAAACGTGGACTAGCAGCCGAGTTGCACGGGAGAATGTGAAAGGTGTTCATGTGTAGTAAAATCCTGAGAAATCCGTACGTTTTCGTCATTTGTTATCGAATCGACTTAAGGCCAGATCGTCACATTTGCCGCTCTTCTGTCTGAAACGGTTACGTTTATTGTCTGCAAAGCTATGTCGCGTGCTGCGGTATGCGGAGGCACTAAAAGCACCATAGTAGAACACAGACGAAGCTTCTAAGTGGATGTAATAGCCAGTAAGAAGTAGTACAATTCAAGTTTTAAGTATCGATTATTCACTTTTTACCCTTCTTTGGTGCATTGGACATGAGCTAGGAACTTCAGTTTTTGCATGGAAGGAGGACTAGCAGCCGCGTTGCACGGGAGTATGTGAAAAGTGTTCATATGTAGTAAAAACCTGAGTAATCCGTCCGTTTTCGTCATTTGTTATCGAATCGACTTAAAGCCAGATCGTCACATTGGCCGCTCTTCTGTCTGAAACGGTTAAATTTATCGTCTGCAAAGCTATGTCGCGTGCTGCGGTATGCGGAGACACTAAAAGCACCATAGTAGAACACAGATGAAGCTTCTAAGTTGATGTAATAGCCAGTAAGAAGTAGTAGAATTCAAGTTTTAGGTATCGATTATTGACTTTTTACCCTTCTTTGGTGCCTTGGACATGAGCTATGAACTTATGATTTTGCATGAAAGGAGCACTAGCAGCCGAGTTGCACGGGAGAATGTGAAAAGTGTTCATATTTAATAAAAACCTGAGAAATCCGTCCTTTTTCGTCATTTGTTATCGAATCGACTTAAAGCCAGATCGTCACATTGGCCATCTCCTCTCTGAAACAGTAGTACTTATCGTCTGCAAAGCTATTTCACGAGCTGCGGTATGCGGAGACACTAAAAGCACCATAGTAGAACACAGATGAAGCTTCTAAGTTGATGTAATAGCCAGTAAGAAGTAGTACAACTCAGGTTTTAGGTATCGATTATTGACTTTTTTGCTGGCTTTGGTGCCTTGGACATGACCTAGGACCTTAAGATTCTTTATGAAAGGAGGACTAGCAGCCGAGTTGCACGGGAGAATGTGAAAAGTGTTCATATTTAATAAAAACCTGAGAAATCCGTCCTTTTTCGTCATTTGTTATCGAATCGACTTAAAGCCAGATCGTCACATTGGCCATCTCCTCTCTGAAACAGTTGTACTTATCGTCTGCAAAGCTATGTCACGAGCTGCGGTATGCGGAGACAATAAAAGCACCATAGTAGTACACAGATGAAGCTTCTATGTTGATGTAATAGCCATTAAGAAGTAGTACATTTCAAGTTTTAATTATCGATTGTTGACTTTTTACCCTTCTTTGGTGCATTGGATATGAGCTAGGAACTTCACATTTTGCATGGAAGGAGGGCTAGCAGCCGCGTTGCACGAGAGAATGTGGAAAGTGTTCATATGTAGTTAAAACCTGAGAAATCCGTCCGTTTTCGTCATTTGTTATCGAATCGACTTAAAGCCAGATCGTCACATTGGCCGCTCTTCTGTCTGAAACGGTTACGTTTATCGACTGCAAAGCTATGTCGCGTGCTGCGGAATGCGGAGACACTAAAAGCATTTTAGTAGAACACAGATTAAGCTTCTAAGTTGATGTAATAGCCAGTAAGAAGTACTACAATTCAAGTTTTAGTTATCGATTATTGACTTTTTACCTTTCTTTGATCCCTTGGACATGAGCTACGACCTTAAGATTTTGCATGAAAGAGCACTAGCAGCCGCGTTGCATGGGAGAATGTGAAAAGTGTTCATATGTAGTAAAAACCTGAGAAATCCGTCCGTTTTCGTCATTTGTTATCGAATCGACTTAAATCCAGATCGTCACATTGGCCGCTCTTCTGTCTGAAACGGTTACGTTTATAGACTGCAAAACTATGTCGCGTGCTGCGGAATGCGGAGACACTAAAAGTACCATAGAAGAACACAGATGAAGCTTCTAAGACGATGTAATAGCCAGTAAGGAGTAGTACAATTGAAGTTTTAGGTATCGATTATTGACTTTTTACCCTTCTTTGGTGCCTTGGACATGAGCTAGGAACTTAAGATATTGCATGAAAGGAGGACTAGCAGCCGAGTTGCACGGGAGAATGTGAAAAGTGTTCATATTTAGTAAAAACCTGAGAAATCCATCCTTTTTCGTCATTTGTTTTCGCATCGACTTAAAGCCAGATCGTCACATTGGCCGCTCTTCTGTCTCAAACGAATACATTTATCGTCTGCAAAGCTATGTCGCGTGCTGCGGTATGCGGAGACACTAAAAGCACTTTAGTAGAACACAGATTAAGCTTCTAAGTTGATGTAATAGCCAGTAAGAAGTACTAGAATTCAAATTTTAGTTATCGATTATTGACTTTTTACCCTTCTTTGATCCCTTGGACATGAGCTACGAACTTAAGATTTTGCATGAAAGGAGCACTAGCAGCCGCGTTGCACGGGAGAATGTGAAAAGTGTTCATATGAAGTAAAAACCTGAGAAATCCGTCCGTTTTCGGCATTTGTTATCGAATCGACTTAAAGCCAGATCGTCACATTTGCCGCTCTTCTGTCTCAAACGGATACATTTATTGTCTGCAAAGCTATGTCGCGTGTTGTGGTTTGCGTAGACACTAAAAGTACCATAGAAGAACACAGATTAAGCTTCTAAGATGATGTAATAGCCAGTAAGGAGTAGTACAATTGAAGTTTCAGTTATCGATTATTGACTTTTTACCCTTCTTTGGTGCCTTGGACATGAGCTAGGAACTTAAGATATTGCATGAATTGAGGACTAGCAGCCGAGTTGCACGGGAGAATGTGAAAAGTGTTCATATTTAGTAAAAACCTGAGAAATCCGTCCTTTTTCGTCATTTGTTATCGAATCGACTTAAAGCCAGATCGTCACATTGGCCGCTCTTCTGTCTGAAACGGATACATTTATCGTCTGCAAAGCTATGTCGCGTGCTGCGGTATGCGGAGACACTAAAAGCACTTTAGTAGAACACAGATTAAGCTTCTAAGTTGATGTAATAGCCAGTAAGAAGTACTAGAATTCAAGTTTTAGTTATCGATTATTGACTTTTTATCCTTCTTTGATCCCTTGGACATGAGCTACGAACTTAAGATTTTGCATGAAAGGAGCACTAGCAGCCGCGTTGCATGGGAGAATGTGAAAAGTGTTCATATGTAGTAAAAACCTGAGAAATCCGTCCATTTTGTCATTTGTTATCGAATCGACTTAAAGCCAGATCGTCACATTGGCCATCTCCTCTCTGAAACAGTTGTACTTATCTTCTGCAAAGCTATGTCACGAGCTGCGGTATGCGGAGACAATAAAAGCACCATAGTAGTACACAGATGAAGCATCTAAGTTGATGTAATAGCCATTAAGAAGTAGTACAATTCAAGTTTTAAGTATCGATTATTGACTTTGTACCCTTCTTTGGTGCATTGGACATGAGCTAGGAACATCAGATTTTGCATGGAAGGAGGACTAGCAGCCGCGTTGCACGGGAGAATGTGAAAAGTGTTCATATGTAGTAAAAACCTGAGAAATCCGTCAGTTTTCGTCATTTGTTATCGAATCGACTTAAAGCCAGATCGTCACATTGGCCGCTCTTCTCTCTGAAACGGTTGTACTTATCGTCTGCAAACCTATGTCGCGCGCAGCGGTATGCGGAGACTCTACATGCACCATAGTAAAACACAAATGAAACTTCTAAGTTGATGTAATAGCCAATAAGAAGTAGTACAATTCAAGTTCTAGGTATCGATTATTGACTTTTTACCCTTCTTTGGTGCCTTGGACATGAGCTAAGAACTTAAGATTTTGCATGAAAGGAGGACTAGCAGCCACGTTGCACGTGAGAATGTGAAAAGTGTTCATATGTAGTAAAAACCTGAGAAATCCGTCAGTTTTCGTCATTTGTTATCGAATCGACTGAAAGCCAGATCGTCACATTGGCCGCTCTTCTGTCTGAAACGGTTACGTTTATTGTCTGCAAAGCTATGTCGCGTGCTGCGGTATGTGGAGACACTAAAAGCACCATAGTAGAACACAGATGAAGCTTCAAAGTTGATGTAATAGCCAGTAATAAGTAGTACAACTCAGGTCTTAGGTATCGATTATTGACTTTTTTGCTGGCTAATCTGCCTTAGACATGAGCTAGGACCTTAAGATTCTGCATGAAAGGAGTACTAGCAGCCGAGTTGCACGGGAGAATGTGAAAAGTGTTCTTATGTAGTAAAAACGTGCTAAATCCTTCCGTTTTCGTCATTTGTTATCGAATCGACTTAAAGCCAGATCGTCACATTGGCCATCTCCTCTCTGAAACAGTAGTGCTTATCGTCTGCAAAGCTATTTCACGAGCTGCGGTATGCGGAGACACCAAAAGCACCATAGTAGAACACAGATGAAGCTTCTAAGTTGATGTAATAGCCAATAAGAAGTAGTACAACTCAGGTTTTAGGTATCGATTATTGACTTTTTTGCTGGCTTTGGTGCCTTGGACATGACCTAGGACCTTAAGATTCTTTATGAAAGGAGGACTAGCAGCCGAGTTGCACGGGAGAATGTGAAAAGTGTTCTTATGTAGTAAAAACGTGATAAATCCGTCCGTTTTCGTAATTTGTTATCGAATCGACTTAAAGGCAGATCATCACATTGGCCATCTCCTCTCTGAAACAGTTGTACTTATCGTCTGCAAAGCTATGTCAGGAGCTGCGGTATGCGGAGACAATAAAAGCACCATAGTAGTACACAGATGAAGCTTCTAAGTTGATGTAATAGCCATTAAGAAGTAGTACATTTCAAGTTTTAATTATCGGTTGTTGACTTTTTACCCTTCTTTGGTGCATTGGACATGAGCTAGGAACTTCAGATTTTGAATGGAAGGAGGGCTAGCAGCCGCGTTGCACGGGAGAATGTGGAAAGTGTTCATATGTAGTTAAAACTTGAGAAATCCGTCCGTTTTCGTCATTTGTTATCGAATCGACTTAAAGCCAGATCGTCACATTGGCCGCTCTTCTGTCTGAAACGGTTACGTTTATCGACTGCAAAGCTATGTCGCGTGCTGCGGAATGCGGAGACAATAAAAGGATTTTAGTAGAACACAGATTAAGCTTCTAAGTTGATGTAATAGCCAGTAAGAAGTACTACAATTCAAGTTTTAGTTATCGATTATTGACTTTTTACCCTTCTTTGATCCCTTGGACATGAGCTACGAACTTAAGATTTTGCATGAAAGGAGCACTAGCAGCCGCGTTGCACGGGAGAATGTGAAAAGTGTTCATATGAAGTAAAAACCTGAGAAATCCGTCCGTTTTCGGCATTTGTTATCGAATCGACTTAAAGCCAGATCGTCACATTGGCCGCTCTTCTGTCTCAAACGGATACATTTATTGTCTGCAAAGCTATGTCGCGTGTTGTGGTTTGCGTAGACACTAAAAGTACCATAGAAGAACACAGATGAAGCTTCTAAGATGATGTAATAGCCAGTAAGGAGTAGTACAATTGAAGTTTCAGGTATCGATTATTGACTTTTTACCCTTCTTTGGTGCCTTGGACATGAGCTAGGAACTTAAGATATTGCATGAATTGAGGACTAGCAGCCGAGTTGCACGGGAGAATGTGAAAAGTGTTCATATTTAGTAAAAACCTGAGAAATCCGTCCTTTTTCGTCATTTGTTATCGAATCGACTTAAAGCCAGATCGTCACATTGGCCGCTCTTCTGTCTGAAACGGATACATTTATCGTCTGCAAAGCTATGTCGCGTGCTGCGGTATGCGGAGACACTAAAAGCACTTTAGTAGAACACAGAATAAGCTTCTAAGTTGATGTAATAGCCAGTAAGAAGTACTACAATTCAAGTTTTAGTTATCGATTATTGACTTTTTACCCTTCTTTGATCCCTTGGACATGAGCTACGAACTTAAGATTTTGCATGAAGGAGCACTAGCAGCCGCGTTGCATGGGAGAATGTGAAAAGTGTTCATATGTAGTAAAAACCTGAGAAATCCGTCCATTTTGTCATTTGTTATCGAATCGACTTAAAGCCAGATCGTCACATTGGCCATCTCCTCTCTGAAACAGTTGTACTTATCTTCTGCATAGCTATGTCACGAGCTGCGGTATGCGGAGGCAATAAAAGCACCATAGTAGTACACAGATGAAGCATCTAAGTTGATGTAATAGCCATTAAGAAGTAGTACAATTCAAGTTTTAAGTATCGATTATTGACTTTGTACCCTTCTTTGGTGCATTGGACATGAGCTAGGAACATCAGATTTTGCATGGAAGGAGGACTAGCAGCCGCGTTGCACGGGAGAATGTGAAGAGTGTTGATATGTAGTAAAAACCTGAGAAATCCGTCCGTTTTCGTCATTTGTTATAGAATCGACTTAAAGCCAGATCGTCACATTTGCCGCTCTTCTCTCTGAAACGGTTGTACTTATCGTCTGCAAAGCTATGTCGTGTGCTGCGGTATGCGGAGACACTAAAAGCATCATAGTAGAACACAGATGAAGCTTTAAGTTGATGTAATAGCCAGTAAGATGTAGTACAATACAAGTTTTAGGTATCGAATATTGACTTTTTACCCTTCTTTGGTGCCTTGGACATGAGCTAGGAACATAAAATTTTGCATGAAAGGAGGAGAAGCAGCCGCGTTGCACGTGAGAATGTAAAAAGTGTTCATATGTAGTAAAAACCTGAGAAATCCGTCCGTTTTCGTCATTTGTTATCGAATCGACTTAAAGCAAGATCGTCACATTGGCTGCACTTCTGTCTGAAACGGTTGTACTAATCGTCTGCAAAGCTATGTCGCGTGCTGCGGTATGCGGAGACACTAAAAGCACCATAGTAGAACACAGATGAAGCTCCTAAGTTGATATAATATCCAGTAGGAAGTAGTACAATTCAAGATTTATATATCGGTTATAGACTTTTTAGCTGGCTTTGGTGTCTTGGAAATGAGGTAGGACCATAAGATTCTGCATGAAAGGAGGACTAACAGCCCAGTTGCACGGGAGAATGTGAAAAGTGTTCATATGTAGTAAAAACGTGCTAAATCCGTCCGTTTTCGTCATTTCTTATCGAATCGACTTAAAGCCAGATCGTCACATTGGCCATCTCCTCTCTGAAACAGTTGTACTTATCGTCTGCAAAGCTATGTCACGCGCTGCGGTATGCGGAGACAATAAAAGCACGATAGTAGTACACAGATGAAGCTTCTAAGTTGATGTAATAGCCAGTAAGAAGTAGTAAATTCAAGTTTTAGGTAGCGATTATTGACTTTTTACCCTTCTTTGGTGCCTTGGACTTGAGCTAGGAACTTAAGATATTGCATGAAAGGAGGACTAGCAGCCGAGTTGCACGGGAGAATGTGAAAAGTGTTCATATGTAGTAAAAACCTGTGAAATCCGTCCGTATTCGTCATTTGTTATCGAATCGACTTAAAGCCAGACCGTCACATTGGCCGCTCTCCTGTCTGAAACGGTTACGTTTATCCACTGCAAAGCTATGTCGCGTGCTGCGGTATGCGGAGACACTAAAAGAACTTTAGTAGAACACAGATTAAGCTTCTAAGTTGATGTAATAGCCAGTAAGAAGTACTACAATTCAAGTTTTAGTTATCGATTATTGACTTTTTACCCTTCTTTGATCCCTTGGACATGAGCTTCCAACTTAAGATAATGCATGAAAGGAGCACTAGCAGCCGCGTTGCACGGGAGAATGTGAAAAGCGTTCATATGTAGTAAAAACCTGAGAAATCCGTCCGTTTTCGGCATTTGTTATCGAATCGACTTAAAGCCAGATCGTCACATTGGCCGCTCTTCTGTCTCAAACGGATACATTTATCGTCTGCAAAGCTATGTCGCGTGCTGCGGTATGCGGAGACACTAGAAGCACCATAGTAGACCACAGTTGACGCTTCTGGGTTGTTGTAATAGCCAGTAAGATGTAGTAGAATTCAAGTTTTAGGTATCGATTATTGACTTGTTAGCTGGCTTTGGTGCCTTGGACATGAGCTAGGACCTTAAGATTCTGCATGAAATGAGGATTAGCAGCCGAGTTGCATGGGAGAATGTCAAAAGTGTTCATATGTAGTAAAAACTTGAGAAATCCGTCAGTTTTCGTCATTTGTTATCGAATCGACTTAAAGCAAGATCATCACATTGGCCGCTATTCTGTCTGAAACGGTTACATTTATCGTCTGCAAAGCTATGTCGCGTGCTGCGGTATGCGGAGACACTAGAAGCACCATAGTAGACCACAGTTGACGCTTCTGGGTTGTTGTAATAGCCAGTAAGATGTAGTAGAATTCAAGTTTTAGGTATCGATTATTGACTTGTTAGCTGGCTTTGGTGCCTTGGACATGAGCTAGGACCTTAAGATTCTGCATGAAAGGAGGATTAGCAGCCGAGTTGCATGGGAGAATGTGAAAAGTGTTCATATGTAGTAAAAACTTGAGAAATCCGTCAGTTTTCGTCATTTGTTATCGAATCGACTTAAAGCCAGATCGTCACATTGGCCGCTCTTCTGTCTGAAACGATTACATTTATCGTGTGCAAAGCTAAGTCGCGTGCTGCGGTATGCGGAGACACTAAAAGCACCGTAGTAGAACACAGATGACGCTTCTAAGTTGATGTAATAGCTAGTAAGAAGTGGTACAATTCAAGTTTTAGGTATCGATTACTGACCTTTTACCCTTCTTTGGTGCCTTGGACAAGAGCTAGGATCTTAAGATTTTGCATGAAAGGAGGACTAGCAGCCGCGTGGCACGGGAGAATGTGAAAAGAGTTCATATGTTGTAAAAACCTGAGAAATACGTCCGTTTTCGTCATTTGTTATGGAATCGACTTAAAGCCAGATCGCCACATTGGCCGCTCTTCTCTCTATAAAGGTTGTAATTATCGTCTGCAAAGCTACGTCGCGTGCTGCGGCATGCGTAGACACTAAAAGCACCATAGTAGAAGACAGATGAAGCTTCTAAGTTGATATAATAGCCAGTAAGAAGTAGTACAATTCAAGTTTTAAGTATCGATTATTGGATTTGTACCCTTCTTTGGTGCCTTGGACATGAGCTAGGAACTTAAGATTTTGCATGAAAGGAGGACTAGCCGCCGCGTTGCACGGGAGAATGTGAAAAGTGTTCATATGTAGTAAAAACCTAAGAAATCCGTCCGTTTCGTCATTTGTTATCGAAATGACTTAAAGCCAGATTGTCACATTGGCCGCTCTTCTGTCTGAAACGGTTACATTTATCGTCTGCAAAGCTATGTCGCGTGCTGCGGTATGCGGAGACACTAAAAGAACCATAGTAGAACACAGATGAAGCTCCTGAGTCGATGTAATAGCCAGTGAGACGTAGTACAATTCAAGTTTTAAATATGGATTATTGACTTTTTACCCTTGTTTGGTGCCTTGGACATGAGCTAGGAACTTAACATTTTGCATGAAAGGAGGACTAGCGGCTGCGTTGCACAGGCGAATGTGAATAGTGTTCATATGTAGTAAAAACCTGAGAAATCCGTCCGTGTTCGTCATTTGTTATCGAATCGACTTAAAGCCAGATCGTCACATTAGCCGTTCTTCTCTCTGAAACGGTTGTACTTATCGTCTGCAAAGCTATGTCGCGTGCTGCGGTATGCGGGGACACTAAAAGCACCATAGTAGAACGCAGATGAATCTGCTTAGTTGATTGCAATAGCCAGTAAGAAATAGTACTATTCAAGTATTAGGTATCGATTATTGACTTTTAGCTGGCTTTGGTGCCTTGGACATTACCTAGGTCTTTAAGATACTGCATGAAAGGAGGACTAGCAGCCGAGTTGCACGAGAGAATGTGAAAAGTGTTCATATGTAGTAAAAACCTGAGAAATCCGTCCGTTTTCGTCATTTGTTATAGAATCGACTTAAAGCCAGATGGTCACATTAGCCGCTCTTCTGTCCGAAACGGTTCCATTTATCGTCTGCAAAGATATGTCGCGTGCTGCGGTATGCGGAGACACTAAAAGCACCATAGTAGAACACAGATGAAGCTTCTAAGTTGATGTAATAGCCAGTAAGAAGTAGTACAAATCAAGTTTTAGTTATCGATTATTGACTTTTTATCCGGCTTTGGTGACTTGGACATTACCTAGGACTTTAAGATTCTGCATGAAAGGAGGACTAGCAGCCGAGTTGCACGAGAGAATGTGAAAAGTGTTCATATGTAGTAAAAACCTGAGAAATCCGTCCGTTTTCGTCATTTGTTATCGAAACGACTTAAGCCAGATCGTCACAATGACCGCTCTTCTCTCTGAAACAGTTGTACTTATCGTCTGCAAAGCTATGTCGCGCGCTGCGGTATGCGAAGACACTAAAAGCACCAAAGTAGAACACAGATGAAGCTTCTAAGTTGATGTAATAGCCAGTAAGAAGTAGCACAATTCTAGTTTTAGGTATCGATTATTGACTTTTTAGCTGGCTTTTTTGCCTTGGACATGAGCTAGGACCGAAAGATTCTGCTTGAAAGGAGGACTAGCAGCCGAGTTGCATGGGGGAATCTGAAAAGTGTTCATATGTAGTAAAAACCTGAGAAATCCGTCCGTTTTCGTCATTTGTTATCGAAACGACTTAAGCCAGATCGTCACAATGACCGCTCTTCTCTCTGAAACAGTTGTACTTATCGTCTGCAAAGCTACGTCGCGCGCTGCGGTATGCGAAGACACTAAAAGCACCATAGTAGACCACAGATGAAGCTTCCAAGTTGATGTAATAGCCAGTAAGGTGTAGTAGAATTCAAGTTTTAGGTATCGATTATTGACTTGTTAGCTGGCTTTGGTGCCTTGGACATGAGCTAGGACCTTAAGATTCTGCATGAAAGGAGGATTAGCAGCCGAGTTGCATGGGAGAATGTGAAAAGTGTTCATATGTAGTAAAAACTTGAGAAATCCGTCAGTTTTCGTCATTTGTTATCGAATCGACTTAAAGCCAGATCATCACATTGGCCGCTATTCTGTCTGAAACGGTTACATTTATCGTCTGCAAAGCTATGTCGCGTGCTGCGGTATGCGGAGACACTAGAAGCACCATAGTAGACCACAGATGACGCTTCTAGGTTGTTGTAATATCCAGTAAGAAGTAGTACTATTCAAGTTTTAGGTATCGATTATTGCCTTTTTAGCTGGCTTTGGTGCCTTGGACACGAGCTAAGACTTTAAGATTCTGCATGAAAGGAGGACCAGCAGCCGAGTTGCACGGGAGAATGTGAAAAGTGTTCATGTGTAGTAAAAACCTGAGAAATCCGTCCGTTTTCGTCATTTGTTATCGAAACGACTTAAGCCAGATCGTCACAATGACCGCTCTTCTCTCTGAAACAGTTGTACTTATCGTCTGCAAAGCTATGTCGCGCGCTGCGGTATGCGAAGACACTAAAAGCACCAAAGTAGAACACAGATGAAGCTTCTAAGTTGATGTAATAGCCAGTAAGAAGTAGCACAATTCTAGTTTTAGGTATCGATTATTGACTTTTTAGCTGGCTTTTTTGCCTTGGACATGAGCTAGGACCGAAAGATTCTGCTTGAAAGGAGGACTAGCAGCCGAGTTGCATGGGGGAATCTGAAAAGTGTTCATATGTAGTAAAAACCAGAGAAATCTGTCCGCTTTCGTCATTTGTTATCGAATTGACTTAAAGACAGATCGCCACATTAGACGCTCTTCTGTCTGAAACGATTACATTTATCGTCTGCAAAGCTAAGTCGCGTGCTGCGGTATGCGGAGACACTAAAAGCACCATAGTAGAACACAGATGACGCTTCTAAGTTGATGTAATAGCTAGTAAGAAGTGGTACAATTCAAGTTTTAGGTATCGATTACTGACCTTTTACCCTTCTTTGGTGCCTTGGACAAGAGCTAGGATCTTAAGATTTTGCATGAAAGGAGGACTAGCAGCCGCGTTGCACGGGAGAATGTGAAAAGAGTTCATATGTAGTAAGAAAATGAGAAATACGTCCGTTTTCGTCATTTGTTATGGAATCGACTTAAAGCCAGATCGACACATTGGCCGCACTTCTCTCTATAAAGGTTGTAATTATCGGCTGCAAAGCTACGTCACGTGCTGCGGCATGCGGAAACACTAAAAGCACCATAGTAGAACACAGATGAAGCTTCTAAGTTGATATAAGAGCCAGTAAGAAGTAGTACAATTCAAGTTTTATGTATCGATTATCGGCTTTGTACCCTTCTTTGGTGCCTTGGACATGAGCTAGGAACTTAAGATTTTGCATGAAAGGAGGACTAGCCGCCGCGTTGCACGGGAGAATGTGAAAAGTGTTCATATGTAGTAAAAACCTAAGAAATCCGTCCGTTTCGTCATTTGTTATCGAAATGACTTAAAGCCAGATTGTCACATTGGCCGCTCTTCTGTCTGTAACGGTTACATTTATCGTCTGCAAAGCTATGTCGCGTGCTGCGGTATGCGGAGACACTAAAAGAACCATAGTAGAACACAGATGAAGCTCCTGAGTCGATGTAATAGCCAGTGAGAGGTAGTACAATTCAAGTTTTAAATATGGATTATTGACTTTTTACCCTTGTTTGGTGCCTTGGACATGAGCTAGGAACTTAACATTTTGCATGAAAGGAGGACTAGCGATTGCGTTGCACAGGCGAATGTGAATAGTGTTCATATTTAGTAAAAACCTGAGAAATCCTCCGTGTTCGTCATTTGTTATCGAATCGACTTAAAGATAGATCGTCACATTGGCCGCTCTTCTCTCTGAAACGGTTGTACTTATCGTCTGCAAAGCTATGTCGCGTGCTGCGGTGTGCGGGGACACTAGAAGCACCATAGTAGAACACAGATGAATCTTCTTAGTTGATGCAATTGCCAGTAAGAAGTAGTACTATACAAGTATTGGGTATCGATTATTGACTTTTTAGCTGGCTTTGGTGGCTTGGACATGACCTAGGACCTTAAGATTCTGCATGAGAGGAGGACTAGCAGCCGAGTTGCACGAGAGAATGTGAAAAGTGTTCATATGTAGTAAAAACCTGAGAAATCCGTCCGTTTCCGTCATTTGTTATTGAAACGACTTAAAGCCAGATGGTCACATTAGCCGCTCTTCTGTCTGAAACGGTTACATTTATCGTCTGCAAAGCTATGTCGCGTGCTGCGGTATGCGGAGACACTAAAAGCACCATAGTAGAACACAGATGAAGCTTCTAAGTTGATGTAATAGCCAGTAAGAAGTAGTCGAATTCAAGTTTTAGGTATCGATTATTGACGTTTTAGCTGGCTTTGGTGCCTTGGACATGAGCTAGGACATTAAGATTCTGCATGAAAGGAGGATTAGCAGCCGCTTTGCACGGGAGAATGTGAAAAGTGTTCATATGTAGTAAAAACTTGAGAAATCCATCCGTTTTCGTCTTTTGTTATCGAATCGACTTAAAGCCAGATCGTCACATTGGCCGCTCTTCTGTCTGAAACGATTACATTTATCGTCTGCAAAGCTATGTCGCGTGCTGCGGTATGCGGAGACACTAAAAGCACCATAGTAGACCACAGATGAAGCTTCTAAGTTGATGTAATAGCCAGTAAGAAGTAGTACAATTCAAGTTTTAGTTATCGATTATTGACTTTTTAGCTGGCTTTGGTGCCTTGGACATTACCTAGGACTTTAAGATTCTGCATGAAAGGAGGACTAGCAGCCGAGTTGCACGAGAGAATGTGAAAAGTGTTCATATGTAGTAAAAACCTGAGAAATCCGTCCGTTTTCGTCATTTGTTATCGAAACGACTTAAGCCAGATCGTCACAATGACCGCTCTTCTCTCTAAAACAGTTGTACTTATCGTCTGCAAAGCTATGTCGCGCGCTGCGGTATGCAAAGACACTAAAAGCACCAAAGTAGAACACAGATGAAGCTTCTAAGTTGATGTAATAGCCAGTAAGAAGTAGCACAATTCTAGTTTTTGGTATCGATTATTGACTTTTTAGCTGGCTTTGGTGCCTTGGACATGAGCTAGGACCGAAAGATTCTGCTTGAAAGGAGGACTAGCAGCCGAGTTGCATGGGAGAATGTGAAAAGTGTTCATATGTAGTAAAAACCTGAGAAATCTGTCCGCTTTCGTCATTTGTTATCGAAACGACTTAAAGACAGATCGCCACATTAGCCGCTCTTCTGTCTGAAACGGTTACATTTATCATCTGCAAAGCTATGTCGCGTGCTGCGGTATGCGGAGACACTAAAAGCACCATAGTAGACCACAGATGAAGCTTCTAAGTTGATGTAATAGCTAGTAAGAAGTAGTACAATTCAAGTTTTAGGTATCGATTACTGACCTTTTACCCTTCTTTGGTGCCTTGGACAAGAGCTAGGATCTTAAGATTTTGCATGAAAGGAGGACTAGCAGCCGCGTGGAACGGGAGAATGTGAAAAGAGTTCATATGTAGTAAAAACCTGAGCAATACGTCCGTTTTCGTCATTTGTTATGGAATCGACTTAAAGCCAGATCGACACATTTGCCGCTCTTCTCTCTATAAAGGTTGTAATTATCGTCTGCAAAGCTACGTCGCGTGCTGCGGCATGCGGAGACACTAAAAGCACCATAGTAGAACACAGATAAAGCTTCTAAGTTGATATAATAGCCAGTAAGAAGTAGTACATTTCAAGTTTTATGTATCGATTATTGGCTTTGTACCCTTCTTTGGTGCCTTAGACATGAGCTAGGAACTTAAGATTTTGCATGAAAGGAGGACTAACAGCCGCGTTGCACGGGAGAATGTGAAAAGTGTTCATATGTAGTAAAAACCTAAGAAATCCGTCCGTTTCGTCATTTGTTATCGAAATGACTTAAAGCCAGATTGTCACATTGGCCGCTCTTCTGTCTGAAACTTTTACATTTATCGTCTGCAAAGCTATGTCGCGTGCTGCGGAATGCGGAGACACTAAAAGAACCATAGTAGAACACAGATGAAGCTCCTGAGTCGATGTAATAGCCAGTGAGAGGTAGTACAATTCAAGTTTTAGATATGGATTATTGACTTTTTACCCTTGTTTGGTGCCTTGGACATGAGCTAGGAACTTAACATTTTGCATGAAAGGAGGACTA
This sequence comes from Schistocerca gregaria, assembly GCF_023897955.1. Classification (NCBI taxonomy): domain Eukaryota; kingdom Metazoa; phylum Arthropoda; class Insecta; order Orthoptera; family Acrididae; genus Schistocerca; species Schistocerca gregaria. The sequence continues at coordinate 1,156,734 of NW_026062259.1, forward strand.
GCGGCTGCGTTGCACAGGCGAATGTGAAAAGTGTTCATATGTAGGTATAACCTGAGAAATCCGTCCGTGTTCGTCATTTTTTATCGAATCGACTTAAAGCCAGATCGTCACATTGGCCGCTCTTCTCTCTGAAACGGTTGTACTTATCGTCTGCAAAGCTATGTCGCGTGCTGCGGTGTGCGGGGACACTAAAAGCACCATAGTAGAACACAGATGAATCTTCTTAGTTGATGCAATAGCCAGTAAGAAGTAGTACTATTCAAGTATTGGGTATCGATTATTGACTTTTTAGCTGGCTTTGGTGCCTTGGACATGACCTAGGACCTTAAGATTCTGCATGAAAGGAGGACTAGCAGCCGAGTTGCACGAGAGAATGTGAAAAGTGTTCATATGTAGTAAAAACCTGAGAAATCCGTCCGTTTTCGACATTTGTTATTGAACCGACTTAAAGCCAGATGGTCACATTAGCCGCTCTTCTGTCTGAAACGGTTACATTTATCGTCTGCAAAGCTATGTCGCGTGCTGCGGTATGCGGAGACACTAAAAGCACCATAGTAGAACACAGATGAAGCTTCTAAGTTGATGTAATAGCCAGTAAGAAGTAGTAGAATTCAAGTTTTAGGTATCGATTATTGACGTTTTAGCTGGCTTTGGTGCCTTGGACATTACCTAGGAATTTAAGATTCTGCATGAAAGGAGGACTAGCAGCCGAGTTGCACGAGAGAATGTGAAATGTGTTCATATGTAGTAAAAACCTGAGAAATCCGTCCGTTTTCTTCATTTGTTATCGAAACGACTTAAGCCAGATCGTCACAATGACCGCTCTTCTCTCTGAAACAGTTGTACTTATCGTCTGCAAAGCTATGTCGCGCGCTGCGGTATGCGAAGACACTAAAAGCACCAAAGTAGAACACAGATGAAGATTCTAAGTTGATGTAATAGCCAGTAAGAAGTAGCACAATTCTAGTTTTAGGTTTCGATTATTGACTTTTTAGCTGGCTTTGGTGCCTTGGACATGAGCAAGGACCGAAAGATTCTGCTTGAAAAGAGGACTACCAGCCGAGTTGCATGGGAGAATGTGAAAAGTGTTCATATGTTGTAAAAACCTGAGAAATCTGTCCGCTTTCGTCATTTGTTATCGAATCGACTTAAAGACAGATCGCCACATTAGCCGCTCTTCTGTCTGAAACGGTTACATTTACCATCTGCAAAGCTATGTCGCGTGCTGCGTTATGCGGAGACAATAAAAGCACCATAGTATACCACAGATGAAGCTTCTAAGTTGATGTAATAGCCAGTAAGATGTAGTAGAATTCAAGTTTTAGGTATCGATTACTGACTTGTTAGCTGGCTTTGGTGCCTTGGACATGAGGTAGGACCTTAAGATTCTGCATGAAAGGAGGATTAGCAGCCGCGTGGCACGGGAGAAAGTAAAAAGAGTTCATATGTAGTAAAAACCTGAGAAATACGTCCGTTTTCGTCATTTGTTATTGAACAGACTTAAAGCCAGATGGTCACATTAGCCGCTCTTCTGTCTGAAACGGTTACATTTATCGTCTGCAAAGCTATGTCGCGTGCTGCGGTATGCGGAGACACTAAAAGCTCCATAGTAGAACACAGATGAAGCTTCTAAGTTGATGTAATAGCCAATAAGAGGTAGTAGAATTGAAGTTTTAGGTATCGATTATTGACGTTTTAGCTGGCTTTGGTGCCTTGGACATGAGCTAGGACATTAAGATTCTGCATGAAAGGAGGATTAGCAGCCGCGTTGCACGGGAGAATGTGAAAAGTGTTCATATGTAGTAAAAACTTGAGAAATCCATCCGTTTTCGTCATTTGTTATCGAATCGACTTAAAGCCAGATCGTCACATTGGCCGCTCTTCTGTCTGAAACGATTACATTTATCGTCTGCAAAGCTATGTCGCGTGCTGCGGCATGCGGAGACACTAAAAGCACCATAGTAGAACACAGATGAAGCTTCTAAGTTGATGTAATAGCCAGTAAGAAGTAGTGCAATTCAAGTTTTAAGTATCGATTATTGGCTTTGTACCCTTCTTTGGTGCCTTGGACATGAGCTAGGAGCTTAAGATTTTGCATGAAAGGAGGACTAGCCGCCGCGTTGCACGGAAGAATGTGAAAAGTGTTCATATGTAGTAAAAACCTAAGAAATCCGACCGTTTCGTCATTTGTTATCGAAATGACTTAAAGCCAGATTGTCACATTGGCCGCTCTTCTGTCTGAAACGGTTACATTTCTCGTCTGCAAAGCTATGTCGCGTGCTGCGGTATGCGGAGACACTAAAAGAACCATAGTAGAACACAGATGAAGCTCGTGAGTCGATGTAATAGCCAGTGAGAGGTAGTACAATTCAAGTTTTAGATATGGATTATTGACTTTTTACCCTTGTATGGTGCCTTGGACATGAGCTAGGAACTTAACATTTTGCATGAAAGGAGGACTAGCGGCTGCGTTGCACAGGCGAATGTGAAAAGTGTTCATATGTAGTAAAAACCTGAGAAATCCGTCCGTGTTCGTCATTTGTTATCGAATCGACTTAAAGCCAGATCGTCACATTGGCCGCTCTTCTCTCTGAAACGGTTGTACTTATCGTCTGCAAAGCTATGTCGCGTGCTGCGGTGTGCGGGGACACTAAAAGCACCATAGTAGAACACAGATGAATCTTCTTAGTTGATGCAATAGCCAGTAAGAAGTAGTACTATTCAAGTATTGGGTATCGATTATTGACTTTTTAGCTGGCTTTGGTGCCTTGGACATGAGCTAGGACATTAAGATTCTGCATGAAAGGAGGATTAGCAGCCGCGTTGCACGGGAGAATGTGAAAAGTGTTCATATGTACTAAAAACTTGAGAAATCCATCCGTTTTCGTCATTTGTTATCGAATCGACTTAAAGCCAGATCGTCACATTGGCCGCTCTTCTGTCTGAAACGATTACATTTATCGTCTGCAAAGCTATGTCGCGTGCTGCGGTATGCGGAGACACTAAAAGCACCATAGTAGAACACAGATGACGCTTCTAAGTTAATGTAATAGCCAGTAAGAAGTAGTACAATTTAAGTTTTAGGTATCGATTATTGACTTTTTACCCTTCTTTGCTGCCTTGGACATGAGCTAGGAACTTCAGATTTTGCATGAAAGGAGGACTAGCAGCCGCGTTGCACGAGAGATTGTGAAAAGTGTTCATATGTAGTAAAAACCTGAGAAATCCGTCCGTTTTCGTCATTTGTTATCGAATCGGCTTAAAGCCAGATCTACACATTGGCCGCCCTTCTCTCTGAAACGGTTGTACTTATCGTCTGCAAACCTATGTCGCGTGTTGCGGTATGCGCAGACACTGACCGCACCATAGTAGAACTCAGATGAAGCTTCTAAGTTGATGTAATAGCCAGTAAGAAGTAGTTCAAATCAAGTTTTAGGTATCGATTATTGACTTGTTAGCAGGCTTTGGTGCCTTGGACATGAGGTAGGACCTTAAGATTCTGCATGAAAGGAGGATTAGCAGCCGAGTTGCATGGGAGAATGTGAAAAGTGTTCATATGTAGTAAAAACTTGAGAAATCCGTCAGTTTTCGTCATTTGTTATCGAATCGTCTTAAAGCCAGATCATCACATTGGCCGCTTTTCTGTCTGAAACGGTTACATTTATCGTCTGCAAAGCTATGTCGCGTGCTGCGGTATGCGGAGACACTAGAAGCACCATAGTAGACCACAGATGACGCTTCTAGGTTGTTGTAATATCCAGTAAGAAGCAGTACAATTCAAGTTTTAGGTATCGATTATAGCCTTTTTAGCTGGCTTTGGTGCCTTGGACACGAGCTAGGACTTTAAGATTCTGCACGAAAGGAGGACTCGCAGCCGAGTTGCACGGGAGAATGTGAAAAGTGTTCATGTGTAGTAAAAACCTGAGAAATCCGTCAGTTTTCGTCATTTGTTATCGAATCGACTTAAAGCCAGATCGTCACATTGGCCGCTATTCTGTCTGAAACGGTTACATTTATCGTCTGCAAAGCTATGTCGCGTGCTGCGATATGCCGAGACACTAAAAGCACCATAGTAGAAAACAGATGAAGCTTCTAAGATGATGCAATAGCCAATAAGAAGTAGTACAATTCAAGTTTTAATTATCGATTATTGACTTTTTACCCTTCTTTGGTGCCTTGGGCATGAGCTAGAAACTTAAGATTTTGCATGAAAGGAGGACTAACAGCCGCGTTGCACGGGAGATTGTGAAAAGTGTTCATATGTAGTAAAAACCTGAGAAATCCGTCCATTTTCGTCATTTGTTATCCAATCGGCTTCAAGCCAGATTGTCACATTGGCCGCCCTTCTCTCTGAAACGGTTACATTTATCGTCTGCAAAGCTATGTCGCGTGCTGCGGTATGCGGAGACACTAAAAGCTCCATAGTAGAACACAGATGAAGCTTCTAAGTTGATGTAATAGCCAATAAGAGGTAGTAGAATTCAAGTTTTAGGTATCGATTATTGACGTTTTAGCTGGCTTTGGTGCCTTGGACATGAGCTATGACATTAAGATTCTGCATGAAAGGAGGATTAGCAGCCGCGTTGCACGGGAGAATGTGAAAAGTGTTCATATGTAGTAAAAACTTGAGAAATCCATCCGTTTTCGTCATTTGTTATCGAATCGACTTAAAGCCAGATCGTCACATTGGCCGCTCTTCTGTCTGAAACGATTACATTTATCGTCTGCATAGCTATGTCGCGTGCTGCGGCATGCGGAGACACTAAAAGCACCATAGTAGATCACAGATGAAGCTTCTAAGTTGATGTAATAGCCAGTAAGAAGTAGTACAATTCAAGTTTTAAGTATCGATTATTGGCTTTGTACCCTTCTTTGGTGCCTTGGACATGAGCTAGGAACTTAAGATTTTGCATGAAAGGAGGACTAGCCGCCGCGTTGCACGGAAGAATGTGAAAAGTGTTCATATGTAGTAAAAACCTAAGAAATCCGTCCGTTTCGTCATTTGTTATCGAAATGACTTAAAGCCAGATTGTCACATTGGCCGCTCTTCTGTCTGAAACGGTTACATTTATCGTCTGCAAAGCTATGTCGCGTGCTGCGGTATGCGGAGACACTAAAAGAACCATAGTAGAACACAGATGAAGCTCGTGAGTCGATGTAATAGCCAGTGAGAGGTAGTACAATTCAAGTTTTAGATATGGATTATTGACTTTTTACCCTTGTATGGTGCCTTGGACATGAGCTAGGAACTTAACATTTTGCATGAAAGGAGGACTAGCGGCTGCGTTGCACAGGCGAATGTGAAAAGTGTTCATATGTAGTAAAAACCTGAGAAATCCGTCCGTGTTCGTCATTTGTTATCGAATCGACTTAAAGCCAGATCGTCACATTGGCCGCTCTTCTCTCTGAAACGGTTGTACTTATCGTCTGCAAAGCTATGTCGCGTGTTGCGGTGTGCGGGGACACTAAAAGCACCATAGTAGAACACAGATGAATCTTCTTAGTTGATGCAATAGCCAGTAAGAAGTAGTACTATTCAAATATTGGGTATCGATTATTGACTTTTTAGCTTTCTTTGGTGCCTTGGACATGAGCTAGGACATTAAGATTCTGCATGAAAGGAGGATTAGCAGCCGCGTTGCACGGGAGAATGTGAAAAGTGTTCATATGTACTAAAAACTTGAGAAATCCATCCGTTTTCGTCATTTGTTATCGAATCGACTTAAAGCCAGATCGTCACATTGGCCGCTCTTCTGTCTGAAACGATTACATTTATCGTCTGCAAAGCTATGTCGCGTGCTGCGGTATGCGGAGACACTAAAAGCACCATAGTAGAACACAGATGACGCTTCTAAGTTAATGTAATAGCCAGTAAGAAGTAGTACTATTCAAGTATTGGGTATCGATTATTGACTTTTTAGCTGGCTTTGGTGCCTTGGACATGAGCTAGGACATTAAGATTCTGCATGAAAGGAGGATTAGCAGCCGCGTTGCACGGGAGATTGTGAGAAGTGTTCATATGTAGTAAAAACCTGAGAAATCCGTCCGTTTTCGTCATTTGTTATCGAATCGGCTTAAAGCCAGATCTACACATTGGCCGCCCTTCTCTCTGAAACGGTTGTACTTATCGTCTGCAAACCTATGTCGCGTGTTGCGGTATGCGCAGACACTGACCGCACCATAGTAGAACTCAGATTAAGCTTCTAAGTTGATGTAATAGCCAGTAAGAAGTAGTTCAAATCAAGTTTTAGGTATCGATTATAAACTTTTTACCCTTCTTCGGTGCCTTGGAAATGAGCTAGGAACTTAAGATTTTGCATGAAAGGAGTATTAGCAGTCGCGTTGCACGGGAGAATGTGAAAAGTGTTCATATGTAGTAAAAACCTAAGAAATTCGTCCGTTTCGTCATTTGTTATCGAATCGCCTTAAAGCCAGATCGTCACATTGGCCGCTCTTCTGTCTGAAACGATTACTTTTATCGTCTGCAAAGCTATGTCGCGTGCTGCGGTATGCCAAGACACTAAAAGCACCATAGTAGAAAACAGATGAAGCTTCTAAGATGATGCAATAGCCAATAAGAAGTAGTACAATTCAAGTTTTAATTATCGATTATTGACTTTTTACCCTTCTTTGGTGCCTTGGACATGAGCTAGGAACTTAACATTTTGCATGAAAGGAGGACTAGCGGCCGCGTTGCACGGGCGAATTTGAAAAGTGTTCATATGTAGTAAGAACCAGAGAAATCCTTCCGTGATCGTCATTTGTTATCGATTCGACTTAAAACCAGATCGTCACATTGGCCGCTCTTCTCTCTGAAACGGTTGTACTTATCGTCTGCAAAGCTATGTCGCGTGCTGCGGTATGTGGAGACACTAAAAGCACCATAGTAGAACAAAGATGACGCTTCTAAGTTGATATAATATCCAGTAGGAAGTAGTACAATTGAAGTTTTAGGTATCGATTATTGCGTTGTTAGCTGGCTTTGGTGTCTTGGACATGAGCAAGGACTTTAAGATTCGGCATGAAAGGAGGACTAGCAGCCGAGTTGCACGGGAGAATGTGAAAAGTGTTCATATGTAGTAAAAACCTGAGAAATCCATCCGTTTTCTTCATTTGTTATTGAACCGACTTAAAGCCAGATGGTCACATTGGCCGCTATTCTGTCTGAAACGGTTACATTTATCGTCTGCAAAGCTATGTCGCGTGCTGCGGTATGCGGAGACACTAAAAGCACCATAGTAGACCACAGATGAAGCTTCTAAGTTGATGTAATAGCCAGTAAGATGTAGTAGAATTCAAGTTTTAGGTATCGATTACTGACCTTTTACCCTTCTTTGGTGCCTTGGACAAGAGCTAGGATCTTAAGATTTTGCATGAAAGGAGGACTAGCAGCCGCGTGGCACGGGAGAAAGTGAAAAGAGTTCATCTGTAGTAAAAACCTGAGAAATACGTCCGTTTTCGTCATTTGTTATGGAATCGACTTAAAGCCAGATCGACACATTGGCCGCTCTTCTCTCTATAAAGGTTGTAACTATCGTCTGCAAAGCTACGTCGCGTGCTGCGGCATGCGGAGACACTAAAAGCACCATAGTAGAACACAGATGAAGCTTCTAAGTTGATGTAATAGCCAGTAAGAAGTAGTACAATTCAAATTTTAAGTATCGATTATTTGCTTTGTACCCTTCTTTGGTGCCTTGGACATGAGCTAGGAACTTAAGATTTTGCATGAAAGGAGGACTAGCCGCCGCGTTGCACGGGAGAATGTGAAAAGTGTTCATATGTAGTAAAAACCTAAGAAATCCGTCCGTTTCGTCATTTGTTATCGAAATGACTTAAATCCACACTGTCACATTGGCCGCTCTTCTGTCTGAAACGCTTACATTTATCGTCTGCAAAGCTATGTCGCGTGCTGCGGTATGCGGAGACAGTAAAAGAACCATAGTAGAACACAGATGAAGCTCCTGAGTCGATGTAATAACCAGTGAGAGGTAGTACAATTCAAGTTTTAGATATGGATTATTGACTTTTTACCCTTGTTTGGTGCCTTGGACATGAGCTAGGAACTTAACATTTTGCATGAAAGGAGGACTAGCGGCTGCGTTGCACAGGCGAATGTGAAAAGTGTTCATATGTAGTAAAAACCTGAGAAAACCGTCCGTGTTCGTCATTTGTTATCGAATCGACTTAAAGCCAGATCGTCACATTGGCCGCTGTTCTCTCTGAAACGGTTGTACTTATCGTCTGCAAAGCTATGTCGCGTGCTGCGGTGTGCGGGGACACTAAAAGCACCATAGTAGAACACAGATGAATCTTCTTAGTTGATGCAATAGCCAGTAAGAAGTAGTACTATTCAAGTATTGGGTATCGATTATTGACTTTTTAGCTGGCTTTGGTGCCTTGGACATGACCTAGGACCTTAAGATTCTGCATGAAAGGAGGACTAGCAGCCGAGTTGCACGAGAGAATGTGAAAAGTGTTCATATGTAGTAAAAACCTGAGAAATCCGTCCGTTTTCGTCATTTGTTATTGAACCGACTTAAAGCCAGATGGTCACATTAGCCGCTCTTCTGTCTGAAACGGTTACATTTATCGTCTGCAAAGCTATGTCACGTGCTGCGGTATGCGGAGACACTAAACGCACCATAGCAGAACACAGATGAAGCTTCTAAGTTGATGTAATAACCAGTAAGATGTAGTAGAATTCAAGTTTTAGGTATCGATTACTGACCTTTTACCCTTCTTTGGTGCCTTGGACAAGAGCTAGGATCTTAAGATTTTGCATGAAAGGAGGACTAGCAGCCGCGTGGCACGGGAGAAAGTGAAAAGAGTTCATCTGTAGTAAAAACCTGAGAAATACGTCCGTTTTCGTCATTTGTTATGGAATCGACTTAAAGCCAGATCGACACATTGGCCGCTCTTCTCTCTATAAAGGTTGTAACTATCGTCTGCAAAGCTACGTCGCGTGCTGCGGCATGCGGAGACACTAAAAGCACCATAGTAGAACACAGATGAAGCTTCTAAGTTGATGTAATAGCCAGTAAGAAGTAGTACAATTCAAATTTTAAGTATCGATTATTTGCTTTGTACCCTTCTTTGGTGCCTTGGACATGAGCTAGGAACTTAAGATTTTGCATGAAAAGAGGACTAGCCGCCGCGTTGCACGGGAGAATGTGAAAAGTGTTCATATGTAGTAAAAACCTAAGAAATCCGTCCGTTTCGTCATTTGTTATCGAAATGACTTAAATCCACACTGTCACATTGGCCGCTCTTCTGTCTGAAACGCTTACATTTATCGTCTGCAAAGCTATGTCGCGTGCTGCGGTATGCGGAGACAGTAAAAGTACCATAGTAGAACACAGATGAAGCTCCTGAGTCGATGTAATAACCAGTGAGAGGTAGTACAATTCAAGTTTTAGATATGGATTATTGACTTTTTACCCTTGTTTGGTGCCTTGGACATGAGCTAGGAACTTAACATTTTGCATGAAAGGAGGACTAGCGGCTGCGTTGCACAGGCGAATGTGAAAAGTGTTCATATGTAGTAAAAACCTGAGAAAACCGTCCGTGTTCGTCATTTGTTATCGAATCGACTTAAAGCCAGATCGTCACATTGGCCGCTGTTCTCTCTGAAACGGTTGTACTTATCGTCTGCAAAGCTATGTCGCGTGCTGCGGTGTGCGGGGACACTAAAAGCACCATAGTAGAACACAGATGAATCTTCTTAGTTGATGCAATAGCCAGTAAGAAGTAGTACTATTCAAGTATTGGGTATCGATTATTGACTTTTTAGCTGGCTTTGGTGCCTTGGACATGACCTAGGACCTTAAGATTCTGCATGAAAGGAGGACTAGCAGCCGAGTTGCACGAGAGAATGTGAAAAGTGTTCATATGTAGTAAAAACCTGAGAAATCCGTCCGTTTTCGTCATTTGTTATTGAACCGACTTAAAGCCAGATGGTCACATTAGCCGCTCTTCTGTCTGAAACGGTTACATTTATCGTCTGCAAAGCTATGTCACGTGCTGCGGTATGCGGAGACACTAAACGCACCATAGCAGAACACAGATGAAGCTTCTAAGTTGATGTAATAGCCAATAAGAGGTAGTAGAATTCAAGTTTTAGGTATCGATTATTGACGTTTTACCCTTCTATGGTGCCTTGGACTTGAGCTAGGAACTTAAGATTTTGCATGAAAGGAGGATTAGCAGCCGAGTTGCACGGGAGAATGTGAAAAGTGTTCACATCTAGTAAAAACCTGAGAAATCCGTCCGTTTTCTTCATTAGTTACCGAATCGACTTATAAAACAGATCGTCACATTGGCCGCACTTGTGTCTGAAACGGTTACATTTATCGTCTGCAAAGTTATGTCACGTGCTGCGGTATGCGGAGACACTAAAAGCACCATAGTAGAACACAGATGAAGCTTCTAAGTTGATGTAATAGCCAGTAAGAAGTAGTTCAAATCAAGTTTTAGGTATCGATTATAAACTTTTTACCCTTCTTCGGTGCCTTGGAAATGAGCTAGGAACTTAAGATTTTGCATGAAAGGAGTACTAGCAGTCGCGTTGCACGGGAGAATGTGAAAAGTGTTCATATGTAGTAAAAACCTAAGAAATTCGTCCGTTTCGTCATTTGTTATCGAATCGCCTTAAAGCCAGATCGTCACATTGGCCGCTCTTCTGTCTGAAACGATTACATTTATCGTCTGCAAAGCTATGTCGCGTGCTGCGGTATGCCGAGACACTAAAAGCACCATAGTAGAAAACAGATGAAGCTTCTAAGTTGATGTAATAGCCAGTAAGAAGTAGTACAATTCAAGTTTTAAGTATCGATTATTGGCTTTGTACCCTTCTTTGGTGCCTTGGACATGAGCTAGGAACTTAAGATTTTGCATGAAAGGAGGACTAGCCGCCGCGTTGCACCGGAGATTGTGAAAAGTGTTCATATGTAGTAAAAACCTAAGAAATCCGTCCGTTTCGTCATTTGTTATCGAAATGACTTAAAGCCAGATTGTCACATTGGCCGCTCTTCTGTCTGAAACGGTTACATTTATCGTCTGCAAAGCTATGTCGCGTGCTGCGGTATGCGGAGACACTAAAAGAACCATAGTAGAACACAGATGAAGCTCGTGAGTCGATGTAATAGCCAGTGAGAGGTAGTACAATTCAAGTTTTAGATATGGATTATTGACTTTTTACCCTTGTATGGTGCCTTGGACATGAGCTAGGAACTTAACATTTTGCATGAAAGGAGGACTAGCGGCCGCGTTGCACGGGCGAATTTGAAAAGTGTTCATATGTAGTAAGAACCAGAGAAATCCTTCCGTGATCGTCATTTGTTATCGATTCGACTTAAAACCAGATCGTCACATTGGCCGCTCTTCTCTCTGAAACGGTTGTACTTATCGTCTGCAAAGCTATGTCGCGTGCTGCGGTGTGCGGGGACACTAAAAGCACCATAGTAGAACACAGATGAATCTTCTTAGTTGATGCAATAGCCAGTAAGAAGTAGTACTATTCAAGTATTGGGTATCGATTATTGACTTTTTAGCTGGCTTTGGTGCCTTGGATATGAGCTAGGACATTAAGATTCTGCATGAAAGGAGGATTAGCAGCCGCGTTGCACGGGAGAATGTGAAAAGTGTTCATATGTACTAAAAACTTGAGAAATCCATCCGTTTTCGTCATTTGTTATCGAATCGACTTAAAGCCAGATCGTCACATTGGCCGCTCTTCTGTCTGAAACGATTACATTTATCGTCTGCAAAGCTATGTCGCGTGCTGCGGTATGCGGAGACACTAAAAGCACCATAGTAGAACACAGATGACGCTTCTAAGTTAATGTAATAGCCAGTAAGAAGTAGTACAATTTAAGTTTTAGGTATCGATTATTGACTTTTTACCCTTCTTTGCTGCCTTGGACATGAGCTAGGAACTTCAGATTTTGCATGAAAGGAGTACTAGCAGCCGCGTTGCACGAGAGATTGTGAAAAGTGTTCATATGTAGTAAAAACCTGAGAAATCCGTCCGTTTTCGTCATTTGTTATCGAATCGGCTTAAAGCCAGATCTACACATTGGCCGCCCTTCTCTCTGAACGGTTGTACTTATCGTCTGCAAACCTATGTCGCGTGTTGCGGTATGCGCAGACACTGACCGCACCATAGTAGAACTCAGATGAAGCTTCTAAGTTGATGTAATAGCCAGTAAGAAGTAGTTCAAATCAAGTTTTAGGTATCGATTATAAACTTTTTACCCTTCTTCGGTGCCTTGGAAATGAGCTAGGAACTTAAGATTTTGCATGAAAGGAGTACTAGCAGTCGCGTTGCACGGGAGAATGTGAAAAGTGTTCATATGTAGTAAAAACCTAAGAAATTCGTCCGTTTCGTCATTTGTTATCGAATCGCCTTAAAGCCAGATCGTCACATTGGCCGCTCTTCTGTCTGAAACGATTACATTTATCGTCTGCAAAGCTATGTCGCGTGCTGCGGTATGCCGAGACACTAAAAGCACCATAGTAGAAAACAGATGAAGCTTCTAAGATGATGCAATAGCCAATAAGAAGTAGTACAATTCAAGTTTTAATTATCGATTATTGACTTTTTACCCTTCTTTGGTGCCTTGGACATGAGCTAGGAACTTAAGATTTTGCATGAAAGGAGGACTAACAGCCGCGTTGCACGGGAGATTGTGAAAAGTGTTCATATGTAGTAAAAACCTGAGAAATCCGTCCGTTTTCGTCATTTGTTATCCAATCGGCTTCAAGCCAGATTGTCACATTGGCCGCCCTTCTCTCTGAAACGGTTGTACTTATCGTCTGCAAAGCTATGTTGCGTGTTGCGGTATGCGGAGGCACTAAAAGCACCATTGTAGAACACAGATGAAGCTTCTAAGTTGATGTAATAGCCAGTAAGAAGTAGTACAATTCAAGTTTTATGTACCGATTATTGACTTTTTACAATTCTTTGGTGCCTTGGACATGTTCTAGGAACTTAAGATTAACAGGAAAGGAGGACTAGCAGCCGCGTTGCATGGGAGAATGTGAAAAGTGTTCATATGTAGTAAAAAGCTGAGAAATCCGTCCGTTTTCGTCATTTGTTATCGAATCGTCTTAAAGCCAGATCGTCACATTGGCCGCACTTCTGTCTGAAACGGTTACATTTATCGTCTGCAAAGCTATGTCGTGTGCTGCTGTATGCGGAGACACTAAAAGCATCATAGTAGAACACAGATGAAGCTCCTAAGTCGCTGTAATAGCCAGTGAGAAGTAGTACAATTCAAGTTTTAGTTACGGATTATTGACTTTTTACCCTTCTTTGGTGCCTTGGACATGAGCTAGGAACTTAACATTTTGCATGAAAGGAGGACTAGCGGCCGCGTTGCACGGGCGAATTTGAAAAGTGTTCATATGTAGTAAGAACCAGAGAAATCCTTCCGTGATCGTCATTTGTTATCGATTCGACTTAAAACCAGATCGTCACATTGGCCGCTCTTCTCTCTGAAACGGTTGTACTTATCGTCTGCAAAGCTATGTCGCGTGCTGCGGTATGTGGAGACACTAAAAGCACCATAGTAGAACAAAGATGACGCTTCTAAGTTGATGTAATATCCAGTAAGAAGTAGTACAATTGAAGTTTTAGGTATCGATTATTGCGTTGTTAGCTGGCTTTGGTGTCTTGGACATGAGCAAGGACTTTAAGATTCGGCATGAAAGGAGGACTAGCAGCCGAGTTGCACGGGAGAATGTGAAAAGTGTTCATATGTAGTAAAAACCTGAGAAATCAGTCCGTTTTCGTCATTTGTTATTGAACCGACTTAAAGCCAGATGGTCACATTGGCCGCTATTCTGTCTGAAACGGTTACATTTATCGTCTGCAAAGCTATGTCGCGTGCTGCGGTATGCGGAGACACTAAAAGCACCATAGTAGACCACAGATGAAGCTTCTAAGTTGATGTAATAGCCAGTAAGATGTAGTAGAATTCAAGTTTTAGGTATCGATTATTGACTTGTTAGCTGGCTTTGGTGCCTTGGACATGAGCTAGGACCTTAAGATTCTGCATGAAAGGAGGACTAGCAGCCGAGTTGCACGGGAGAATGTGAAAAGTGTTCATATGTAGTAAAAACTTGAGAAATCCGTCAGTTTTCGTCATTTGTTATCGAATCGACTTAAAGCCAGATATTCACATTGGCCGCTCTTCTGTCTGAAACGATTACATTTATCGTCTGCAAAGCTAAGTCGCGTGCTGCGGTATGCGGAGACTCTAAAAGCACCATAGTAGAACACAGATGACGCTTCTAAGTTGATGTAATAGCTAGTAAGAAGTAGTACAATTCAAGTTTTAGGTATCGATTACTGACCTTTTACCCTTCTTTGGTGCCTTGGACAAGAGCTAGGATCTTAAGATTTTGCATGAAAGGAGGACTAGCAGCCGCGTGGCACGGGAGAAAGTGAAAAGAGTTCATCTGTAGTAAAAACCTGAGAAATACGTCCGTTTTCGTCATTTGTTATGGAATCGACTTAAAGCCAGATCGACACATTGGCCGCTCTTCTCTCTATAAAGGTTGTAACTATCGTCTGCAAAGCTACGTCGCGTGCTGCGGCATGCGGAGACACTAAAAGCACCATAGTAGAACACAGATGAAGCTTCTAAGTTGATGTAATAGCCAGTAAGAAGTAGTACAATTCAAATTTTAAGTATCGATTATTTGCTTTGTACACTTCTTTGGTGCCTTGGACATGAGCTAGGAACTTAAGATTTTGCATGAAAGGAGGACTAGCCGCCGCGTTGCACGGGAGAATGTGAAAAGTGTTCATATGTAGTAAAAACCTAAGAAATCCGTCCGTTTCGTCATTTGTTATCGAAATGACTTAAAGCCACATTGTCACATTGGCCGCTCTTCTGTCTGAAACGCTTACATTTATCGTCTGCAAAGCTATGTCGCGTGCTGCGGTATGCGGAGACAGTAAAAGAACCATAGTAGAACACAGATGAAGCTCGTGAGTCGATGTAATAACCAGTGAGAGGTAGTACAATTCAAGTTTTAGATATGGATTATTGACTTTTTACCCTTGTTTGGTCCCTTGGACATGAGCTAGGAACTTAACATTTTGCATGAAAGGAGGAGTAGCGGCTGCGTTGCACAGGCGAATGTGAAAAGTGTTCATATGTAGTAAAAACCTGAGAAAACCGTCCGTGTTCGTCATTTGTTATCGAATCGACTTAAAGCCAGATCGTCACATTGGCCGCTGTTCTCTCTGAAACGGTTGTACTTATCGTCTCCAAAGCTATGCCGCGTGCTGCGGTGTGCGGGGACACTAAAAGCACCATAGTAGAACACAGATGAATCTTCTTAGTTGATGCAATAGCCTGTAAGAAGTAGTACTATTCAAGTATTGGGTATCGATTATTGACGTTTTAGCTGGCTTTGGTGCCTTGGACATGAGCTAGGACATTAAGATTCTGCATGAAATAAGGATTAGCAGCCGCGTTGCACGGGAGAATGTGAAAAGTGTTCATATGTAGTAAAAACCTGAGAAATCCATCCGTTTTCGTCATTTGTTATCGAATCGACTTAAAGCCAGATCGTCACATTGGCCGCTCTTCTGTCTGAAACGATTACATTTATCGTCTGCAAAGCTATGTCGCGTGCTGCGGTATGTGGAGACACTAAAACCACCATAGTAGAACACAGATGAAGCTTCTAAGTTGATGTAATAGCCAGTAAGAAGTAGTTCAAATCAAGTTTTAGGTATCGATTATAAACTTTTTACCCTTCTTCGGTGCCTTGGAAATGAGCTAGGAACTTAAGTTTTTGCATGAAAGGAGTACTAGCAGTCGCGTTGCACGGGAGAATGTGAAAAGTGTTCATATGTAGTAAAAACCTAAGAAATTCGTCCGTTTCGTCATTTGTTATCGAATCGCCTTAAAGCCAGATCGTCACATTGGCCGCTCTTCTGTCTGAAACGATTACATTTATCGTCTGCAAAGCTATGTCGCGTGCTGCGGTATGCCGAGACACTAAAAGCACCATAGTAGAAAACAGATGAAGCTTCTAAGATGATGCAATAGCCAATAAGAAGTAGTACAATTCAAGTTTTAATTATCGATTATTGACTTTTTACCCTTCTTTGGTGCCTAGGACATGAGCTAGGAACTTAAGATTTTGCATGAAAGGAGGACTAACAGCCGCGTTGTACGGGAGATAGTGAAAAGTGTTCATATGTAGTAAAAACCTGAGAAATCCGTCCGTTTTCGTCATTTGTTATCCAATCGTCTTCAAGCCAGATTGTCACATTGGCCGCCCTTCTCTCTGAAACGGTTGTACTTATCGTCTGCAAAGCTATGTCGCGTGTTGCGGTATGCGGAGGCACTAAAAGCACCATAGTAGAACACAGATGAAGCTTCTAAGTTGATGTAATATCCAGTAAGAAGTAGTACAATTGAAGTTTTAGGTATCGATCATTGCCTTGTTAGCTGGCTTTGGTGTCTTGGACAAGAGCAAGGACTTTAAAATTCGGCATGAAAGGAGGACTAGCAGCCGAGTAGCACGGGAGAATGTGAAAAGTGTTCATATGTAGTAAAAACCTGAGAGACAAGTCCGTTATCGTCATTTGTTATCGAATCGACTTAAAGCCAGATCGTCACATTGGCCGCACTTCTGTCTGAAACGGTTACATTTATCGTCTGCAAAGCTATGTCGCGTGCTGCGGTATGCGGAGGCACTTAAAGCACCATAGTAGAACACAGATGAAGCTTCTAAGTTGATGTAACAGCCAGTAAGAAGTAGTAGAATTCAAGTTTTAGGTATCAATTATTGACATTTTAGCTGGCTTTGGTGCCTTGGACATGAGCTAGGACCTTAAGATTCTGCATGAAAGGAGGATTAGCAGCCGCGTTGCTTGGGAGAATGTGAAAAGTGTTCATATGTAGTAAAAACTTGAGAAATCCGTCCGTTTTCGTCATATCTTATCGAATCGACTAAAAAACCCAGATCGTCACATTGGCCGCACTTCTGTCTGAAACGGTTAGATTTATCGTTTGCAGAGCTATGCCGCGTGCTGCGATATGCGGATACACTAAAAGCTCCATAGTAGATCACAGATGAAGCTTCTAAGTTGATGTAATAGCCAGTAAGATGTAGTACAAATCAAGTTTTAGGTATCGATTATAAACTTTTTACCATTCTTCGGTGCCTTGGAAATGATCTAGGAACTTAAGATTTTGCATGAAAGGAGGACTAGCAGTCGCGTTGCACGGGAGAATGTGAAAAGTGTTCATATGTAGTATAAACCTGAGGAATCTGTCCGTTTTCGTCATTTGTTATCGAAACGACTTAAGCCAGATCGTCACAATGACCGCTCTTCATTCTGAAACAGTTTTACTTATCGTCTGCAAAGCTATTTCGCGTGCTGCGGTATGCGAAGACACTAAAAGCACCAAAGTAGAACACAGATGAAGCTTCTAAGTTGATGTAATATCCAGAAAGAAGTAGCACAATTCCAGTTTTAGGTATCGATTATTGACTTTTTAGTTGGCTTTGGTGCCTTGGACATGAGCTAGGACCGAAAGATTCTGCTTGAAAGGAGGACTAGCAGCCGAGTTGCATGGGAGAATGTGAAAAGCGTTCATATGTAGTAAAAACCTGAGAAATCTGTCCGTTTTCGTCATTTGTTATCGAATCGACTTAAAGCCAGATAGCCACATTGGCCGCTCTACTGTCTGAAACGGTTACATTTATCGTCTGCAAAGCTATGTCGCGTATTGCGGTATGCCGAGGCACTAAAAGCACCATAGTAGAACACAGATGAAGCTTCTAAGATGATGCAATAGCCAATAAGAAGTAGTACAATTCAAGTTTTAATTATCGATTATTGACTTTTTACCCTTCATTGGTGCCTTGGACATGTGCTAGGAACTTAAGATTTTGCATGAAAGGAGGACTAGCAGCCGCGTTGCACGGGAGATTGTGAAAAGTGTGCATGTGTAGTAAAAACCTGAGAAATCCGTCCGTCTTCTTCACTTGTTATCGAATCGGCTTAAAGCCAGATCGTCACATTGGCCGCCCTTCTCTCTGAAACGGTTGTACTTATCGTCTGCAAAGCTATGTCGCGTGTTGCGGTATGCGGAGGCACTAAAAGCACCATAGTAGAACACAGATGAAGCTTCTAAGTTGATGTAATAGGCAGTGAGAAGTAGTACAATTCAAGTTTTATGTATCGATTTTTGACTTTTTACCCTTCTTTGGTGCCTTGGACATGAGCTAGGTACTTAAGATTTTGCATGAAAGGAGGACTAGCAGCCGCGTTGCACGGGAGAATGTGAAAAGTGTTCATATGTAGTAAAAACCTGAGAAATCCGTCCGTTTTCTTCATTTGTTATCGAAACGACTTAAGCCAGATCGTCACAATGACCGCTCTTCTCTCTGAAACAGTTTTACTTTTCGTCTGCAAAGCTATTTCGCGTGCTGCGGTATGCGAAGACACTAAAAGCACCAAAGTAGAACACAGATGAAGCTTCTAAGTTGATGTAATATCCAGAAAGAAGTAGCACAATTCCAGTTTTAGGTATCGATTATTGACTTTTTAGTTGGCTTTGGTGCCTTGGACATGAGCTAGGACCGAAAGATTCTGCTTGAAAGGAGGACTAGCAGCCGAGTTGCATGGGAGAATGTGAAAAGCGTTCATATGTAGTAAAAACCTGAGAAATCTGTCCGTTTTCGTCATTTGTTATCGAATCGACTTAAAGCCAGATAGCCACATTGGCCGCTCTACTGTCTGAAACGGTTACATTTATCGTCTGCAAAGCTATGTCGCGTATTGCGGTATGCCGAGGCACTAAAAGCACCATAGTAGAACACAGATGAAGCTTCTAAGATGATGCAATAGCCAATAAGAAGTAGTACAATTCAAGTTTTAATTATCGATTATTGACTTTTTACCCTTCATTGGTGCCTTGGACATGTGCTAGGAACTTAAGATTTTGCATGAAAGGAGGACTAGCAGCCGCGTTGCACGGGAGATTGTGAAAAGTGTGCATGTGTAGTAAAAACCTGAGAACTCCGTCCGTTTTCGTCATTTGTTATCGAAAAGACTTAAAGCCAGATCGTCACATTGGCCGCTCTACTGTCTGAAACGATTACATTTATCGTCTGCAAAGCTATGTCGCGTGCTGCGGTATGCCGAGACACTAAAAGCACCATAGTAGAAAACAGATGAAGCTTCTAAGTTGATGTAATAGCCAGTAAGAAGTAGTACAATTCAAGTTTTAAGTATCGATTATTGGCTTTGTACCCTTCTTTGGTGCCTTGGACATGAGCTAGGAACTTAAGATTTTGCATGAAAGGAGGACTAGCCGCCGCGTTGCACGGGAGAATGTGAAAAGTGTTCATATGTAGTAAAAACCTAAGAAATCCGTCCGTTTCGTCATTTGTTATCGAAATGACTTAAAGCCACATTGTCACATTGGCCGCTCTTCTGTCTGAAACGCTTACATTTATCGTCTGCAAAGCTATGTCGCGTGCTGCGGTATGCGGAGACAGTAAAAGAACCATAGTAGAACACAGATGAAGCTCGTGAGTCGATGTAATAACCAGTGAGAGGTAGTACAATTCAAGTTTTAGATATGGATTATTGACTTTTTACCCTTGTTTGGTCCCTTGGACATGAGCTAGGAACTTAACATTTTGCATGAA
Organism: Schistocerca gregaria; assembly: GCF_023897955.1. Taxonomy (NCBI): domain Eukaryota; kingdom Metazoa; phylum Arthropoda; class Insecta; order Orthoptera; family Acrididae; genus Schistocerca; species Schistocerca gregaria. Next base: position 1,176,423 of record NW_026062259.1, read on the forward strand.
AGGAGGAGTAGCGGCTGCGTTGCACAGGCGAATGTGAAAAGTGTTCATATGTAGTAAAAACCTGAGAAAACCGTCCGTGTTCGTCATTTGTTATCGAATCGACTTAAAGCCAGATCGTCACATTGGCCGCTGTTCTCTCTGAAACGGTTGTGCTTATCGTCTGCAAAGCTATGCCGCGTGCTGCGGTGTGCGGGGACACTAAAAGCACCATAGTAGAACACAGATGAATCTTCTTAGTTGATGCAATAGCCTGTAAGAAGTAGTACTATTCAAGTATTGGGTATCGATTATTGACGTTTTAGCTGGCTTTGGTGCCTTGGACATGAGCTAGGACATTAAGATTCTGCATGAAATAAGGATTAGCAGCCGCGTTGCACGGGAGAATGTGAAAAGTGTTCATATGTAGTAAAAACTTGAGAAATCCGTCCGTTTTCGTCATATCTTATCGAATCGACTAAAAAACCCAGATCGTCACATTGGCCGCACTTCTGTCTGAAACGGTTAGATTTATCGTTTGCAGAGCTATGCCGCGTGCTGCGATATGCGGATACACTAAAAGCTCCATAGTAGATCACAGATGAAGCTTCTAAGTTGATGTAATAGCCAGTAAGATGTAGTACAAATCAAGTTTTAGGTATCGATTATAAACTTTTTACCATTCTTCGGTGCCTTGGAAATGATCTAGGAACTTAAGATTTTGCATGAAAGGAGGACTAGCAGTCGCGTTGCACGGGAGAATGTGAAAAGTGTTCATATGTAGTATAAACCTGAGGAATCTGTCCGTTTTCGTCATTTGTTATCGAAACGACTTAAGCCAGATCGTCACAATGACCGCTCTTCATTCTGAAACAGTTTTACTTATCGTCTGCAAAGCTATTTCGCGTGCTGCGGTATGCGAAGACACTAAAAGCACCAAAGTAGAACACAGATGAAGCTTCTAAGTTGATGTAATATCCAGAAAGAAGTAGCACAATTCCAGTTTTAGGTATCGATTATTGACATTTTAGTTGGCTTTGGTGCCTTGGACATGAGCTAGGACCGAAAGATTCTGCTTGAAAGGAGGACTAGCAGCCGAGTTGCATGGGAGAATGTGAAAAGCGTTCATATGTAGTAAAAACCTGAGAAATCTGTCCGTTTTCGTCATTTGTTATCGAATCGACTTAAAGCCAGATAGCCACATTGGCCGCTCTACTGTCTGAAACGGTTACATTTATCGTCTGCAAAGCTATGTCGCGTATTGCGGTATGCCGAGACACTAAAAGCACCATAGTAGAACACAGATGAAGCATCTAAGATGATGCAATAGCCAATAAGAAGTAGTACAATTCAAGTTTTAATTATCGATTATTGACTTTTTACCCTTCATTGGTGCCTTGGACATGTGCTAGGAACTTAAGATTTTGCATGAAAGGAGGACTAGCAGCCGCGTTGCACGGGAGATTGTGAAAAGTGTGCATGTGTAGTAAAAACCTGAGAAATCCGTCCGTCTTCTTCACTTGTTATCGAATCGGCTTAAAGCCAGATCGTCACATTGGCCGCCCTTCTCTCTGAAACGGTTGTACTTATCGTCTGCAAAGCTATGTCGCGTGTTGCGGTATGCGGAGGCACTAAAAGCACCATAGTAGAACACAGATGAAGCTTCTAAGTTGATGTAATAGGCAGTGAGAAGTAGTACAATTCAAGTTTTATGTATCGATTTTTGACTTTTTACCCTTCTTTGGTGCCTTGGACATGAGCTAGGTACTTAAGATTTTGCATGAAAGGAGGACTAGCAGCCGCGTTGCACGGGAGAATGTGAAAAGTGTTCATATGTAGTAAAAACCTGAGAAATCCGTCCGTTTTCTTCATTTGTTATCGAAACGACTTAAGCCAGATCGTCACAATGACCGCTCTTCTCTCTGAAACAGTTTTACTTTTCGTCTGCAAAGCTATTTCGCGTGCTGCGGTATGCGAAGACACTAAAAGCACCAAAGTAGAACACAGATGAAGCTTCTAAGTTGATGTAATATCCAGAAAGAAGTAGCACAATTCCAGTTTTAGGTATCGATTATTGACTTTTTAGTTGGCTTTGGTGCCTTGGACATGAGCTAGGACCGAAAGATTCTGCTTGAAAGGAGGACTAGCAGCCGAGTTGCATGGGAGAATGTGAAAAGCGTTCATATGTAGTAAAAACCTGAGAAATCTGTCCGTTTTCGTCATTTGTTATCGAATCGACTTAAAGCCAGATAGCCACATTGGCCGCTCTACTGTCTGAAACGGTTACATTTATCGTCTGCAAAGCTATGTCGCGTATTGCGGTATGCCGAGGCACTAAAAGCACCATAGTAGAACACAGATGAAGCTTCTAAGATGATGCAATAGCCAATAAGAAGTAGTACAATTCAAGTTTTAATTATCGATTATTGACTTTTTACCCTTCATTGGTGCCTTGGACATGTGCTAGGAACTTAAGATTTTGCATGAAAGGAGGACTAGCAGCCGCGTTGCACGGGAGATTGTGAAAAGTGTGCATGTGTAGTAAAAACCTGAGAACTCCGTCCGTTTTCGTCATTTGTTATCGAAAAGACTTAAAGCCAGATCGTCACATTGGCCGCTCTACTGTCTGAAACGATTACATTTATCGTCTGCAAAGCTATGTCGCGTGCTGCGGTATGCCGAGACACTAAAAGCACCATAGTAGAAAACAGATGAAGCTTCTAAGTTGATGTAATAGCCAGTAAGAAGTAGTACAATTCAAGTTTTAAGTATCGATTATTGGCTTTGTACCCTTCTTTGGTGCCTTGGACATGAGCTAGGAACTTAAGATTTTGCATGAAAGGAGGACTAGCCGCCGCGTTGCACGGGAGAATGTGAAAAGTGTTCATATGTAGTAAAAACCTAAGAAATCCGTCCGTTTCGTCATTTGTTATCGAAATGACTTAAAGCCACATTGTCACATTGGCCGCTCTTCTGTCTGAAACGCTTACATTTATCGTCTGCAAAGCTATGTCGCGTGCTGCGGTATGCGGAGACAGTAAAAGAACCATAGTAGAACACAGATGAAGCTCGTGAGTCGATGTAATAACCAGTGAGAGGTAGTACAATTCAAGTTTTAGATATGGATTATTGACTTTTTACCCTTGTTTGGTCCCTTGGACATGAGCTAGGAACTTAACATTTTGCATGAAAGGAGGAGTAGCGGCTGCGTTGCACAGGCGAATGTGAAAAGTGTTCATATGTAGTAAAAACCTGAGAAAACCGTCCGTGTTCGTCATTTGTTATCGAATCGACTTAAAGCCAGATCGTCACATTGGCCGCTGTTCTCTCTGAAACGGTTGTACTTATCGTCTGCAAAGCTATGCCGCGTGCTGCGGTGTGCGGGGACACTAAAAGCACCATAGTAGAACACAGATGAATCTTCTTAGTTGATGCAATAGCCTGTAAGAAGTAGTACTATTCAAGTATTGGGTATCGATTATTGACGTTTTAGCTGGCTTTGGTGCCTTGGACATGAGCTAGGACATTAAGATTCTGCATGAAATAAGGATTAGCAGCCGCGTTGCACGGGAGAATGTGAAAAGTGTTCATATGTAGTAAAAACTTGAGAAATCCGTCCGTTTTCGTCATATCTTATCGAATCGACTAAAAAACCCAGATCGTCACATTGGCCGCACTTCTGTCTGAAACGGTTAGATTTATCGTTTGCAGAGCTATGCCGCGTGCTGCGATATGCGGATACACTAAAAGCTCCATAGTAGATCACAGATGAAGCTTCTAAGTTGATGTAATAGCCAGTAAGATGTAGTACAAATCAAGTTTTAGGTATCGATTATAAACTTTTTACCATTCTTCGGTGCCTTGGAAATGATCTAGGAACTTAAGATTTTGCATGAAAGGAGGACTAGCAGTCGCGTTGCACGGGAGAATGTGAAAAGTGTTCATATGTAGTATAAACCTGAGGAATCTGTCCGTTTTCGTCATTTGTTATCGAAACGACTTAAGCCAGATCGTCACAATGACCGCTCTTCATTCTGAAACAGTTTTACTTATCGTCTGCAAAGCTATTTCGCGTGCTGCGGTATGCGAAGACACTAAAAGCACCAAAGTAGAACACAGATGAAGCTTCTAAGTTGATGTAATATCCAGAAAGAAGTAGCACAATTCCAGTTTTAGGTATCGATTATTGACTTTTTAGTTGGCTTTGGTGCCTTGGACATGAGCTAGGACCGAAAGATTCTGCTTGAAAGGAGGACTAGCAGCCGAGTTGCATGGGAGAATGTGAAAAGCGTTCATATGTAGTAAAAACCTGAGAAATCTGTCCGTTTTCGTCATTTGTTATCGAATCGACTTAAAGCCAGATAGCCACATTGGCCGCTCTACTGTCTGAAACGGTTACATTTATCGTCTGCAAAGCTATGTCGCGTATTGCGGTATGCCGAGACACTAAAAGCACCATAGTAGAACACAGATGAAGCATCTAAGATGATGCAATAGCCAATAAGAAGTAGTACAATTCAAGTTTTAATTATCGATTATTGACTTTTTACCCTTCATTGGTGCCTTGGACATGTGCTAGGAACTTAAGATTTTGCATGAAAGGAGGACTAGCAGCCGCGTTGCACGGGAGATTGTGAAAAGTGTGCATGTGTAGTAAAAACCTGAGAAATCCGTCCGTCTTCTTCACTTGTTATCGAATCGGCTTAAAGCCAGATCGTCACATTGGCCGCCCTTCTCTCTGAAACGGTTGTACTTATCGTCTGCAAAGCTATGTCGCGTGTTGCGGTATGCGAAGACACTAAAAACACCAAAGTAGAACACAGATGAATCTTCTTAGTTGATGCAATAGCCAGTAAGAAGTAGTACTATTCAAGTATTGGGTATCGATTATTGACTTTTTAGCTGGCTTTGGTGCCTTGGACATGACCTAGGACCTTAAGATTCTGCATGAAAGGAGGACTAGCAGCCGAGTTGCATGGGAGAATGTGAAAAGTGTTCATATGTAGTAAAAACCTGAGAAATCTGTCCGTTTTCGTCATTTGTTATCGAATCGACTTAAAGATAGATAGCCACATTGGCCGCTCTTCTGTCTGAAACGGTTACATTTATCGTCTGCAAAGCTATGTCGCGTGCTGCGGTATGTGGAGACACTACAAGCACTATAGTAGAACACAGATGACGCTTCTAGGATGTTGTAATATCCAGTAAGAAGTAGTACAATTCAAGTTTTAGGTATCGAATATCGCCTTTTTAGCTGGCTTTGGTGCATTGGACACGAGCTAGGACTTAAAGATTCTGCATGAAAGGAGGACTAGCAGCCGAGTTGCACGGGAGAATGTGAAAAGTGTTCATGTTTAGTAAAAACCTGAGAACTCCGTCCGTTTTCGTCATTTGTTATCGAAAAGACTTAAAGCCAGATCGTCACATTGGCCGCTCTACTGTCTGAAACGATTACATTTATCGTCTGCAAAGCTATGTCGCGTGCTGCGGTATGCCGAGACACTAAAAGCACCATAGTAGAAAACAGATGAAGCTTCTAAGTTGATGTAATAGCCAGTAAGAAGTAGTACAATTCAAGTTTTAAGTATCGATTATTGGCTTTGTACCCTTCTTTGGTGCCTTGGACATGAGCTAGGAACTTAAGATTTTGCATGAAAGGAGGACTAGCCGCCGCGTTGCACGGGAGATTGTGAAAAGTGTTCATATGTAGTAAAAACCTAAGAAATCCGTCCGTTTCGTCATTTGTTATCGAAATGACTTAAAGCCAGATTGTCACATTGGCCGCTCTTCTGTCTGAAACGGTTACATTTATCGTCTGCAAAGCTATGTCGCGTGCTGCGGTATGCGGAGACACTAAAAGAACCATAGTAGAACACAGATGAAGCTCGTGAGTCGATGTAATAGCCAGTGAGAGGTAGTACAATTCAAGTTTTAGATATGGATTATTGACTTTTTATCCTTGTATGGTGCCTTGGACATGAGCTAGGAACTTAACATTTTGCATGAAAGGAATACTAGCGGCTGCGTTGCACAGGCGAATGTGAAAAGTGTTCATATGTAGTAAAAACCTGAGAAATCCGTCCGTGTTCGTCATTTGTTATCGAATCGACTTAAAGCCAGATCGTCACATTGGCCGCTCTTCTCTCTGAAACGGTTGTACTTATCGTCTGCAAAGCTATGTCGCGTGCTGCGGTGTGCGGGGACACTAAAAGCACCATAGTAGAACACAGATGAATCTTCTTAGTTGATGCAATAGCCAGTAAGAAGTAGTACTATTCAAGTATTGGGTATCGATTATTGACTTTTTAGCTGGCTTTGGTGCCTTGGATATGAGCTAGGACATTAAGATTCTGCATGAAAGGAGGATTAGCAGCCGCGTTGCACGGGAGAATGTGAAAAGTGTTCATATGTACTAAAAACTTGAGAAATCCATCCGTTTTCGTCATTTGTTTTCGAATCGACTTAAAGCCAGATCGTCACATTGGCCGCTCTTCTGTCTGAAACGATTATATTTATCGTCAGCAAAGCTATGTCGCGTGCTGCGGTATGCGGAGACACTAAAAGCACCATAGTAGAACACAGATGACGCTTCTAAGTTAATGTAATAGCCAGTAAGAAGTAGTACAATTTAAGTTTTAGGTATCGATTATTGACTTTTTACCCTTCTTTGCTGCCTTGGACATGAGCTAGGAACTTCAGATTTTGCATGAAAGGAGTACTAGCAGCCGCGTTGCACGAGAGATTGTGAAAAGTGTTCATATGTAGTAAAAACCTGAGAAATCCGTCCGTTTTCGTCATTTGTTATCGAATCGGCTTAAAGCCAGATCTACACATTGGCCGCCCTTCTCTCTGAAACGGTTGTACTTATCGTCTGCAAACCTATGTCGCGTGTTGCGGTATGCGCAGACACTGACCGCACCATAGCAGAACTCAGATGAAGCTTCTAAGTTGATGTAATAGCCAGTAAGAAGTAGTTCAAATCAAGTTTTAGGTATCGATTATAAACTTTTTACCCTTCTTCGGTGCCTTGGAAATGAGCTAGGAACTTAAGATTTTGCATGAAAGGAGTACTAGCAGTCGCGTTGCACGGGAGAATGTGAAAAGTGTTCATATGTAGTAAAAACCTAAGAAATTCGTCCGTTTCGTCATTTGTTATCGAATCGCCTTAAAGCCAGATCGTCACATTGGCCGCTCTTCTGTCTGAAACGATTACATTTATCGTCTGCAAAGCTATGTCGCGTGCTGCGGTATGCCGAGACACTAAAAGCACCATAGTAGAAAACAGATGAAGCTTCTAAGATGATGCAATAGCCAATAAGAAGTAGTACAATTCAAGTTTTAATTATCGATTATTGACTTTTTACCCTTCTTTGGTGCCTTGGACATGAGCTAGGAACTTAAGATTTTGCATGAAAGGAGGACTAACAGCCGCGTTGCACGGGAGATTGTGAAAAGTGTTCATATGTAGTAATAACCTGAGAAATCCGTCCGTTTTCGTCATTTGTTATCCAATCGGCTTCAAGCCAGATTGTCACATTGGCCGCCCTTCTCTCTGAAACGGTTGTACTTATCGTCTGCAAAGCTATGTTGCGTGTTGCGGTATGCGGAGGCACTAAAAGCACCATAGTAGAACACAGATGAAGCTTCTAAGTTGATGTAATAGCCAGTAAGAAGTAGTACAATTCAAGTTTTATGTACCGATTATTGACTTTTTACAATTCTTTGGTGCCTTGGACATGTTCTAGGAACTTAAGATTAGCAGGAAAGGAGGACTAGCAGCCGCGTTGCATGGGAGAATGTGAAAAGTGTTCATATGTAGTAAAAAGCTGAGAAATCCGTCCGTTTTCGTCATTTGTTATCGAATCGTCTTAAAGCCAGATCGTCACATTGGCCGCACTTCTGTCTGAAACGGTTACATTTATCGTCTGCAAAGCTATGTCGTGTGCTGCTGTATGCGGAGACACTAAAAGCACCATAGTAGAACACAGATGAAGCTCCTAAGTCGCTGTAATAGCCAGTGAGAAGTAGTACAATTCAAGTTTTAGTTACGGATTATTGACTTTTTACCCTTCTTTGGTGCCTTGGACATGAGCTAGGAACTTAACATTTTGCATGAAAGGAGGACTAGCGGCCGCGTTGCACGGGCGAATTTGAAAAGTGTTCATATGTAGTAAGAACCAGAGAAATCCTTCCGTGATCGTCATTTGTTATCGATTCGACTTAAAACCAGATCGTCACATTGGCCGCTCTTCTCTCTGAAACGGTTGTACTTATCGTCTGCAAAGCTATGTCGCGTGCTGCGGTATGTGGAGACACTAAAAGCACCATAGTAGAACAAAGATGACGCTTCTAAGTTGATGTAATATCCAGTAAGAAGTAGTACAATTGAAGTTTTAGGTATCGATTATTGCGTTGTTAGCTGGCTTTGGTGTCTTGGACATGAGCAAGGACTTTAAGATTCGGCATGAAAGGAGGACTAGCAGCCGAGTTGCATGGGAGAATGTGAAAAGTGTTCATATGTAGTAAAAACCTGAGAAATACGTCCGTTTTCGTCATTTGTTATGGAATCGACTTAAAGCCAGATCGACACATTGGCCGCTCTTCTCTCTATAAAGGTTGTAACTATCGTCTGCAAAGCTACGTCGCGTGCTGCGGCATGCGGAGACACTAACAGCACCATAGTAGAACACAGATGAAGCTTCTAAGTTGATGTAATAGCCAGTAAGAAGTAGTACAATTCAAATTTTAAGTATCGATTATTTGCTTTGTACCCTTCTTTGGTGCCTTGGACATGAGCTAGGAACTTAAGATTTTGCATGAAAGGAGGACTAGCCGCCGCGTTGCACGGGAGAATGTGAAAAGTGATCATATGTAGTAAAAACCTAAGAAATCCGTCCGTTTCGTCATTTGTTATCGAAATGACTTAAAGCCACATTGTCACATTGGCCGCTCTTCTGTCTGAAACGCTTACATTTATCGTCTGCAAAGCTATGTCGCGTGCTGCGGTATGCGGAGACAGTAAAAGAACCATAGTAGAACACAGATGAAGCTCCTGAGTCGATGTAATAACCAGTGAGAGGTAGTACAATTCAAGTTTTAGATATGGATTATTGACTTTTTACCCTTGTTTGGTCCCTTGGACATGAGCTAGGAACTTAACATTTTGCATGAAAGGAGGACTAGCGGCTGCGTTGCACAGGCGAATGTGAAAAGTGTTCATATGTAGTAAAAACCTGAGAAAACCGTCCGTGTTCGTCATTTGTTATCGAATCGACTTAAAGCCAGATCGTCACATTGGCCGCTGTTCTCTCTGAAACGGTTGTACTTATCGTCTGCAAAGCTATGCCGCGTGCTGCGGTGTGCGGGGACACTAAAAGCACCATAGTAGAACACAGATGAATCTTCTTAGTTGATGCAATAGCCTGTAAGAAGTAGTACTATTCAAGTATTGGGTATCGATTATTGACGTTTTAGCTGGCTTTGGTGCCTTGGACATGAGCTAGGACATTAAGATTCTGCATGAAATAAAGATTAGCAGCCGCGTTGCACGGGAGAATGTGAAAAGTGTTCATATGTAGTAAAAACTTGAGAAATCCATCCGTTTTCGCCATTTGTTATCGAATCGACTTAAAGCCAGATCGTCACATTGGCCGCTCTTCTGTCTGAAACGATTACATTTATCGTCTGCAAAGCTATGTCGCGTGCTGCGGTATGTGGAGACACTAAAAGCACCATAGTAGAACACAGATGACGCTTCTAAGTTAATGTAATAGCCAGTAAGAAGTAGTACAATTCAAGTTTTAGGTATCAATTATTGACTTTTTACCCTTCTATGGTGCCTTGGACTTGAGCTAGGAACTTAAGATTTTGCATGAAAGGAGGATTAGCAGCCGAGTTGCACGGGAGAATGTGAAAAGTGTTCACAACTAGTAAAAACCTGAGAAATCCGTCCGTTTTCTTCATTAGTTACCGAATCACCTTAATGACAGATCGTCACATTGGCCGCACTTGTGTCTGAAACGGTTACATTTATCGTCTGCAAAGTTATGTCACGTGCTGCGGTATGCGGAGACACTAAAAGCACCATAGTAGAACACAGATGAAGCTTCTAAGTTGATGTAATAGCCAGTAAGAAGTAGTTCAAATCAAGTTTTAGGTATCGATTATGAACTTTTTACCCTTCTTCGGTGCCTTGGAAATGAGCTAGGAACTTAAGATTTTGCATGAAAGGAGTACTAGCAGTCGCGTTGCACGGGAGAATGTGAAAAGTGTTCATATGTAGTAAAAACCTAAGAAATTCGTCCGTTTCGTCATTTGTTAACGAATCGCCTTAAAGCCAGATCGTCACATTGGCCGCTCTTCTGACTGAAACGATTACATTTATCGTCTGCAAAGCTATGTCGCGTGCTGCGGTATGCCAAGACACTAAAAGCACCATAGTAGAAAACAGATGAAGCTTCTAAGATGATGCAATAGCCAATAAGAAGTAGTACAATTCAAGTTTTAATTATCGATTATTGACTTTTTACCCTTCTTTGGTGCCTTGGACATGAGCTAGGAACTTAAGATTTTGCATGAAAGGAGGACTAACTGCCGCGTTGTACGGGAGATTGTGAAAAGTGTTCATATGTAGTAAAAACCTGAGAAACAAGTCCGTTATCGTCATTTGTTATCGAATCGACTTAAAGCCAGATCGTCACATTGGCCGCACTTCTGTCTGAAACGGTTACATTTATCGTCTGCAAAGCTATGTCGCGTGCTGCGGTATGCGGAGGCACTTAAAGCACCATAGTAGAACACAGATGAAGCTTCTAAGTTGATGTAACAGCCAGTAAGAAGTAGTAGAATTCAAGTTTTAGGTATCAATTATTGACATTTTAGCTGGCTTTGGTGCCTTGGACATGAGCTAGGACCTTAAGATTCTGCATGAAAGGAGGATTAGCAGCCGCGTTGCTTGGGAGAATGTGAAAAGTGTTCATATGTAGTAAAAACTTGAGAAATCCGTCCGTTTTCGTCATATCTTATCGAATCGACTAAAAAACCCAGATCGTCACATTGGCCGCACTTCTGTCTGAAACGGTTAGATTTATCGTTTGCAGAGCTATGCCGCGTGCTGCGATATGCGGATACACTAAAAGCTCCATAGTAGATCACAGATGAAGCTTCTAAGTTGATGTAATAGCCAGTAAGATGTAGTACAAATCAAGTTTTAGGTATCGATTATAAACTTTTTACCATTCTTCGGTGCCTTGGAAATGATCTAGGAACTTAAGATTTTGCATGAAAGGAGGACTAGCAGTCGCGTTGCACGGGAGAATGTGAAAAGTGTTCATATGTAGTAAAAACCTGAGGAATCTGTCCGTTTTCGTCATTTGTTATCGAAACGACTTAAGCCAGATCGTCACAATGACCGCTCTTCATTCTGAAACAGTTTTACTCATCGTCTGCAAAGCTATTTCGCGTGCTGCGGTATGCGAAGACACTAAAAGCACCAAAGTAGAACACAGATGAAGCTTCTAAGTTGATGTAATATCCAGAAAGAAGTAGCACAATTCCAGTTTTAGGTATCGATTATTGACTTTTTAGTTGGCTTTGGTGCCTTGGACATGAGCTAGGACCGAAAGATTCTGCTTGAAAGGAGGACTAGCAGCCGAGTTGCATGGGAGAATGTGAAAAGTGTTCATATGTAGTAAAAACCTGAGAAATCTGTCCGTTTTCGTCATTTGTTATCGAATCGACCTAAAGCCAGATAGCCACATTGGCCGCTCTACTGTCTGAAACGGTTACATTTATCGTCTGCAAAGCTATGTCGCGTATTGCGGTATGCCGAGACACTAAAAGCACCATAGTAGAACACAGATGAAGCATCTAAGATGATGCAATAGCCAATAAGAAGTAGTACAATTCAAGTTTTAATTATCGATTATTGACTTTTTACCCTTCATTGGTGCCTTGGACATGTGCTAGGAACTTAAGATTTTGCATGAAAGGAGGACTAGCAGCCGCGTTGCACGGGAGATTGTGAAAAGTGTTCATGTGTAGTAAAAACCTGAGAAATCCGTCCGTCTTCTTCACTTGTTATCGAATCGGCTTAAAGCCAGATCGTCACATTGGCCGCCCTTCTCTCTGAAACGGTTGTACTTATCGTCTGCAAAGCTATGTCGCGTGTTGCGGTATGCGGAGGCACTAAAAGCACCATAGTAGAACACAGATGAAGCTTCTAAGTTGATGTAATAGGCAGTGAGAAGTAGTACAATTCAAGTTTTATGTATCGATTTTTGACTTTTTACCCTTCTTAGGTGCCTTGGACATGAGCTAGGTACTTAAGATTTTGCATGAAAGGAGGACTAGCAGCCGCGTTGCACGGGAGAATGTGAAAAGTGTTCATATGTAGTAAAAACCTGAGAAATCCGTCCGTTTTCTTCATTTGTTATCGAAACGACTTAAGCCAGATCGTCACAATGACCGCTCTTCTCTCTGAAACAGTTTTACTTATCGTCTGCAAAGCTATTTCGCGTGCTGCAGTATGCGAAGACACTAAAAACACCAAAGTAGAACACAGATGAATCTTCTTAGTTGATGCAATAGCCAGTAAGAAGTAGTACTATTCAAGTATTGGGTATCGATTATTGACTTTTTAGCTGGCTTTGGTGCCTTGGACATGACCTAGGACCTTAAGATTCTGCATGAAAGGAGGACTAGCAGCCGAGTTGCATGGGAGAATGTGAAAAGTGTTCATATGTAGTAAAAACCTGAGAAATCTGTCCGTTTTCGTCATTTGTTATCGAATCGACTTAAAGATAGATAGCCACATTGGCCGCTCTTCTGTCTGAAACGGTTACATTTATCGTCTGCAAAGCTATGTCGCGTGCTGCGGTATGTGGAGACACTACAAGCACTATAGTAGAACACAGATGACGCTTCTAGGTTGTTGTAATATCCAGTAAGAAGTAGTACAATTCAAGTTTTAGGTATCGAATATTGCCTTTTTAGCTGGCTTTGGTGCCTTGGACACGAGCTAGGACTTAAAGATTCTGCATGAAAGGAGGACTAGCAGCCGAGTTGCACGGGAGAATGTGAAAAGTGTTCATGTGTAGTAAAAACCTGAGAACTCCGTCCGTTTTCGTCATTTGTTATCGAAAAGACTTAAAGCCAGATTGTCACATTGGGCGCTCTACTGTCTGAAACGGTTACATTTATCGTCTGCAAAGCTATGTCGTGTGCTGTGGTATGCGGAGACACTAAAAGAACCATAGTAGAACACAGATGAAGCTCCTAAGTCGATGTAATAGCCAGTGAGAAGTAGTATAATTCAAGTTTTAGTTATGGATTATTGACGTTTTACCCTTCTTTGGTGCCTTGGACGTGAGCTAGGTACTTAAGATTTTGCATGAAAGGAGGACTAGCAGCCGAGTTGCAGGGGAGAATGTGAAAAGTGTTCATGTGTAGTAAAAACCTGAGAAATCCGTCCGTTTCGTCATTTGTTATCGAATCGACTTAAAGCCAGATCGTCACATTGACCGCTCTTCTGTCTGAAACGATTACATTTATCGTCTGCAAAGCTAAGTCGCGTGCTGCGGTATGCGGAGACACTAAAAGCACCATAGTAAAACACAGATGAAGCTTCTAAGTTGATGTAATAGCCAGTAAGAAGTAGTACAATTCAAGATTTAAGTATTGATTATTGGCTTTTTACCCTTCTTTGGTGCATTGGACATGAGCTAGGAACTTAAGATTTTGCATGAAAGGAGGACTAGCAGCCGCGTTGCACGGGAGAATGTGAAAAGTGTTCATATGTAGCAAAAACCTAAGAAATCCGTCCGTTTCCTCATTTGTTATCGAAATGACTTAAAGCCAGATTATCACATTGGCCGCACTTCTGTCTGAAACGGTTACATTTATCGTCTGCAAAGCTATGTCGCGTGCTGTGGTACGCGCAGACACTAAAAGAACCATAGTAGAACACAGATGAAGCTCCTGAGTCGATGTAATAGCCAGTGAGAGGTAGTACAATTCAAGTTTTAGGTATGGATTATTGACTTTTTACCCTTCTTTGGTGCCTTGGACATGAGCTAGGAACTTAACATTTTGCATGAAAGGAGGACTAGCGGCTGCGTTGCACAGGCGAATGTGAAACGGTGTTCATATGTAGTAAAAACGTGAGGAATCCGTCCGTTTTCGTCATTTGTTATGTAATCGGCTTAAAGCCAGATCTTCACATAGGCCGCAATTCTCTCTGAAACGGTTTTACTTATCGTCTGCAAACCTATGTCGCGTGTTGCGGTATGCGCAGACACTGAACGCACCATAGTAGAACTCAGATGAAGCTTCTAAGTTGATGTAATAGCCAGTAAGAAGTAGTTCAAATCAAGTTTTAGGTATCGATTATAAACTTTTTACCCTTCTTCGGTGCCTTGGAAATGAGCTAGGAACTTTAGATTTTGCATGAAAGGAGGACTAGCAGTCGCGTTTCACGGGAGAATGTGAAAAGTGTTCATATGTAGTAAAAACCTAAGAAATTCGTCCGTTTAGTCATTTGTTATCGAATCGCCTTAAAGCCAGATCGTCAGATTGGCCGCTCGTCTCTCTGAAACGATTACATTTATCGTCAGCAAAGCTATGTCGCGTGCTGCGGTATGCCGAGACACTAAAAGCACCATAGTAGAAAACAGATGAAGCTTCTAAGATGATGCAATAGCCAATAAGAAGTAGTACAATTCAAGTTTTAATTATCGATTATTAACTTTTTACCCTTCTTTGGTGCCTTCTACATGAGCTAGGAACTTAAGATTTTGCATGAAAGGAGGACTAACAGCCGCGTTGCACAGGAGATTGTGAAAAGTGTTCATATGTAGTAAAAACCTGAGAAATCCGTCCGTTTTCGTCATTTGTTATCGAATCGGCTTAAAGCCAGACCGTCACATTGGCCGCCCTTCTCTCTGAAACGGTTGTACTTATCGTCTGCAAAGCTATGTCGCGTGTTGCGGTATGCGGAGGCACTAAAAGCACCATAGTAGAACACAGATGAAGCTTCTAAGTTGATGTAATATCCAGTAAGAGGTAGCACAATTCAAGTTTTAGGTATCGATTATTGACTTTTTATCTGGCTTTGGTGCCTTGGACATGAGCTAGGACCGTAAGATTCTGCTTGAAAGGAGGACTTGCAGCCGAGTTGCATGGGAGAATGTGAAAAGTGTTCATATGTAGTAAAAACTTGAGAAATCCGTCCGTTTTCGTCATATCTTATCGAATCGACTAAAAAACCCAGATCGTCACATTGGCCGCACTTCTGTCTGAAACGGTTAGATTTATCGTTTGCAGAGCTATGCCGCGTGCTGCGATATGCGGATACACTAAAAGCTGCATAGTAGATCACAGATGAAGCTTCTAAGTTGATGTAATAGCCAGTAAGATGAAGTACAAATCAAGTTTTAGGTATCGATTATAAACTTTTTACCATTCTTCGGTGCCTTGGAAATGATCTAGGAACTTAAGATTTTGCATGAAAGGAGGACTAGCAGTCGCGTTGCACGGGAGAATGTGAAAAGTGTTCATATGTAGTAAAAACCTGAGGAATCTGTCCGTTTTCGTCATTTGTTATCGAAACGACTTAAGCCAGATCGTCACAATGACCGCTCTTCATTCTGAAACAGTTTTACTTATCGTCTGCAAAGCTATTTCGCGTGCTGCGGTATGCGAAGACACTAAAAGCACCAAAGTAGAACACAGATGAAGCTTCTAAGTTGATGTAATATCCAGAAAGAAGTAGCACAATTCCAGTTTTAGGTATCGATTATTGACTTTTTAGTTGGCTTTGGTGCCTTGGACATGAGCTAGGACCGAAAGATTCTGCTTGAAAGGAGGACTAGCAGCCGAGTTGCATGGGAGAATGTGAAAAGTGTTCATATGTAGTAAAAACCTGAGAAATCTGTCCGTTTTCGTCATTTGTTATCGAATCGACTTAAAGCCAGATAGCCACATTGGCCGCTCTACTGTCTGAAACGGTTACATTTATCGTCTGCAAAGCTATGTCGCGTATTGCGGTATGCCGAGGCACTAAAAGCACCATAGTAGAACACAGATGAAGCTTCTAAGATGATGCAATAGCCAATAAGAAGTAGTACAATTCAAGTTTTAATTATCGATTATTGACTTTTTACCCTTCAATTGTGCCTTGGACATGTGCTAGGAACTTAAGATTTTGCATGAAAGGAGGACTAGCAGCCGCGTTGCACGGGAGATTGTGAAAAGTGTTCATGTGTAGTAAAAACCTGAGAAATCCGTCCGTCTTCTTCACTTGTTATCGAATCGGCTTAAAGCCAGATCGTCACATTGGCCGCCCTTCTCTCTGAAACGGTTGTACTTATCGTCTGCAAAGCTATGTCGCGTGTTGCGGTATGCGGAGGCACTAAAAGCACCATAGTAGAACACAGATGAAGCTTCTAAGTTGATGTAATAGGCAGTGAGAAGTAGTACAATTCAAGTTTTATGTATCGATTTTTGACTTTTTACCCTTCTTTAGTGCCTTGGACATGAGCTAGGTACTTAAGATTTTGCATGAAAGGAGGACTAGCAGCCGCGTTGCACGGGAGAATGTGAAAAGTGTTCATATGTAGTAAAAACCTGAGAACTCCGTCCGTTTTCGTCATTTGTTATCGAAAAGACTTAAAGCCAGATCGTCACATTGGCCGCTCTACTGTCTGAAACGATTACATTTATCAACTGCAAAGCTATGTCGCGTGCTGCGGTATGCCGAGACACTAAAAGCACCATAGTAGAAAACAGATGAAGCTTCTAAGTTGATGTAATAGCCAGTAAGAAGTAGTACAATTCAAGTTTTAAGTATCGATTATTGGCTTTGTACCCTTCTTTGGTGCCTTGGACATGAGCTAGGAACTTAACATTTTGCATGAAAGGAGGACTAGCGGCTGCGTTGCACAGGCGAATGTGAAAAGTGTTCATATGTAGTAAAAACCTGAGAAATCCGTCCGTGTTCGTCATTTGTTATCGAATCGACTTAAAGCCAGATCGTCACATTGGCCGCTCTTCTCTCTGAAACGGTTGTACTTATCGTCTGCAAAGCTATGTCGCGTGCTGCGGTGTGCGGGGACACTAAAAGCACCATAGTAGAACACAGATGAATCTTCTTAGTTGATGCAATAGCCAGTAAGAAGTAGTACTATTCAAGTATTGGGTATCGATTATTGACTTTTTAGCTGGCTTTGGTGCCTTGGATATGAGCTAGGACATTAAGATTCTGCATGAAAGGAGGATTAGCAGCCGCGTTGCACGGGAGAATGTGAAAAGTGTTCATATGTACTAAAAACTTGAGAAATCCATCCGTTTTCGTCATTTGTTATCGAATCGACTTAAAGCCAGATCGTCACATTGGCCGCTCTTCTGTCTGAAACGATTACATTTATCGTCTGCAAAGCTATGTCGCGTGCTGCGGTATGCGGAGACACTAAAAGCACCATAGTAGAACACAGATGACGCTTCTAAGTTAATGTAATAGCCAGTAAGAAGTAGTACAATTTAAGTTTTAGGTATCGATTATTGACTTTTTACCCTTCTTTGCTGCCTTGGACATGAGCTAGGAACTTCAGATTTTGCATGAAAGGAGTACTAGCAGCCGCGTTGCACGAGAGATTGTGAAAAGTGTTCATATGTAGTAAAAACCTGAGAAATCCGTCCGTTTTCGTCATTTGTTATCGAATCGGCTTAAAGCCAGATCTACACATTGGCCGCCCTTCTCTCTGAAACGGTTGTACTTATCGTCTGCAAACCTATGTCGCGTGTTGCGGTATGCGCAGACACTGACCGCACCATAGTAGAACTCAGATGAAGCTTCTAAGTTGATGTAATAGCCAGTAAGAAGTAGTTCAAATCAAGTTTTAGGTATCGATTATAAACTTTTTACCCTTCTTCGGTGCCTTGGAAATGAGCTAGGAACTTAAGATTTTGCATGAAAGGAGTACTAGCAGTCGCGTTGCACGGGAGAATGTGAAAAGTGTTCATATGTAGTAAAAACCTAAGAAATTCGTCCGTTTCGTCATTTGTTATCGAATCGCCTTAAAGCCAGATCGTCACATTGGCCGCTCTTCTGACTGAAACGATTACATTTATCGTCTGCAAAGCTATGTCGCGTGCTGCGGTATGCCGAGACACTAAAAGCACCATAGTAGAAAACAGATGAAGCTTCTAAGATGATGCAATAGCCAATAAGAAGTAGTACAATTCAAGTTTTAATTATCGATTATTGACTTTTTACCCTTCTTTGGTGCCTTGGACATGAGCTAGGAACTTAAGATTTTGCATGAAAGGAGGACTAACAGCCGCGTTGTACGGGAGATTGTGAAAAGTGTTCATATGTAGTAAAAACCTGAGAAATCCGTCCGTTTTCGTCATTTGTTATCCAATCGGCTTCAAGCCAGATTGTCACATTGGCCGCCCTTCTCTCTGAAACGGTTGTACTTATCGTCTGCAAAGCTATGTCGCGTGTTGCGGTATGCGGAGGCACTAAAAGCACCATAGTAGAACACAGATGAAGCTTCTAAGTTGATGTAATATCCAGTAAGAAGTAGTACAATTGAAGTTTTAGGTATCGATCACTGCCTTGTTAGCTGGCTTTGGTGTCTTGGACAAGAGCAAGGACTTTAAAATTCGGCATGAAAGGAGGACTAGCAGCCGAGTAGCACGGGAGAATGTGAAAAGTGTTCATATGTAGTAAAAACCTGAGAAACAAGTCCGTTATCGTCATTTGTTATCGAATCGACTTAAAGCCAGATCGTCACATTGGCCGCACTTCTGTCTGAAACGGTTACATTTATCGTCTGCAAAGCTATGTCGCGTGCTGCGGTATGCGGAGGCACTTAAAGCACCATAGTAGAACACAGATGAAGCTTCTAAGTTGATGTAACAGCCAGTAAGAAGTAGTAGAATTCAAGTTTTAGGTATCAATTATTGACATTTTAGCTGGCTTTGGTGCCTTGGACATGAGCTAGGACCTTAAGATTCTGCATGAAAGGAGGATTAGCAGCCGCGTTGCTTGGGAGAATGTGAAAAGTGTTCATATGTAGTAAAAACTTGAGAAATCCGTCCGTTTTCGTCATATCTTATCGAATCGACTAAAAAACCCAGATCGTCACATTGGCCGCACTTCTGTCTGAAACGGTTAGATTTATCGTTTGCAGAGCTATGCCGCGTGCTGCGATATGCGGATACACTAAAAGCTCCATAGTAGATCACAGATGAAGCTTCTAAGTTGATGTAATAGCCAGTAAGATGTAGTACAAATCAAGTTTTAGGTATCGATTATAAACTTTTTACCATTCTTCGGTGCCTTGGAAATGATCTAGGAACTTAAGATTTTGCATGAAAGGAGGACTAGCAGTCGCGTTGCACGGGAGAATGTGAAAAGTGTTCATATGTAGTAAAAACCTGAGGAATCTGTCCGTTTTCGTCATTTGTTATCGAAACGACTTAAGCCAGATCGTCACAATGACCGCTCTTCATTCTGAAACAGTTTTACTCATCGTCTGCAAAGCTATTTCGCGTGCTGCGGTATGCGAAGACACTAAAAGCACCAAAGTAGAACACAGATGAAGCTTCTAAGTTGATGTAATATCCAGAAAGAAGTAGCACAATTCCAGTTTTAGGTATCGATTATTGACTTTTTAGTTGGCTTTGGTGCCTTGGACATGAGCTAGGACCGAAAGATTCTGCTTGAAAGGAGGACTAGCAGCCGAGTTGCATGGGAGAATGTGAAAAGTGTTCATATGTAGTAAAAACCTGAGAAATCTGTCCGTTTTCGTCATTTGTTATCGAATCGACTTAAAGCCAGATAGCCACATTGGCCGCTCTACTGTCTGAAACGGTTACATTTATCGTCTGCAAAGCTATGTCGCGTATTGCGGTATGCCGAGGCACTAAAAGCACCATAGTAGAACACAGATGAAGCTTCTAAGATGATGCAATAGCCAATAAGAAGTAGTACAATTCAAGATTTAATTATCGATTATTGACTTTTTACCCTTCATTGGTGCCTTGGACATGTGCTAGGAACTTAAGATTTTGCATGAAAGGAGGACTAGCAGCCGCGTTGCACGGGAGATTGTGAAAAGTGTTCATGTGTAGTAAAAACCTGAGAAATCCGTCCGTCTTCTTCACTTGTTATCGAATCGGCTTAAAGCCAGATCGTCACATTGGCCGCCCTTCTCTCTGAAACGGTTGTACTTATCGTCTGAAAAGCTATGTCGCGTGTTGCGGTATGCGGAGGCACTAAAAGCACCATAGTAGAACACAGATGAAGCTTCTAAGTTGATGTAATAGGCAGTGAGAAGTAGTACAATTCAAGTTTTATGTATCGATTTTTGACTTTTTACCCTTCTTAGGTGCCTTGGACATGAGCTAGGTACTTAAGATTTTGCATGAAAGGAGGACTAGCAGCCGCGTTGCACGGGAGAATGTGAAAAGTGTTCATATGAGGTAAAAACCTGAGAAATCCGTCCGTTTTCTTCATTTGTTATCGAAACGACTTAAGCCAGATCGTCACAATGACCGCTCTTCTCTCTGAAACAGTTTTACTTATCGTCTGCAAAGCTATTTCGCGTGCTGCAGTATGCGAAGACACTAAAAACACCAAAGTAGAACACAGATGAATCTTCTTAGTTGATGCAATAGCCAGTAAGAAGTAGTATAATTCAAGTTTTAGTTATGGATTATTGACGTTTTACCCTTCTTTGGTGCCTTGGACGTGAGCTAGGTACTTAAGATTTTGCATGAAAGGAGGACTAGCAGCCGAGTTGCAGGGGAGAATGTGAAAAGTGTTCATGTGTAGTAAAAACCTGAGAAATCCGTCCGTTTCGTCATTTGTTATCGAATCGACTTAAAGCCAGATCGTCACATTGACCGCTCTTCTGTCTGAAACGATTACATTTATCGTCTGCAAAGCTAAGTCGCGTGCTGCGGTATGCGGAGACACTAAAAGCACCATAGTAAAACACAGATGAAGCTTCTAAGTTGATGTAATAGCCAGTAAGAAGTAGTACAATTCAAGATTTAAGTATTGATTATTGGCTTTTTACCCTTCTTTGGTGCATTGGACATGAGCTAGGAACTTAAGATTTTGCATGAAAGGAGGACTAGCAGCCGCGTTGCACGGGAGAATGTGAAAGGTGTTCATATGTAGTAAAAACCTAAGAAATCCGTCCGTTTCCCCATTTGTTATGGAAATGACTTAAAGCCAGATTATCACATTGGCCGCACTTCTGTCTGAAACGGTTACATTTATCGTCTGCAAAGCTATGTCGCGTGCTGTGGTATGCGCAGACACTAAAAGAACCATAGTAGAACACAGATGAAGCTCCTGAGTCGATGTAATAGCCAGTGAGAGGTAGTACAATTCAAGTTTTAGGTATGGATTATTGACTTTTTACCCTTCTTTGGTGCCTTGGACATGAGCTAGGAACTTAACATTTTGCATGAAAGGAGGACTAGCGGCTGCGTTGCACAGGCGAATGTGAAACGGTGTTCATATGTAGTAAAAACGTGAGGAATCCGTCCGTTTTCGTCATTTGTTATGTAATCGGCTTAAAGCCAGATCTTCACATAGGCCGCAATTCTCTCTGAAACGGTTTTACTTATCGTCTGCAAACCTATGTCGCGTGTTGCGGTATGCGCAGACACTGAACGCACCATAGTAGAACTCAGATGAAGCTTCTAAGTTGATGTAATAGCCAGTAAGAAGTAGTTCAAATCAAGTTTTAGGTATCGATTATAAACTTTTTACCCTTCTTCGGTGCCTTGGAAATGAGCTAGGAACTTTAGATTTTGCATGAAAGGAGGACTAGCAGTCGCGTTTCACGGGAGAGTGTGAAAAGTGTTCATATGTAGTAAAAACCTAAGAAATTCGTCCGTTTAGTCATTTGTTATCGAATCGCCTTAAAGCCAGATCGTCAGATTGGCCGCTCGTCTCTCTGAAACGATTACATTTATCGTCAGCAAAGCTATGTCGCGTGCTGCGGTATGCCGAGACACTAAAAGCACCATAGTAGAAAACAGATGAAGCTTTTAAGATGATGCAATAGCCAATAAGAAGTAGTACAATTCAAGTTTTAATTATCGATTATTAACTTTTTACCCTTCTTTGGTGCCTTCTACATGAGCTAGGAACTTAAGATTTTGCATGAAAGGAGGACTAACAGCCGCGTTGCACAGGAGATTGTGAAAAGTGTTCATATGTAGTAAAAACCTGAGAAATCCGTCCGTTTTCGTCATTTGTTATCGAATCGGCTTAAAGCCAGCCCGTCACATTGGCCGCCCTTCTCTCTGAAACGGTTGTACTTATCGTCTGCAAAGCTATGTCGCGTGTTGCGGTATGCGGAGGCACTAAAAGCACCATAGTAGAACACAGATGAAGCTTCTAAGTTGATGTAATATCCAGTAAGAGGTAGCACAATTCAAGTTTTAGGTATCGATTATTGACTTTTTAGCTGGCTTTGGTGCCTTGGACATGAGCTAGGACCGTAAGATTCTGCTTGAAAGGAGGA
This sequence comes from Schistocerca gregaria, assembly GCF_023897955.1. Taxonomy (NCBI): domain Eukaryota; kingdom Metazoa; phylum Arthropoda; class Insecta; order Orthoptera; family Acrididae; genus Schistocerca; species Schistocerca gregaria. The sequence goes on from NW_026062259.1 coordinate 1,198,949, forward strand.
CTAGCAGCCGAGTTGCATGGGAGAATGTGAAAAGTGTTCATATGTATTAAAAACCTGAGATATCCGTCCGTTTTCGTCATTTCTCATCAAATCGACTTAAAGCCAGATCGTCACATTGGTCGCTCTTCTCTCTGAAACGGTTACATTTATCGTCTGCAAAGCAATGTCGCGTGCTGCGGTATGCGGAGACACTAACAGCACCATAGTAGAACACTGATGAAACTTCTAAGTTGATGTAATAGCCAGTAAGAAGTAGTGCAATAACGTTTTAGATATCGATTATTGACTTTTTAGCTGGCTTTGGGGACTTGGACATGAGCTAGGACCTTAAGATTTTGCATCAAGGGAGGACTAGCAGCTGCGATGCACGGGAGAATGTGCAAAGTGTTCATATGTAGTAAAAACCTGAGAAATCCGTACATTTTCGTCATTTCTTATAAAATCGACTTAAAGCCAGATCGTCACATTGGTCGCTCTTCTCTCTGTAACGGTTACATTTATCGTCTGCAAAGCAATGTCGCGTGCTGCGGTATGCGGAGTAACTAACAGCACCATAGAAGAACACTGATGAAACTTCTAAGTTGATGTAATAGCCAGTAAGAAGTAGTGCAATAACGTTTTAGATATCGATTATTGACTTTTTAGCTGGCTTTGGGGTCTTGGACATGAGCTAGGACCTTAAGACTTTGCATCAAAGGAGGACTAGCAGCTGCGTTGCACGGGAGAATGTGAAAAGTGTTCATATGTAGTAAAAACCTGAGAAATCCGTCCGTTTTCGTCATTTCTGATCAAATCGACTTAAAGCCATATCGTCACATTGGTCGCTCTTCTCTTTGAAAAGGTTATGTTTATCGTCTGAAAAGCTATGTCGCGTGCTGCGATATGCGGAGACACTAACAGCACCATAGTAGAAAACGGATGAAACTTCTAAGTTGATGTAATAGCCAGTAAGAAGTAGTACAATAACGTTTTTGGTACCGATTATTGACTTTTTAGCTGGATTTGGGGACTTGGACATGAGCTAGGACCTTAAGATTTTGCATCAAAGGAGAACTAGCAGCTGAGTTGCACGGGAGAATGTGAAAAGTGTTCATATGTAGTAAAAAACTGAGAAATCCGTCAATTTTCGTCATTTCTTATCAAATCGACTTAAAGCCAGTTCGTCACATTGGTCGCTCTTCTCCCTGAAATGGTTACATTTATCGTCTGCAAAGCTATGTCGCGTGCTGCGGTATGCGTAGACACTAACAGCACCATAGTAGAACACTGATGAAACTTCTAAGTTGATGTAATAGCCAGTAAGAAGTAGTACAATAACGTTTTAGAAACCGATTATTGACTTTTAAGCTGGCTTTGGGGCCTTGGACATGAGCTAGGACCTTAAGATTTTGCATCAAAGGAGGACTAGCAGCTGCGTTACCCGGGAGAATGTGAAGAGTGTTCATATGTACTAAAACATGAGAAATCCGTTCGTTTTTGTCATTTCTTATCAAATCGACTTAAAGCCAGGTCTTCACATTGGTCGCTCTTCTCTCTGAAACGGTCACATTTATCGTCTGCAAAGCTATGTCGCGTGCTGCGGTATGTGGAGACACTAAGAGCACCATAGTAGAACACAGACGAAGCTACTAAGTTGATGTTATAGCCAGTAGGAAGTAGTACAATAACGTTTTAGATATCGATTATTGACTTTTTAGCTGGCTTTGGGGACTTGGACATGAGCTAGGACCTTAAGATTTTGCATCAAAGGAGGACTAGCAGCTGCGTTGCACGGGAGAATGTGAAAAGTGTTCATATGTAGTAAAAACTGGGAAATCCGTCCATTTTCGTCATTTCTTATCAAATCGACTTAAAGCCAGATCGTCACATTGGTCGCTCTTCTGTCTGAAACCGTTACATTTATCGTCTGCAAAGGTATGTCGCGTGCTGCGGTATGCAGAGACACTAACAGCACCATAGTAGAACACTGATGAAACTTCTAACTTGTTGTAATAGCCAGTAAGAAGTATTGGAATAACGTTTTAGATATCGATTATTGACTTTTTATCTGGCTTTGGGGTCTTGGACATGAGCTAGGACCTTAAGACTTTGCATCAAAGGAGGACTAGCAGCTCCGTTGCATGGGAGAATGTCAAAAGTGTTCATATGTAGTGAAAACCTGAGAAATCCGTCCGTTTTCGTCATTTCTTATCAAATCGACTTAAAGCCAGATCGTCACATTGGTCGCTCTTCTCCCTGAAACGGTTACATTTATCGTCTGCAAAGCTATGTCGCGTGCTGCGGTATGCGGAGACACTAACAGGTTCATAGTTGAACACAGATGAAACTTCTAAGTTGATGTAATAGATAGTAAGAAGTAGTACAATAACGTTTTAGATACCGATTATTGACTTTTTAGCTGGCTTTGGGGCCTTGGCCATGAGCTAGGACCTTAAGATTTTGCATCAAAGGAGGACTAGCAGCTGCGTTGCCCGGGAGAATGTGAAAAGTGTTCATATGTAGTAAAAACCTTAGAAATCCGTCCGTTTTTGTCATTTCTTATCAAATCGACTTAAAACCAGGTCTTCACATTGGTCGCTCTTCTCTCTGAAACGGTCACATTTATCGTCTGCAAAGCTATGTCGCGTGCTGCGGTAAGCGGAGACCCTAACAGCACCATAGTAGAAAACAGATGAAACTTCTAAGTTGATGTTATAGCCCGTAAGAAATAGTACAATAACTTTTAGATATCGATTATTGACTTTTTAGCTGGCTTTGGGGACTTGGACATGAGCTAGGACCTTAAGATTTTGCATCAAAGGAGGACCAGCAGCTGCGTTGCACGGGAGAATGTGAAAAGTGTTCATATGTAGTAAAAACCTGAGAAATCCGTCCGTTTTCGTCATTTCTTATAAAAGCGACTTAAAGCCAGATCGTCACATTGGTCGCTCTTCTCTCTGAAACGGTTACATTTATCGTCTGCAAAGCTATGTTGCGTGCTGCGGTATGCAGAGACACAAACAGCACCATAGTAGAACACTGATGAAACTTCTAAGTTGATGCAATAACCTGTAAGAAGTAGTACAATAACGTTTTAGATACAGATTATTGACTTTTTAGCTGGCTTTGGGACTTGGACATGAGCTAGGACCTTAAGATTTTGCATCAAAGGAGAACTAGCAGCTGAGTTGCACGGGAGAATGTGAAAAGTGTTCATATGTAGTAAAAACCTGAGAAATCCGTCCGTTTTCGTCATTTCTTATCAAATTGACTTAAAGCCAGATCGTCACATTGGTCGCTCTTCTCCCTGAAATGGTTACATTTATCGTCTGCAAAGCTATGTCGCGTGCTGCGGTATGCGGAGACACTAACAGCACCATAGTAGAACACAGATGAAGCTTCTAAGTTGATGTAATAGCCAGTAAGAAGTAGTACACTTCAAGTTTTAAGTATCGATTATTGGCTTTTTACCCTTCTTTGGTGCCTTGGACATGAGCTAGGAACTTAAGATTTTGCATGAAAGGAGGACTAGCAGCCGCGTTGCACGGGAGAATGTGAAAAGTGTTCATATGTAGTAAAAACCTAAGAAATCTGTCCGTTTCCTCATTTGTTATCGAAATGACTTAAAGCCAGATTATCACATTGGCCGCTCTTCTGTCTGAAACGGTTACACTTATCGTCTGCAAAGCTATGTCGCGTGCTGCGGTATGCGCAGACACTAAAAGAACCATAGTAGAACACAGATGAAGCTCCTGAGTCGATGTAATAGCCAGTGAGAGGTAGTACAATTCAAGTTTTAGGTATGGATTATTGACTTTTTACCCTTCTTTGGTGCCTTGGACATGAGCCAGGAACTTAACATTTTGCATGAAAGGAGGACTAGCGGCTGCGTTGCACAGGCGAATGTGAAAAGTGTTCATATGTAGTAAAAACGTGAGAAATCCGTCCGTTTAGTCATTTGTTATCGAATCGCCTTAAAGCCAGATCGTCAGATTGGCCGCTCTTCTCTCTGAAACGATTACATTTATCGTCTGCAAAGCTATGTCGCGTGCTGCGGTATGCCGAGACACTAAAAGCACCATAGTAGAAAACAGATGAAGCTTCTAACATGATGCAATAGCCAATAAGAAGTAGTACAATTCAAGTTTTAATTATCGATTATTGACTTTTTACCCTTCTTTGGTGCCTTGGACATGAGCTAGGAACTTAAGATTTTGCATGAAAGGAGGACTAACAGCCGCGTTGCACGGGAGATTGTGAAAAGTGTACATATGTAGTAAAAACCTGAGAAATCCGTCCGTTTTCGTCATTTGTTATCGAATCGGCTTAAAGCCAGACCGTCACATTGGCCGCCCTTCTCTCTGAAACGGTTGTACTTATTGTCTGCAAAGCTACGTCGCGTGTTGCGGTATGCGGAGGCACTAAAAGCACCATAGTAGAACACAGATGAAGCTTCTAAGTTGATGTAAAATCCAGTAAGAGGTAGCACAATTCAAGTTTTAGGTATCGATTATTGACTTTTTAGCTGGCTTTGGTGCCTTGGACATGAGCTAGGACCGTAAGATTCTGCTTGAAAGGAGGACTAGCAGCCGAGTTGCATGGGAGAATGTGAAAAGTGTTCATATGTAGTAAAAACCTGAGAAATCCGTCCGTTTTCGTCATTTCTTATCAAATCGACTTAAAGCCAGATCGTCACATTAGTTGCTCTTCTCTCTGAAACGGTTACATTTATCGTCTGCAAAGCAAAGTCGCGTGCTGCGGTATGCGGAGACATTAACAGCACCATAGTAGAACACTAATGAAACTTCTAAGTTGATGTAATAGCCAGTAAGAAGTAGTGCAATAACGTTTTAGATATCGATTATTGACTTTTTAGCTGGCTATGGGGACTTGGACATGAGCTAGGACCTTAAGATTTTGCATCAAGGGAGGACTAGCAGCTGCATTGCACGGGAGAATGTGAAAAGTGTTCATATGTAGTAAAAACTGGGAAATCCGTCCATTTTCGTCATCTCTTATCAAATCGACTTAAAGCCAGATCGTCACATTGGTCGCTCTTCTGTCTGAAACGGTTACATTTATCGTCTGCAAAGCTATGTCGCGTGCTGCGGTATGCAGAAACACTAACAGCACCATAGTAGAACACTGATGAAACTTCTAACTTGTTGTAATAGCCAGTAAGAAGTATTGCAATAACGTTTTAGATATCGATTATTGACTTTTTATCTGGCTTTGGGGTCTTGGACATGAGCTAGGACCTTAAGACTTTGCATCAAAGGAGGACTAGCAGCTCCGTATCACGTAAGAATGTCAAAAGTGTTCATATGTAGTGAAAACCTGAGAAATCCATCCGTTTTCGTCATTTCGTATCAAATCGACTTAAAGCCAGATCGTCACATTGATCGCTCTTCTCTCTGAAACGGTTACATTTATCGTCTGCAAAGCTATGTCACGTGCTGCGGTATGCGGAGACACTAACAGGACCATAGTAGAACACAGATGAAACTTCTAAGTTGATGTAATAGCCAGTAAGAAATAGTACAATAACGTTTTAGATACCGATTATTGACTTTTTAGCTGGCTTTGGGGCCTTGGACATGTGCTAGGACCTTAAGATTTTGCATCAAAGGAGAACTAGCAGCTGCGTTGCACGGGAGAATGTGAAAAATGTTCATATGTAGTAAAAACCTGAGAAATCCGTCCATTTTCGTCATTTCTTATCAAATCGACTTAAAGCCAGATCGTCACATTGGTCGCCCTTCCCTCTGAAACGGTTACATTTATCGTCTGCAAAGCAATGTCGCGTGCTGCGGTATGCAGAGACACTAACAGCACCACAGTAGAACAGTGATGAAACTCCTAAGTTGATGTAATAGCCAGTAAGAAGTAGTGCAATAACGTTTTAGATATCGATTATTGACTTTTTAGCTGGCTTTGTGGCCTTGGACATGAGCTAGGACCTTAAGACTTTGCATCAAAGGAGGACTAGCAGCTGCGTTGCACGGGAGAATGTGAAAAGTGTTCATATGTAGTAAAAACCTGAGAAATCCGACCGTTATCGTCATTTCTTATCAAATCGACTTAAAGCCAGATCGTCACATTGGTCGCTCTTCTCTCTGAAACGGTTACATTTATTGTCTGCAAAGCTATGTCGCGTGCTGCGGTATGCGGAGACACTAACAGCACCATAGTAGAAAACAGATGAAACTTCTAAGTTGATGTAATAGCCTGTAAGAAGTAGTACAATAACGTTTTAGATTCCGATTATTGACTTTTTAGTTTGCTTTGGGGCCTTGGACATGAGCTAGGACCTTACGATTTTGCATCAAAGGAGAACTTGCAGCTGCGTTGCACGGGAGAATGTGAAAAGTGTTCACATGTAGTGAAAACCTGAGAAATCCGTCCGTTTTCGTCATTTCTTATCAAATCGACTTAAAGCCAGATCGTCACATTGGTCGCTCTTCTCCCTGAAACGGTTACATTTATCGTCTGCAAAGCTACGTCACGTGCTGCGGTATGCGGAGACACTAACAGCACCTTAATAGAACACAGATGAAATTTCTCAGTTATTGTAATAGCCAGTAAGGAGTAGTACAATAACGTTTTAGATATCGATTATTGACTTTTTAGCTGGCTTTGGGGCCTTGGACATGAGCTAGGACCTTAAGATTTTGCATCAAACGAGGACTAGATGCTCCGTTGCACGGAGAATGTAAAAAGTTTTCATATGCAGTAAAAACCTGAGAAATCCGTCCGTTTTCGTAATTTCTTATCAAATCGACTTAAAGCCAGGACGTCACATTGGACGCTCTTCTCTCTGAAAAGGTTATATTACTCGTCTGCAAAGCTATGTCGCGTGCTGCGGTATGCGGAGACACTAACAGCACCATAGTAGAACACAGATGAAACTTCTAAGTTGATGTAATAGCCAGTAAGAAGTAGTACAATAACGTTTTAGATATCGATTATTGACTTTTTAGCTGGCTTTGGGGCCTAGGACATGAGCTAGGACCTTAAGATTTTGCATCAAAGGAGGACTAGCAGCTGCGTTGCCCGGGAAAATGTCAAAAGTGTTCATATGTAGTAAAAACCTTAGAAATCCGTCCGTTTTTGTCATTTCTTATCAAATCGACTTAAAACCAGGTCTTCACATTGGTCGCTCTTCTTTCTGAAACGGTCACATTTATCGTCTGCAAAGCTATGTCGCGTGCTGCGGTAAGCGGAGACCCTAACAGCACCATAGTAGAAAACAGATGAAACTTCTAAGTTGATGTTATAGCCAGTAAGGCGTAGTACAATAACGTTTTAGATATCGATTATTGACTTTTTAGCTGGCTTTGGGGCCTTGGACATGAGCTAGGACCTTAAGATTTTGCATCAAACGAGGACTAGATGCTCCGTTGCACGGAGAATGTAAAAATTGTTCATATGCAGTAAAAACCTGAGAAATCCGTCCGTTTTCGTAATTTCTTATCAAATCGACTTAAAGCCAGGACGTCACATTGGACGCTCTTCTCTCTGAAAAGGTTATATTACTCGTCTGCAAAGCTATGTCGCGTGCTGCGGTATGCGGAGACACTAACAGCACCATAGTAGAACACAGATGAAACTTCTAAGTTGATGTAATAGCCAGTAAGAAGTAGTAATATAACGTTTTAGACACCGATTATTGACTTTTTAGCTGGCTTTGGGGCCTCGGACATGAGCTAGGACCTTAAGATTTTGCATCAAAGGAGGACTAGCAGCTGCGTTGCCCGGGAGAATGTGAAGAGTGTTCATATGTACTAAAACATGAGAAATCCGTCCGTTTTCGTCATTTCTTATCAATTCGACTTAAAGCCAGGTCTTCACATTGGTCGCTCTTGTCTCTGAAACGGTCACATTTATCGTCTGCAAAGCTATGTCGCGTGCTGCGGTATGTGGAGACACTAAGAGCACCATAGTAGAACACAGACGAAGCTTCTAAGTTGATGTTATAGCCAGTAAGAAGTAGTAATATAACGTTTTAGATACCGATTATTGACTTTTTAGCTGGCTTTGGGGCCTCGGACATGAGCTAGGACCTTAAGATTTTGCATCAAAGGAGAACTAGCAGCTGCGTTGCACGGGAGAATGTGAAAAGTGTTCATATGTAGTAAAAACCTGAGAAATCCGTCCGTTTTCGTCATTTCTTATCAAATCGACTTAAAGCCAGATCGTCACATTGGTCGCTCTTCTCCCTGAAATGGTTACATTTATCGTCTGCAAAGCTATGTCGCGTGCTGCGGTATGCGGAGACACTAGCAGCACCATAGTAGAACACTGATGAAACTTCTAAGTTGATGTAATAGCCAGTAAGAAGTAGTACAATAACGTTTTAGAAACCGATTATTGACTTTTAAGCTGGCTTTGGGGCCTTGGACATGAGCTAGGACCTTCAGATTTTGCATCAAAGGAGGACTAGCAGCTGCGTTGCCCGGGATAATGTGAAGAGTGTTCATATGTACTAAAACATGAGAAATCCGTCCGTTTTCGTCATTTCTTATCAATTCGACTTAAAGCCAGGTCTTCACATTGGTCGCTCTTCTCTCTGAAACGGTCACATTTATCGTCTGCAAAGCTATGTCGCGTGCTGCGGTATGTGGAGACACTAAGAGCACCATAGTAGAACACAGACGAAGCTTCTAAGTTGATGTTATAGCCAGTAAGAAGTAGTAATATAACGTTTTAGACACCGATTATTGACTTTTTAGCTGGCTTTGGGGCCTCGGACATGAGCTAGGACCTTAAGATTTTGCATCAAAGGAGGACTAGCAGCTGCGTTGCCCGGGAGAATGTGAAGAGTGTTCATATGTACTAAAACATGAGAAATCCGTCCGTTTTCGTCATTTCTTATCAAATCGACTTAAAGCCAGATCGTCACATTGGTCGCCCTTCTCTCTGAAACGGTTACATTTATCGTCTGCAAAGCAATGTCGCGTGCTGCGGTATGCAGAGACACTAACAGCACCAGAGTAGAACAGTGATGAAACTTCTAAGTTGATGTAATAGCCTGTAAGAAGTAGTACAATAACGTTTTAGATATCGATTATTGACTTTTTAGCTGGCTTTGGGGTCTTGGACATGATCTAAGACCTTAAGATTTTGCATGAAACTAAGACTAGCAGCCTCGTTGCACGGGAGTATGTGAAAAGTGTTCATATGTAGTAAAAACCTGTGAAATCCGTCCGTTTTCGTCATTTCTTATAAAAGCGACTTAAAGCCAGATCGTCTCATTGGCTGCTCATATCTCTGAAACGGTTACATTTATCGTCTGCAAAGCTATGTTGCGTGCTGCGGTATGCAGAGACACAAACAGCACCATAGTAGAACACTGATGAAACTTCTAAGTTGATGTAATAGCCAGTAAGAAGTAGTACAATAACGTTTTAGAAACCGATTATTGACTTTTAAGCTGGCTTTGGGGCCTTGGACATGAGCTAGGACCTTAAGATTTTGCATCAAAGGAGGACTAGCAGCTGCGTTGCCCGGGAGAATGTGAAGAGTGTTCATATGTACTAAAACATGAGAAATCCGTCCGTTTTCGTCATTTCTTATCAATTCGACTTAAAGCCAGGTCTTCACATTGGTCGCTCTTCTCTCTGAAACGGTTACATTTATCGTCTGCAAAGCAATGTCGCGTGCTGCGGTATGCAGAGACACTAACAGCACCACAGTAGAACAGTGATGAAACTTCTAAGTTGATGTAATAGCCAGTAAGAAGTAGTGCAATAACGTTTTAGATATCGATTATTGACTTTTTAGCTGGCTTTGTGGTCTTGGACATGAGCTAGGACCTTAAGACTTTGCATTAAAGGAGAACTAGCAGCTGTGTTGCACGGGAGAATGTGAAAAATGTTCATATGTAGTAAAAACCTGAGAAATCCGTCCATTTTCGTCATTTCTTATCAAATCGACTTAAAGCCAGATCGTCACATTGGTCGCCCTTCTCTCTGAAACGGTTACATTTATCGTCTGCAAAGCAATGTCGCGTGCTGCGGTATGCAGAGACACTAACAGCACCACAGTAGAACAGTGATGAAACTCCTAAGTTGATGTAATAGCCAGTAAGAAGTAGTGCAATAACGTTTTAGATATCGTTTATTGACTTTTTAGCTGGCTTTGTGGTCTTGGACATGAGCTAGGACCTTAAGACTTTGCATCAAAGGAGGACTAGCAGCTGCGTTGCACGGGAGAATGTGAAAAGTGTTCATATGTAGTAAAAACCTGAGAAATCCGACCGTTATCGTCATTTCTTATCAAATCGACTTAAAGCCAGATCGTCACATTGGTCGCTCTTCTCTCTGAAACGGTTACATTTATTGTCTGCAAAGCTATGTCGCGTGCTGCGGTATGCGGAGACACTAACAGCACCATAGTAGAAAACAGATGAAACTTCTAAGTTGATGTAATAGCCTGTAAGAAGTAGTACAATAACGTTTTAGATTCCGATTATTGACTTTTTAGTTTGCTTTGGGGCCTTGGACATGAGCTAGGACCTTACGATTTTGCATCAAAGGAGAACTTGCAGCTGCGTTGCACGGGAGAATGTGAAAAGTGTTCATATGTAGTGAAAACCTGAGAAATCCGTCCGTTTTCGTCATTTCTTATCAAATCGACTTAAAGCCAGATCGTCACATTGGTCGCTCTTCTCCCTGAAACGGTTACATTTATCGTCTGCAAAGCTACGTCACGTGCTGCGGTATGCGGAGACACTAACAGCACCTTAATAGAACACAGATGAAATTTCTCAGTAATTGTAATAGCCAGTAAGGAGTAGTACAATAACGTTTTAGATATCGATTATTGACTTTTTAGCTGGCTTTGGGGCCTTGGACATGAGCTAGGACCTTAAGATTTTGCATCAAACGAGGAGTAGATGCTCCGTTGCACGGAGAATGTAAAAAGTTTTCATATGCAGTAAAAACCTGAGAAATCCGTCCGTTTTCGTAATTTCTTATCAAATCGACTTAAAGCCAGGACGTCACATTGGACGCTCTTCTCTCTGAAAAGGTTATATTACTCGTCTGCAAAGCTATGTCGCGTGCTGCGGTATGCGGAGACACTAACAGCACCATAGTAGAACACAGATGAAACTCCTAAGTTGATGTAATAGCCAGTAAGAAGTAGTGCAATAACGTTTTAGATATCGTTTATTGACTTTTTAGCTGGCTTTGTGGTCTTGGACATGAGCTAGGACCTTAAGACTTTGCATCAAAGGAGGACTAGCAGCTGCGTTGCACGGGAGAATGTGAAAAGTGTTCATATGTAGTAAAAACCTGAGAAATCCGACCGTTATCGTCATTTCTTATCAAATCGACTTAAAGCCAGATCGTCACATTGGTCGCTCTTCTCTCTGAAACGGTTACATTTATTGTCTGCAAAGCTATGTCGCGTGCTGCGGTATGCGGAGACACTAACAGCACCATAGTAGAAAACAGATGAAACTTCTAAGTTGATGTAATAGCCTGTAAGAAGTAGTACAATAACGTTTTAGATTCCGATTATTGACTTTTTAGTTTGCTTTGGGGCCTTGGACATGAGCTAGGACCTTACGATTTTGCATCAAAGGAGAACTTGCAGCTGCGTTGCACGGGAGAATGTGAAAAGTGTTCATATGTAGTGAAAACCTGAGAAATCCGTCCGTTTTCGTCATTTCTTATCAAATCGACTTAAAGCCAGATCGTCACATTGGTCGCTCTTCTCCCTGAAACGGTTACATTTATCGTCTGCAAAGCTACGTCACGTGCTGCGGTATGCGGAGACACTAACAGCACCTTAATAGAACACAGATGAAATTTCTCAGTTATTGTAATAGCCAGTAAGGAGTAGTACAATAACGTTTTAGATATCGATTATTGACTTTTTAGCTGGCTTTGGGGCCTTGGACATGAGCTAGGACCTTAAGATTTTGCATCAAACGAGGAGTAGATGCTCCGTTGCACGGAGAATGTAAAAAGTTTTCATATGCAGTAAAAACCTGAGAAATCCGTCCGTTTTCGTATTTTCTTATCAAATCGACTGAAAGCCAGGACGTCACATTGGACGCTCTTCTCTCTGAAAAGGTTATATTACTCGTCTGCAAAGCTATGTCGCGTGCTGCGGTATGCGGAGACACTAACAGCACCATAGTAGAACACAGATGAAACTTCTAAGTTGATGTAATAGCCAGTAAGAAGTAGTACAATAACGTTTTAGAAACCGATTATTGACTTTTAAGCTGGCTTTGGGGCCTTGGACATGAGCTAGGACCTTAAGATTTTGCATCAAAGGAGGACTAGCAGCTGCGTTGCCCGGGAGAATGTGAAGAGTGTTCATATGTACTAAAACATGAGAAATCCGTCCGTTTTCGTCATTTCTTATCAATTCGACTTAAAGCCAGGTCTTCACATTGGTCGCTCTTGTCTCTGAAACGGTCACATTTATCGTCTGCAAAGCTATGTCGCGTGCTGCGGTATGTGGAGACACTAAGAGCACCATAGTAGAACACAGACGAAGCTTCTAAGTTGATGTTATAGCCAGTAAGAAGTAGTAATATAACGTTTTAGATACCGATTATTGACTTTTTAGCTGGCTTTGGGGCCTCGGACATGAGCTAGGACCTTAAGATTTTGCATCAAAGGAGAACTAGCAGCCGCGTTGCACGGGAGAATGTGAAAAGTGTTCATATGTAGTAAAAACCTGAGAAATCCGTCCGTTTTCGTCATTTCTTATCAAATCGACTTAAAGCCAGATCGTCACATTGGTCGCTCTTCTCCCTGAAATGGTTACATTTATCGTCTGCAAAGCTATGTCGCGTGCTGCGGTATGCGGAGACACTAGCAGCACCATAGTAGAACACTGATGAAACTTCTAAGTTGATGTAATAGCCAGTAAGAAGTAGTACAATAACGTTTTAGAAACCGATTATTGACTTTTAAGCTGGCTTTGGGGCCTTGGACATGAGCTAGGACCTTCAGATTTTGCATCAAAGGAGGACTAGCAGCTGCGTAGCCCGGGAGAATGTGAAGAGTGTTCATATGTACTAAAACATGAGAAATCCGTCCGTTTTCGTCATTTCTTATCAATTCGACTTAAAGCCACGTCTTCACATTGGTCGCTCTTCTCTCTGAAACGGTCACATTTATCGTCTGCAAAGCTATGTCGCGTGCTGCGGTATGTGGAGACACTAAGAGCACCATAGTAGAACACAGACGAAGCTTCTAAGTTGATGTATAGCCAGTAAGAAGTAGTAATATAACGTTTTAGACACCGATTATTGACTTTTTAGCTGGCTTTGGGGCCTCGGACATGAGCTAGGACCTTAAGATTTTGCATCAAAGGAGGACTAGCAGCTGCGTTGCCCGGGAGAATGGGAAGAGTGTTCATATGTACTAAAACATGAGAAATCCGTCCGTTTTCGTCATTTCTTATCAAATCGACTTAAAGCCAGATCGTCACATTGGTCGCCCTTCTCTCTGAAACGGTTACATTTATCGTCTGCAAAGCAATGTCGCGTGCTGCGGTATGCAGAGACACTAACAGCACCAGAGTAGAACAGTGATGAAACTTCTAAGTTGATGTAATAGCCTGTAAGAAGTAGTACAATAACGTTTTAGATATCGATTATTGACTTTTTAGCTGGCTTTGGGGTCTTGGACATGATCTAAGACCTTAAGATTTTGCATGAAACTAAGACTAGCAGCCTCGTTGCACGGGAGTATGTGAAAAGTGTTCATATGTAGTAAAAACCTGTGAAATCCGTCCGTTTTCGTCATTTCTTATAAAAGCGACTTAAAGCCAGATCGTCACATTGGTCGCTCTTCTCTCTGAAACGGTTACATTTATTGTCTGCAAAGCTATGTCGCGTGCTGCGGTATGCGGAGACACTAACAGCACCATAGTAGAACACAGACGAAGCTTCTAAGTTGATGTATAGCCAGTAAGAAGTAGTAATATAACGTTTTAGACACCGATTATTGACTTTTTAGCTGGCTTTGGGGCCTCGGACATGAGCTAGGACCTTAAGATTTTGCATCAAAGGAGGACTAGCAGCTGCGTTGCCCGGGAGAATGGGAAGAGTGTTCATATGTACTAAAACATGAGAAATCCGTCCGTTTTCGTCATTTCTTATCAAATCGACTTAAAGCCAGATCGTCACATTGGTCGCCCTTCTCTCTGAAACGGTTACATTTATCGTCTGCAAAGCAATGTCGCGTGCTGCGGTATGCAGAGACACTAACAGCACCACAGTAGAACAGTGATGAAACTTCTAAGTTGATGTAATAGCCAGTAAGAAGTAGTGCAATAACGTTTTAGATATCGTTTATTGACTTTTTAGCTGGCTTTGTGGTCTTGGACATGAGCTAGGACCTTAAGACTTTGCATTAAAGGAGAACTAGCAGCTGTGTTGCACGGGAGAATGTGAAAAATGTTCATATGTAGTAAAAACCTGAGAAATCCGTCCATTTTCGTCATTTCTTATCAAATCGACTTAAAGCCAGATCGTCACATTGGTCGCCCTTCTCTCTGAAACGGTTACATTTATCGTCTGCAAAGCAATGTCGCGTGCTGCGGTATGCAGAGACACTAACAGCACCACAGTAGAACAGTGATGAAACTCCTAAGTTGATGTAATAGCCAGTAAGAAGTAGTGCAATAACGTTTTAGATATCGTTTATTGACTTTTTAGCTGGCTTTGTGGTCTTGGACATGAGCTAGGACCTTAAGACTTTGCATCAAAGGAGGACTAGCAGCTGCGTTGCACGGGAGAATGTGAAAAGTGTTCATATGTAGTAAAAACCTGAGAAATCCGACCGTTATCGTCATTTCTTATCAAATCGACTTAAAGCCAGATCGTCACATTGGTCGCTCTTCTCTCTGAAACGGTTACATTTATTGTCTGCAAAGCTATGTCGCGTGCTGCGGTATGCGGAGACACTAACAGCACCATAGTAGAAAACAGATGAAACTTCTAAGTTGATGTAATAGCCTGTAAGAAGTAGTACAATAACGTTTTAGATTCCGATTATTGACTTTTTAGTTTGCTTTGGGGCCTTGGACATGAGCTAGGACCTTACGATTTTGCATCAAAGGAGAACTTGCAGCTGCGTTGCACGGGAGAATGTGAAAAGTGTTCATATGTAGTGAAAACCTGAGAAATCCGTCCGTTTTCGTCATTTCTTATCAAATCGACTTAAAGCCAGATCGTCACATTGGTCGCTCTTCTCCCTGAAACGGTTACATTTATCGTCTGCAAAGCTACGTCACGTGCTGCGGTATGCGGAGACACTAACAGCACCTTAATAGAACACAGATGAAATTTCTCAGTAATTGTAATAGCCAGTAAGGAGTAGTACAATAACGTTTTAGATATCGATTATTGACTTTTTAGCTGGCTTTGGGGCCTTGGACATGAGCTAGGACCTTAAGATTTTGCATCAAACGAGGAGTAGATGCTCCGTTGCACGGAGAATGTAAAAAGTTTTCATATGCAGTAAAAACCTGAGAAATCCGTCCGTTTTCGTAATTTCTTATCAAATCGACTTAAAGCCAGGACGTCACATTGGACGCTCTTCTCTCTGAAAAGGTTATATTACTCGTCTGCAAAGCTATGTCGCGTGCTGCGGTATGCGGAGACACTAACAGCACCATAGTAGAACACAGATGAAACTCCTAAGTTGATGTAATAGCCAGTAAGAAGTAGTGCAATAACGTTTTAGATATCGTTTATTGACTTTTTAGCTGGCTTTGTGGTCTTGGACATGAGCTAGGACCTTAAGACTTTGCATCAAAGGAGGACTAGCAGCTGCGTTGCACGGGAGAATGTGAAAAGTGTTCATATGTAGTAAAAACCTGAGAAATCCGACCGTTATCGTCATTTCTTATCAAATCGACTTAAAGCCAGATCGTCACATTGGTCGCTCTTCTCTCTGAAACGGTTACATTTATTGTCTGCAAAGCTATGTCGCGTGCTGCGGTATGCGGAGACACTAACAGCACCATAGTAGAAAACAGATGAAACTTCTAAGTTGATGTAATAGCCTGTAAGAAGTAGTACAATAACGTTTTAGATTCCGATTATTGACTTTTTAGTTTGCTTTGGGGCCTTGGACATGAGCTAGGACCTTACGATTTTGCATCAAAGGAGAACTTGCAGCTGCGTTGCACGGGAGAATGTGAAAAGTGTTCATATGTAGTGAAAACCTGAGAAATCCGTCCGTTTTCGTCATTTCTTATCAAATCGACTTAAAGCCAGATCGTCACATTGGTCGCTCTTCTCCCTGAAACGGTTACATTTATCGTCTGCAAAGCTACGTCACGTGCTGCGGTATGCGGAGACACTAACAGCACCTTAATAGAACACAGATGAAATTTCTCAGTTATTGTAATAGCCAGTAAGGAGTAGTACAATAACGTTTTAGATATCGATTATTGACTTTTTAGCTGGCTTTGGGGCCTTGGACATGAGCTAGGACCTTAAGATTTTGCATCAAACGAGGAGTAGATGCTCCGTTGCACGGAGAATGTAAAAAGTTTTCATATGCAGTAAAAACCTGAGAAATCCGTCCGTTTTCGTATTTTCTTATCAAATCGACTGAAAGCCAGGACGTCACATTGGACGCTCTTCTCTCTGAAAAGGTTATATTACTCGTCTGCAAAGCTATGTCGCGTGCTGCGGTATGCGGAGACACTAACAGCACCATAGTAGAACACAGATGAAACTTCTAAGTTGATGTAATAGCCAGTAAGAAGTAGTACAATAACGTTTTAGAAACCGATTATTGACTTTTAAGCTGGCTTTGGGGCCTTGGACATGAGCTAGGACCTTAAGATTTTGCATCAAAGGAGGACTAGCAGCTGCGTTGCCCGGGAGAATGTGAAGAGTGTTCATATGTACTAAAACATGAGAAATCCGTCCGTTTTCGTCATTTCTTATCAATTCGACTTAAAGCCAGGTCTTCACATTGGTCGCTCTTGTCTCTGAAACGATCACATTTATCGTCTGCAAAGCTATGTCGCGTGCTGCGGTATGTGGAGACACTAAGAGCACCATAGTAGAACACAGACGAAGCTTCTAAGTTGATGTTATAGCCAGTAAGAAGTAGTAATATAACGTTTTAGATACCGATTATTGACTTTTTAGCTGGCTTTGGGGCCTCGGACATGAGCTAGGACCTTAAGATTTTGCATCAAAGGAGAACTAGCAGCCGCGTTGCACGGGAGAATGTGAAAAGTGTTCATATGTAGTAAAAACCTGAGAAATCCGTCCGTTTTCGTCATTTCTTATCAAATCGACTTAAAGCCAGATCGTCACATTGGTCGCTCTTCTCCCTGAAATGGTTACATTTATCGTCTGCAAAGCTATGTCGCGTGCTGCGGTATGCGGAGACACTAGCAGCACCATAGTAGAACACTGATGAAACTTCTAAGTTGATGTAATAGCCAGTAAGAAGTAGTACAATAACGTTTTAGAAACCGATTATTGACTTTTAAGCTGGCTTTGGGGCCTTGGACATGAGCTAGGACCTTCAGATTTTGCATCAAAGGAGGACTAGCAGCTGCGTAGCCCGGGAGAATGTGAAGAGTGTTCATATGTACTAAAACATGAGAAATCCGTCCGTTTTCGTCATTTCTTATCAATTCGACTTAAAGCCACGTCTTCACATTGGTCGCTCTTCTCTCTGAAACGGTCACATTTATCGTCTGCAAAGCTATGTCGCGTGCTGCGGTATGTGGAGACACTAAGAGCACCATAGTAGAACACAGACGAAGCTTCTAAGTTGATGTATAGCCAGTAAGAAGTAGTAATATAACGTTTTAGACACCGATTATTGACTTTTTAGCTGGCTTTGGGGCCTCGGACATGAGCTAGGACCTTAAGATTTTGCATCAAAGGAGGACTAGCAGCTGCGTTGCCCGGGAGAATGGGAAGAGTGTTCATATGTACTAAAACATGAGAAATCCGTCCGTTTTCGTCATTTCTTATCAAATCGACTTAAAGCCAGATCGTCACATTGGTCGCCCTTCTCTCTGAAACGGTTACATTTATCGTCTGCAAAGCAATGTCGCGTGCTGCGGTATGCAGAGACACTAACAGCACCAGAGTAGAACAGTGATGAAACTTCTAAGTTGATGTAATAGCCTGTAAGAAGTAGTACAATAACGTTTTAGATATCGATTATTGACTTTTTAGCTGGCTTTGGGGTCTTGGACATGATCTAAGACCTTAAGATTTTGCATGAAACTAAGACTAGCAGCCTCGTTGCACGGGAGTATGTGAAAAGTGTTCATATGTAGTAAAAACCTGTGAAATCCGTCCGTTTTCGTCATTTCTTATAAAAGCGACTTAAAGCCAGATCGTCACATTGGTCGCTCTTCTCTCTGAAACGGTTACATTTATTGTCTGCAAAGCTATGTTGCGTGCTGCGGTATGCAGAGACACAAACAGCACCATAGTAGAACACTGATGAAACTTCTAAGTTGATGTAATAGCCAGTAAGAAGTAGTGCAATAACGTTTTAGATATCGATTATTGACTTTTTAGCTGGCTTTGGGGTCTTGGACATGAGTTAGTACCTTAAGACTTTGCATCAAAGGAGCACTAGCAGCTGCGTTGCACGGGAGAAGGTAAAAAGTGTTCAAATGTAGCAAAAACCTGAGAAATCCGTCCGTTTTCGTCATTTCGTATCAAATCGACTTAAAGCCAGATCGTCACATTGGTCGCTCTTCTCCCTGAAATGGTTACATTTATCGTCTGCAAAGCTATGTCGCGTGCTGCGGTATGCGGAGACACTAGCAGCACCATAGTAGAACACTGATGAAACTTCTAAGTTGATGTAATAGCCAGTAAGAAGTAGTACAATAACGTTTTAGAAACCGATTATTGACTTTTAAGCTGGCTTTGGAGCCTTGGACATGAGCTAGGACCTTAAGATTTTGCATCAAAGGAGGACTAGCAGCTGCGTTGCCCGGGAGAATGTGAAGAGTGTTCATATGTACTAAAACATGAGAAATCCGTCCGTTTTCGTCATTTCTTATCAATTCGACTTAAAGCCAGGTCTTCACATTGGTCGCTCTTCTCTCTGAAACGGTTACATTTATCGTCTGCAAAGCAATGTCGCGTGCTGCGGTATGCAGAGACACTAACAGCACCACAGTAGAACAGTGATGAAACTTCTAAGTTGATGTAATAGCCAGTAAGAAGTAGTGCAATAACGTTTTAGATATCGATTATTGACTTTTTAGCTGGCTTTGTGGTCTTGGACATGAGCTAGGACCTTAAGACTTTGCATCAAAGGAGGACTAGCAACTGCGTTGCACGGGAGAATGTGAAAAGTGTTCATATGTAGTAAAAACCTGAGAAATCCGACCGTTATCGTCATTTCTTATCAAATCGACTTAAAGCCAGATCGTCACATTGGTCGCTCTTCTCTCTGAAACGGTTACATTTAGTGTCTGCAAAGCTATGTCGCGTGCTGCGGTATGCGGAGACACTAACAGCACCATAGTAGAAAACAGATGAAACTTCTAAGTTGATGTTATAGCCAGTAAGAAGTAGTACAACAACTTTAGATATCGATTATTCACTTTTTAGCTGGCTTTGGGGACTTGGGCATGAGCTAGGACCTTAAGATTTGGCAGCAAAGGAGGACTAGCAGCTGCGTTGCACGGGAGAATGTGAAAAGTGTTCATATGTAGTAAAAACCTGAGAAATCCGTCCGTTTTCGTCATTTCGTATCAAATCGACTTAAAGCCAGATCGTCACATTGGTCGCTCTTCTCCCTGAAATGTTTACATTTATCGTCTGCAAAGCTATGTCGCGTGCTGCGGTATGCGGAGGCACTAGCAGCACCATAGTAGAACACTGATGAAACTTCTAAGTTGATGTAATAGCCAGTAAGAAGTAGTACAATAACGTTTTAGAAACCGATTATTGACTTTTAAGCTGGCTTTGGGGCCTTGGACATGAGCTAGGACCTTAAGATTCTGCATCAAATGAGAACTAGCAGCTGCGTTGCACGGGAGAATGTGAAAAGTGTTCATATGTAGTAAAAACCTGAGAAATCCGTCCGTTTTCGTCATTTCTTATCAAATCGACTTAAAGCCAGAACGTCACATTGGTCGCTCTTCTCCCTGAAATGGTTACATTTATCGTCTGCAAAGCTATGTCGCGTGCTGCGGTATGCGGAGACACTAGCAGCACCATAGTAGAACACTGATGAAACTTCTAAGTTGATGTAATAGCCAGTAAGAAGTAGTACAATAACGTTTTAGAAACCGATTATTGACTTTTAAGCTGGCTTTGGGGCCTTGGACATGAGCTAGGACCTTAAGATTTTGCATCAAAGGAGGACTAGCAGCTGCGTTGCCCGGGAGAATGTGAAGAGTGTTCATATGTACTAAAAAATGAGAAATCCGTCCGTTTTCGTCATTTCTTATCAAATCGACTTAAAGCCAGGTCTTCACATTGGTCGCTCTTCTCTCTGAAACGGTCACATTTATCGTCTGCAAAGCTATGTCGCGTGCTGCGGTATGTGGAGACACTAAGAGCACCATAGTAGAACACAGACGAAACTTCTAAGTTGATGTTATAGCCAGTAAGAAGTAGTAATATAACGTTTTAGATACCGATTATTGACTTTTTAGCTGGCTTTGGGGTCTTGGACATAAGCTAGGACCTTAAGATTTTCCATCAAAGGAGAACTAGCAGCTGCGTTGCACGGGAGAATGTGAAAAGCGTTCATATGTAGTAAAAACCTGAGAAATCCGTCCATTTTCGTCATTTCTTATCAAATCGACTTAAAGCCAGATCGTCACATGTGTCGCTCTTCTCCTTGAAACGGTTACATTTATCGTCTGCAAAGCTACGTCGCGTGCTGCGGTATGCGGAGACACTAACAGCACCATAGTAGAACACAGATGAAATTTCTCAGTTATTGTAATAGCCAGCAAAGAGTAGTACAATAACGTTTTAGATATCGATTATTGACTTTTTAGCTGGCTTTGGGGCCTTGGACATGAGCTAGGACCTTAAGATTTTGCATCAAAAGATGACTAGCAGCTGCGTTGCACGGGAGAATGTAAATAGTGTTCATATGTAGTAAAAACCTGAGAAATCCGTCCGTTTTCGTCATTTGTTACCGAATCGACTTAATGTCAGATCGTCTCATTGGCTGCTCATATCTCTGAAACGGTTACATTTATCGTCTGCAAAGCTATGTCGCGTGCTGCGGCATGCGGAGACACTAAAAGAACCATAGTAGAACACAGATGAAGCTCCTAAGTCGATGTAATAGCCAGTGAGAAGTAGTATAATTCAAGTTTTAGTTATGGATTATTGACGTTTTACCCTTCTTTGGTGCCTTGGACATGAGCTAGGTACTTAAGATTTTGCATGAAAGGAGGACTAGCAGCCGAGTTGCAGGGGAGAATGTGAAAAGTGTTCATGTGTAGTAAAAACCTGAGAAATCCGTCCGTTTTCGTCATTTGTTATCGATTCGGCTTAAAGCCAGATCTTCACATAGGCCGCAATTCTCTCTGAAACGGTTGTACTTATCGTCTGCAAACCTATGTCGCGTGTTGCGGTATGCGCAGACACTGAACGCACCATAGTAGAACTCAGATGAAGCTTCTAAGTTGATGTAATAGCCAGTAAGAAGTAGTTCAAATCAAGTTTTAGGTATCGATTATAAACTTTTTACCCTTCTTCGGTGCCTTGGAAATGAGCTAGGAACTTTAGATTTTGCATGAAAGGAGGACTAGCAGTCGCGTTTCACGGGAGAATGTGAAAAGTGTTCATATGTAGTAAAAACCTAAGAAATTCGTCCGTTTAGTCATTTGTTATCGAATCGCCTTAAAGCCAGATCGTCAGATTGGCCGCTCGTCTCTCTGAAACGATTACATTTATCGTCAGCAAAGCTATGTCGCGTGCTGCGGTATGCGGAGACACTAACAGCACCTTAATAGAACACAGATGAAATTTCTCAGTTATTGTAATAGCCGGTAAGGAGTAGTACAATAACGTTTTAGATATCGATTATTGACTTTTTAGCTGGCTTTGGGGCCTTCGACATGAGCTAGTACCTTAAGATTTTGCATCAAAGGAGGACTAGATGCTCCGTTGCACGGGAGAATGTAACTAGTGTTCATGTGCAGTAAAAACCTGAGAAATCCGTCCGTTTTCGTAATTTCTTATAAAATCGACTTAAAGCCATATCGTCACATTGGTCGCTCTTCTCTCTGAAAAGGTTATGTTTATCGTCTGAAAAGCTATGTCGCGTGCTGCGGTATGCGGAGACACTAACAGCACCATAATAGAAAACGGATGAAACTTCTAAGTTGATGTAATAGCCAGTAAGAAGTAGTACAATAACGTTTTTGGTACCGATTATTGACTTTTTAGCTGGATTTGGGGACTTGGACATGAGCTAGGACCTTAAGATTTTGCATCAAAGGAGAACTAGCAGCCTCGTTGCACGGGAGAATGTGAAAAGTGTTCATATGTAGTAAAAACCTGAGAAATCAGTCAATTTTCGTCATTTCTTATCAAATCGACTTAAAGCCAGTTCGTCACATTGGTCGCTCTTCTCCCTGAAATGGTTACATTTATCGTCTGCAAAGCTATGTCGCGTGCTGCGGTATGCGGAGACACTAACAGTACCATAGTAGAACACTGATGAAACTTCTAAGTTGATGTAATAGCCAGTAAGAAGTAGTACAATAACGTTTTAGAAACCGATTATTGACTGTTTAGCTGGCTTTGGGGCCTTGGACATGAGCTAGGACCTTAAGATTTTGCATCAAAGGAGGACTAGCAGCTGCGTTGCCCGGGAGAATGTGAAGAGTGTTCATATGTACTAAAACATGAGATATCCGTCCGTTTTCGTCATTTCTTATCAAATCGACTTAAAGCCAGGTCTTCACATTGGTCGCTCTTCTCTCTGAAACGGTCACATTTATCGTCTGCAAAGCTATGTCGCGTGCTGCGGTATGTGGAGACACTAAGAGCACCATAGTAGAACACAGACGAAGCTACTAAGTTGATGTTATAGCCAGTAGGAAGTAGTACAATAACGTTTTAGATATCGATTATTGACTTTTTAGCTGGCTTTGGGGACTTGGACATGAGCTAGGACCTTAAGATTTTGCATCAAAGGAGGACTAGCAGCTGCGTTGCACGGGAGAATGTGAAAAGTGTTCATATGTAGTAAAAACTGGGAAATCCGTCCATTTTCGTCATTTCTTATCAAATCGACTTAAAGCCAGAACGTCACATTGGTCGCTCTTCTGTCTGAAACCTTTACATTTATCGTCTGCAAAGCTATGTCGCGTGCTGCGGTATGCAGAGACACTAACAGCACCATAGTAGAACACTGGTGAAACTTCTAACTTGTTGTAATAGCCAGTAAGAAGTATTGCAATAACGTTTTAGATATCGATTATTGACTTTTTATCTGGCTTTGGGGTCTTGGACATGAGCTAGGACCTTAAGACTTTGCATCAAAGGAGGACTAGCAGCTGTGTTGCACGGGAGAATGTGAAAAGTGTTCATATGCAGTGAAAACCTGAGAAATCCGTCCGTATTCGTCATTTCTTATCAAATCGACTTAAAGCCAGATCGTCACATTGGTCGCTCTTCTCCCTGAAACGGTTACATTTATCGTCTGCAAAGCTACGTCGCGTGCTGCGGTATGCGGAGACACTAACAGCACCTTAATAGAACACAGATGAAATTTCTCAGTTATTGTAATAGCCAGTAAGGAGTAGTACAATCACGTTTTAGATATCGATTATTGACTTTTTAGCTGGCTTTGGGGCCTTCGACATGAGCTAGTACCTTAAGATTTTGCATCAAAGGAGGACTAGATGCTCCTTGCACGGGAGAATTTAAATAGTGTTCATGTGCAGTAAAGACCTGAGAAATCCGTCCGTTTTCGTAATTTCTTATCAAATCGACTTAAAGCCAGGACGTCACATTGGACGCTCTTCTCTCTGAAAAGGTTACTTTACTCGTCTGCAAAGCTATGTCGCGTGCTGCGGTATGCGGAGACACTAACAGCACCATAGTAGAACACAGATCAAACTTCTAAGTCGATGTAATAGCCAGTAAGAAGTAGTACAATAACGTTTTAGATATCGATTATTGACTTTTTAGCCGGCTTTGGGGACTAGGACATGAGCTAGGACCTTAAGATTTTGCATCAAAGGAGGACTAGCAGCTGCGTTGCCCGGGAGAATGTGAAAAGTGTTCATATGTAGTAAAAACCTTAGAAATCCGTCCGTTTTTGTCATTTCTTATCAAATCGACTTAAAACCAGGTCTTCACATTGGTCGCTCTTCTCTCTGAAACGGTCACATTTATCGTCTGCAAAGCTATGTCGCGTGCTGCGGTAAGCGGAGACCCTAACAGCACCATAGTAGAAAACAGATTAAACTTCTAAGTTGATGTTATAGCCAGTAAGAAATAGTACAATAACTTTTAGATATCGATTATTGACTTTTTAGCTGGCTTTGGGGACTTGGACATGAGCTAGGACCTTAAGATTTTGCATCAAAGGAGGACTAGCAGCTGCGTTGCACGGGAGAATGTGAAAAGTGTTCATATGTAGTAAAAACCTGAGAAATCCGTCCGTTTTCGTCATTTCTTATAAAAGCGACTTAAAGCCAGATCGTCACATTGGTCGCTCTTCTCTCTGAAACGGTTACATTTATCGTCTGCAAAGCTATGTTGCGTGCTGCGGTATGCAGAGACACAAACAGCACCATTGTAGAACACTGATGAAACTTCTAAGTTGATGCAATAACCTGTAAGAAGTAGTACAATAACGTTTTAGATACCGATTATTGACTTTTTAGCTGGCTTTGGGACTTGGACATGAGCTAGGACCTTAAGATTTTGCATCAAAGGAGAAGTAGCAGCTGAGTTGCACGGGAGAATGTGAAAAGTGTTCATATGTAGTAAAAACCGGAGAAATCCGTCCGTTTTCGTCATTTCTTATCAAATCGACTTAAAGCCAGATCGTCACATTGGTCGCTCTTCTCCCTGAAATGGTTACATTTATCGTCTGCAAAGCTATGTCGCGTGCTGCGGTATGCGGAGACACTAACAGCACCATAGTAGAACACTGATGAAACTTCTAAGTTGATGTAATAGCCAGTAAGAAGTAGTACAATTCAAGTTTTAAGTATCGATTATTGACTTTTTACCCTTCTTTGGTGCCTTGGACATGAGCTAGGAACTTAACATTTTGCATGAAAGGAGGACTAGCGGCTGCGTTGCACAGGCGAATGTGAAAAGTGTTCATATGTAGTAAAAACGTGAGAAATCCGTCCGTTTTCGTCATTTGTTATCGAATCGGCTTAAAGCCAGATCTTCACATAGGCCGTAATTCTCTCTGAAACGGTTGTACTTATCGTCTGCAAACCTATGTCGCGTGTTGCGGTATGCGCAGACACTGAACGCACCATAGTAGAACTCAGATGAAGCTTCTAAGTTGATGTAATAGCCAGTAAGAAGTAGTTCAAATCAGGTTTTAGGTATCGATTATAAACTTTTTACCCTTCTTCGGTGCCTTGGAAATGAGCTAGGAACTTAAGATTTTGCATGAAAGGAGGACTAGCAGTCGCGTTGCACGGGAGAATGTGAAAAGTGTTCATATGTAGTAAAAACCTAATGAATTCGTCCGTTTAGTCATTTGTTATCGAATCGCCTTAAAGCCAGATCGTCAGATTGGCCGCTCTTCTCTCTGAAACGATTACATTTATCGTCTGCAAAGCTATGTCGCGTGCTGCGGTATGCCGAGACACTAAAAGCACCATAGTAGAAAACAGATGAAGCTTCTAAGATGATGCAATAGCCAATAAGAAGTAGTACAATTCAAGTTTTAATTATCGATTATTGACTTTTTACCCTTCTTTGGTGCCTTGGACATGAGCTAGGAACTTAAGATTTTGCATGAAAGGAGGACTAACAGCCGCGTTGCACGGGAGATTGTGAAAAGTGTACATATGTAGTAAAAACCTGAGAAATCCGTCCGTTTTCGTCATTTGTTATCGAATCGGCTTAAAGCCAGACCGTCACATTGGCCGCCCTTCTCTCTGAAAGGGTTGTACTTATCGTCTGCAAAGCTATGTCGCGTGTTGCGGTATGCGGAGGCACTAAAAGCACCATAGTAGAACACAGATGAAGCTTCTAAGTTGATGTAAAATCCAGTAAGAGGTAGCACAATTCAAGTTTTAGGTATCGATTATTGACTTTTTAGCTGGCTTTGGTGCCTTGGACAAGAGCTAGGACCGTAAGATTCTGCTTGAAAGGAGGACTAGCAGCCGAGTTGCATGGGAGAATGTGAAAAGTGTTCATATGTAGTAAAAACCTGAGAAATCCGTCCGTTTTCGTCATTTCTTATCAAATCGACTTAAAGCCAGATCGTCACATTAGTCGCTCTTCTCTCTGAAACGGTTACATTTATCGTCTGCAAAGCAAAGTCGCGTGCTGCGGTATGCGGAGACACTAACAGCACCATAGTAGAACACTAATGAAACTTCTAAGTTGATGTAATAGCCAGTAAGAAGTAGTGCAATAACGTTTTAGATATCGATTATTGACTTTTTAGCTGGCTTTGGGGACTTGGACATGAGCTAGGACCTTAAGATTTTGCATCAAGGGAGGACTAGCAGCTGCATTGCACGGGAGAATGTGAAAAGTGTTCATATGTAGTAAAAACTGGGAAATCCGTCCATTTTCGTCATTTCTTATCAAATCGACTTAAAGCCAGATCGTCACATTGGTCGCTCTTCTGTCTGAAACGGTTACATTTATCGTCTGCAAAGCTATGTCGCGTGCTGCGGTATGCAGAGACACTAACAGCACCATAGTAGAACACTGATGAAACTTCTAACTTGTTGTAATAGCCAGTAAGAAGTATTGCAATAACGTTTTAGATATCGATTATTGACTTTTTATCTGGCTTTGGGGTCTTGGACATGAGCTAGGACCTTAAGACTTTGCATCAAAGGAGGACTAGCAGCTCCGTATCACGTAAGAATGTCAAAAGTGTTCATATGTAGTGAAAACCTGAGAAATCCATCCGTTTTCGTCATTTCTTATCAAATCGACTTAAAGCCAGATCGTCACATTGATCGCTCTTCTCTCTGAAACGTTTACATTTATCGTCTGCAAAGCTATGTCGCGTGCTGCGGTATGCGGAGACACTAACAGGACCATAGTAGAACACAGATGAAACTTCTAAGTGTATGTAATAGCCAGTAAGAAGTAGTACAATAACGTTTTAGATACCGATTATTGACTTTTTAGCTGGCTTTGGGGCCTTGGACATGAGCTAGGACCTTAAGATTTTGCATCAAAGGAGAACTAGCAGCTGCGTTGCACGGGAGAATGTGAAAAATGTTCATATGTAGTAAAAACCTGAGAAATCCGTCCATTTTCGTCATTTCTTATCAAATCGACTTAAAGCCAGATCGTCACATTGGTCGCCCTTCTCTCTGAAACGGTTACATTTATCGTCTGCAAAGCAATGTCGCGTGCTGCGGTATGCAGAGACACTAACAGCACCACAGTAGAACAGTGATGAAACTTCTAAGTTGATGTAATAGCCAGTAAGAAGTAGTGCAATAACGTTTTAGATATCGATTATTGACTTTTTAGCTGGCTTTGTGGCCTTGGACATGAGCTAGGACCTTAAGACTTTGCATCAAAGGAGGACTAGCAGCTGCGTTGCACGGGAGAATGTGAAAAGTGTTCATATGTAGTAAAAACCTGAGAAATCCGACCGTTATCGTCATTTCTTATCAAATCGACTTAAAGCCAGATCGTCACATTGGTCGCTCTTCTCTCTGAAACGGTTACATTTATTGTCTGCAAAGCTATGTCGCGTGCTGCGGTATGCGGAGACACTAACAGCACCATAGTAGAAAACAGATGAAACTTCTAAGTTGATGTAATAGCCTGCAAGATGTAGTACAATAACGTTTTAGATTCCGATTATTGACTTTTTAGCTTGCTTTGGGGCCTTGGACATGAGCTAGGACCTTAAGATTTTGCATCAAAGGAGAACTTGCAGCTGCGTTGCACGGGAGAATGTGAAAAGTGTTCATATGTAGTGAAAACCTGAGAAATCCGTCCGTTTTCGTCATTTCTTATCAAATCGACTTAAAGCCAGATCGTCACATTGGTCTTTCTTCTCCCTGAAACGGTTACATTTATCGTCTGCAAAGCTACGTCGCGTGCTGCGGTATGCGGAGACACTAACAGCACCTTAATAGAACACAGATGAAATTTCTCAGTTATTGTAATAGCCAGTAAGGAGTAGTACAATAACGTTTTAGATATCGATTATTGACTTTTTAGCTGGCTTTGGGGCCTTGGACATGAGCTAGGACCTTAAGATTTTGCATCAAACGAGGACTAGATGCTCCGTTGCACGGAGAATGTAAAAAGTGTTCATATGCAGTAAAAACCTGAGAAATCCGTCCGTTTTCGTAATTTCTTATCAAATCGACTTAAAGCCAGGACGTCACATTGGACGCTCTTCTCTCTGAAACGGTTACATTTATTGTCTGCAAAGCTATGTCGCGTGCTGCGGTATGCGGAGACACTAACAGCACCATAGTAGAAAACAGATGAAACTTCTAAGTTGATGTAATAGCCTGCAAGATGTAGTACAATAACGTTTTAGATTCCGATTATTGACTTTTTAGCTTGCTTTGGGGCCTTGGACATGAGCTAGGACCTTAAGATTTTGCATCAAAGGAGAACTTGCAGCTGCGTTGCACGGGAGAATGTGAAAAGTGTTCATATGTAGTGAAAACCTGAGAAATCCGTCCGTTTTCGTCATTTCTTATCAAATCGACTTAAAGCCAGATCGTCACATTGGTCGCTCTTCTCCCTGAAACGGTTACATTTATCGTCTGCAAAGCTACGTCGCGTGCTGCGGTATGCGGAGACACTAACAGCACCTTAATAGAACACAGATGAAATTTCTCAGTTATTGTAATAGCCAGTAAGAAGTAGTGCAATAACGTTTTAGATATCGATTATTGACTTTTTAGCTGGCTTTGGGGACTTGGACATGAGCTAGGACCTTAAGATTTTGCATCAAGGGAGGACTAGCAGCTGCATTGCACGGGAGAATGTGAAAAGTGTTCATATGTAGTAAAAACTGGGAAATCCGTCCATTTTCGTCATTTGTTATCAAATCGACTTAAAGCCAGATCGTCACATTGGTCGCTCTTCT
Source organism: Schistocerca gregaria (assembly GCF_023897955.1). Lineage (NCBI taxonomy): Eukaryota > Metazoa > Arthropoda > Insecta > Orthoptera > Acrididae > Schistocerca > Schistocerca gregaria. The sequence continues at coordinate 1,228,180 of NW_026062259.1, forward strand.
CTCTGAAACGGTTACATTTATCGTCTGCAAAGCAATGTCGCGTGCTGCGGTATGCCGAGACACTAACAGCACCATAGTAAAACACTGATGAAACTTCTAAAATGATGTAATTGCCGGTAAGAAGTAGTGCAATAACGTTTTAGATATCGATTATTGACTTTTTAGCTGGCTTTGAGGTCTTGGACATGAGCTAAGACCTTAAGATTTTGCATGAAACTAAGACTAGCAGCCTCGTTGCACGGGAGTATGTGAAAAGTGTTCATATGTAGTAAAAACCTGAGAAATCCGTCCGTTTTCGTCATTTCTTATAAAAGCGACTTAAAGCCAGATCGTCACATTGGTCGCTCTTCTCTCTGAAACGGTTACATTTATTGTCTGCAAAGCTATGTTGCGTGCTGCGGTATGCAGAGACACAAACAGCACCATAGTAGAACACTGATGAAACTTCTAAGTTGATGTAATAGCCAGTAAGAAGTAGTACAATAACGTTTTAGTTATCGATTATTGACTTTTTAGCTGGCTTTGGGGTCTTGGACATGGGTTAGTATCTTAAGACTTTGCATCAAAGGAGCACTAGCAGCTGCGTTGCACGGGAGAAGGTAAAAAGTGTTCAAATGTAGCAAAAACCTGAGAAATCAGTCCGTTTTCGTCATTTCGTATCAAATCGACTTAAAGCCAGATCGTCACATTGGTCGCTCTTCTCTCTGAAACGGTTACATTTATCGTCTGCAAAGCTATGTCGCGTGCTGTGGTATGCGGAGACACTAACAGCACCATAGTAGAAAACAGATGAAACTTCTAAGTTGATGCAATAACCTGTAAGAAGTAGTACAATAACGTTTTAGATACCGATTATTGACTTTTTAGCTGGCTTTGGGACTTGGACATAAGCTAGGACCTTAAGATTTTGCATCAAAGGAGAACTAGCAGCTGAGTTGCACGGGAGAATGTGAAAAGTGTTCATATGTAGTAAAAACCTGAGAAATACGTCCGTTTTCGTCATTTCTTATCAAATCGACTTAAAGCCAGATCGTCACATTGGTCGCTCTTCTCCCTGAAATGGTTACATTTATCGTCTGCAAAGCTATGTCGCGTGCTGCGGTATGCGGAGACACTAGCAGCACCATAGTAGAACACTGATGAAACTTCTAAGTTGATGTAATAGCCAGTAAGAAGTAGTACAATAACGTTTTAGAAACCGATTATTGACTTTTAAGCTGGCTTTGGGGCCTTGGACATCAGCTAGGACCTTAAGATTTTGCATCAAAGGAGGACTAGCAGCTGCGTTGCCCGGGGGAATGTGAAGAGTGTTCATATGTACTAAAACATGAGAAATCCGTCCGTTTTCGTCATTTCTTATCAAATCGACTTAAAGCCAGATCGTCACATTGGTCGCTCTTCTCCCTGAAATGGTTACATTTATCGTCAGCAAAGCTATGTCGCGTGCTGCGGTATGTGGAGACACTAACAGCATCATAGTAGAACACAGATGAAACTTCTAAGTCGATGTAATAGCCAGTAAGAAGTAGTACAATAACGTTTTAGATATCGATTATTGACTTTTTAGCCGGCTTTGGGGCATAGGACATGAGCTAGGACATTAAGATTTTGCATCGAAGGAGGACTAGCAGCTGCGTAGCCCGGGAGAATGTGAAAAGTGTTCATATGTAGTAAAAACCTTAGAAATCCGTCCGTTTTTGTCATTTCTTATCAAATCGACTTAAAACCAGGTCTTCACATTGGTCGCTCTTCTCTCTGAAACGGTCACATTTATTGTCTGCAAAGCTATGTCGCGTGCTGCGGTAAGCGGAGACCCTAACAACACCATAGTAGAAAACAGATTAAACTTCTAAGTTGATGTTATAGCCAGTAAGAAATAGTACAATAACTTTTAGATATCGATTATTGACTTTTTAGCTGGCTTTGGGGACTTGGACATGAGCTAGGACCTTAAGATTTTGCATCAAAGAAGGACTAAAAGCTGCGTTGCACGGGAGAATGTGAAAAGTGTTCATATGTAGTAAAAACCTGAGAAATCCGTCCGTTTTCGTCATTTCTTATAAAAGCGACTTAAAGCCAGATCGTCACACTGGTCGCTCTTCTCTCTGAAACGGTTACACTTATCGTCTGCAAAGCTATGTTGCGTGCTGCGGTATGCAGAGACACAAACAGCACCATAGTAGAACACTGATGAAACTTCTAAGTTGATGCAATAACCTGTAAGAAGTAGTACAATAACGTTTTAGATACCGATTATTGACTTTTTAGCTGGCTTTGGGACTTGGACATGAGCTAGGACCTTAAGATTTTGCATCAAAGGAGAACTAGCAGCTGAGTTGCACGGGAGAATGTGAAAAGTGTTCATATGTAGTAAAAACCTGAGAAATCCGTCCGTTTTCGTCATTTCTTATCAAATCGACTTAAAGCCAGATCGTCACATTTGTCGCTCTTCTCCCTGAAATGGTTACATTTATCGTCTGCAAAGCTATGTCGCGTGCTGCGGTATGCGGAGACACTAACAGCACCATAGTAGAACACTGATGAAACTTCTAAGTTGATGTAATAGCCAGTAAGAAGTAGTACAATTCAAGTTTTAAGTATCGATTATTGACTTTTTACCCTTCTTTGGTGCCTTGGACATGAGCTAGGAACTTAACATTTTGCATGAAAGGAGGACTAGCGGCTGCGTTGCACAGGCGAATGTGAAAAGTGTTCATATGTAGTAAAAACGTGAGAAATCCGTCCGTTTTCGTCATTTGTTATCGAATCGGCTTAAAGCCAGATCTTCACATAGGCCGTAATTCTCTCTGAAACGGTTGTACTTATCGTCTGCAAACCTATGTCGCGTGTTGCGGTATGCGCAGACACTGAACGCACCATAGTAGAACTCAGATGAAGCTTCTAAGTTGATGTAATAGCCAGTAAGAAGTAGTTCAAATCAGGTTTTAGGTATCGATTATAAACTTTTTACCCTTCTTCGGTGCCTTGGAAATGAGCTAGGAACTTAAGATTTTGCATGAAAGGAGGACTAGCAGTCGCGTTGCACGGGAGAATGTGAAAAGTGTTCATATGTAGTAAAAACCTAAGAAATTCGTCCGTTTAGTCATTTGTTATCGAATCGCCTTAAAGCCAGATCGTCAGATTGGCCGCTCTTCTCTCTGAAACGATTACATTTATCGTCTGCAAAGCTATGTCGCGTGCTGCGGTATGCCGAGACACTAAAAGCACCATAGTAGAAAACAGATGAAGCTTCTAAGATGATGCAATAGCCAATAAGAAGTAGTACAATTCAAGTTTTAATTATCGATTATTGACTTTTTACCCTTCTTTGGTGCCTTGGACATGAGCTAGGAACTTAAGATTTTGCATGAAAGGAGGACTAACAGCCGCGTTGCACGGGAGATTGTGAAAAGTGTACATATGTAGTAAAAACCTGAGAAATCCGTCCGTTTTCGTCATTTGTTATCGAATCGGCTTAAAGCCAGACCGTCACATTGGCCGCCCTTCTCTCTGAAAGGGTTGTACTTATCGTCTGCAAAGCTATGTCGCGTGTTGCGGTATGCGGAGGCACTAAAAGCACCATAGTAGAACACAGATGAAGCTTCTAAGTTGATGTAAAATCCAGTAAGAGGTAGCACAATTCAAGTTTTAGGTATCGATTATTGACTTTTTAGCTGGCTTTGGTGCCTTGGACATGAGCTAGGACCGTAAGATTCTGCTTGAAAGGAGGACTAGCAGCCGAGTTGCATGGGAGAATGTGAAAAGTGTTCATATGTAGTAAAAACTGGGAAATCCGTCCATTTTCGTCATTTCTTATCAAATCGACTTAAAGCCAGATCGTCACATTGGTCGCTCTTCTGTCTGAAACGGTTACATTTATCGTCTACAAAGCTATGTCGCGTGCTGCGGTATGCAGAGACACTAACAGCACCATAGTAGAACACTGATGAAACTACTAACTTGTTGTAATAGCCAGTAAGAAGTATTGCAATAACGTTTTAGATATCGATTATTGACTTTTTATCTGGCTTTGGGGTCTTGGACATGAGCTAGGACCTTAAGACTTTGCATCAAAGGAGGACTAGCAGCTCCGTATCACGTAAGAATGTCAAAAGTGTTCATATGTAGTGAAAACCTGAGAAATCCATCCGTTTTCGTCATTTCTTATCAAATCGACTTAAAGCCACATCGTCACATTGATCGCTCTTCTCTCTGAAACGGTTACATTTATCGTCTGCAAAGCTATGTCGCGTGCTGCGGTATGCGGAGACACTAACAGGACCATAGTAGAACACAGATGAAACTTCTAAGTTGATGTAATAGCCAGTAAGAAGTAGTACAATAACGTTTTAGATACCGATTATTGACTTTTTAGCTGGCTTTGGGGCCTTGGACATGAGCTAGGACCTTAAGATTTTGCATCAAAGGAGAACTAGCAGCTGCGTTGCACGGGAGAATGTGAAAAATGTTCATATGTAGTAAAAACCTGAGAAATCCGTCCATTTTCGTCATTTCTTATCAAATCGACTTAAAGCCAGATCGTCACATTGGTCGCCCTTCTCTCTGAAACGGTTACATTTATCGTCTGCAAAGCAATGTCGCGTGCTGCGGTATGCAGAGACACTAACAGCACCACAGTAGAACAGTGATGAAACTTCTAAGTTGATGTAATAGCCAGTAAGAAGTAGTGCAATAACGTTTTAGATATCGATTATTGACTTTTTAGCTGGCTTTGTGGTCTTGGACATGAGCTAGGACCTTAAGACTTTGCATCAAAGGAGGACTAGCAGCTGCGTTGCACGGGAGAATGTGAAAAGTGTTCATATGTAGTAAAAACCTGAGAAATCCGACCGTTATCGTCATTTCTTAACAAATCGACTTAAAGCCAGATCGTCACATTGGTCGCTCTTCTCTCTGAAACGGTTACATTTATTGTCTGCAAAGCTATGTCGCGTGCTGCGGTATGCGGAGACACTAACAGCACCATAGTAGAAAACAGATGAAACTTCTAAGTTGATGTAATAGCCTGCAAGATGTAGTACAATAACGTTTTAGATTCCGATTATTGACTTTTTAGCTTGCTTTGGGGCCTTGGACATGAGCTAGGACCTTAAGATTTTGCATCAAAGGAGAACTTGCAGCTGCGTTGCACGGGAGAATGTGAAAAGTGTTCATATGTAGTGAAAACCTGAGAAATCAGTCCGTTTTCGTCATTTCGTATCAAATCGACTTAAAGCCAGATCGTCACATTGGTCGCTCTTCTCCCTGAAACGGTTACATTTATCGTCTGCAAAGCTACGTCGCGTGCTGCGGTATGCGGAGACACTAACAGCACCTTAATAGAACACAGATGAAATTTCTCAGTTATTGTAATAGCCAGTAAGGAGTAGTACAATAACGTTTTAGATATCGATTATTGACTTTTTAGCTGGCTTTGGGGCCTTGGACATGAGCTAGGACCTTAAGATTTTGCATCAAACGAGGACTAGATGCTCCGTTGCACGGAGAATGTAAAAAGTGTTCATATGCAGTAAAAACTTGAGAAATCCGTCCGTTTTCGTAATTTCTTATCAAATCGACTTAAAGCCAGGACGTCACATTGGACGCTCTTCTCTCTGAAAAGGTTACATTACTCGTCTGCAAAGCTATGTCGCGTGCTGCGGTAAGCGGAGACCCTAACAGCATCATAGTAGAAAACAGATGAAACTTCTAAGTTGATGATATGGCCAGTAAGAAGTAGTACAATAACTTTAGATATCGATTATTCACTTTTTAGCTGGCTTTGGGGACTTGGACATGAGCTAGGACCTTAAGATTTTGCATCAAAGGAGGACTAGCAGCTGCGTTGCACGGGAGAATGTGAAAAGTGTTCATATGTAGTAAAAACCTGAGAAATCCGTACATTTTCGTCATTTCTTATAAAATCGACTTAAAGCCAGATCGTCACATTGGTCGCTCTTCTCTCTGAAACGGTTACATTTATCGTCTGCAAAGCAATGTCGCGTGCTGCGGTATGCGGAGACACTAACAGCACCATAGTAAAACACTGATGAAACTTCTAAATTGATGTAATTGCCGGTAAGAAGTAGTGCAATAACGTTTTAGATATCGATTATTGACTTTTTAGCTGGCTTTGAGGTCTTGGACATGAGCTAAGACATTAAGATTTTGCATGAAACTAAGACTAGCAGCCTCGTTGCACAGGAGAAGGTAAAAAGTGTTCAAATGTAGCAAAAACCTGAGAAATCAGTCCGTTTTCGTCATTTCGTATCAAATCGACTTAAAGCCAGATCGTCACATTGGTCCTCTTCTCTCTGAAGCGGTTACATTTATCGTCTGCAAAGCTATGTCGCGTGCTGTGGTATGCGGAGACACTAACAGCACCATAGTAGAAAACAGATGAAACTTCTAAGTTGATGCAATAACCTGTAAGAAGTAGTACAATAACGTTTTAGATACCGATTATTGACTTTTTAGCTGCCTTTGGGACTTGGACATAAGCTAGGACCTTAAGATTTTGCATCAAAGGAGAACTAGCAGCTGAGTTGCACGGGAGAATGTGAAAAGTGTTCATATGTAGTAAAAACCTGAGAAATCCGTCCGTTTTCGTCATTTCTTATAAAAGAGACTTAAAGCCAGATCGTCACATTGGTCGCTCTTCTCCCTGAAATGGTTACATTTATCGTCTGCAAAGCTATGTCGCGTGCTGCGGTATGCGGAGACACTAGCAGCACCATAGTAGAACACTGATGAAACTTCTAAGTTGATGTAATAGCCAGTAAGAAGTAGTACAATAACGTTTTAGAAACCGATTATTGACTTTTAAGCTGGCTTTGGGGCCTTGGACATGAGCTAGGACCTTAAGATTTTGCATCAAAGGAGGACTAGCAGCTGCGTTGCCCGGGGGAATGTGAAGAGTGTTCATATGTACTAAAACATGAGAAATCCGTCCGTTTTCGTCATTTCTTATCAATTCGACTTAAAGCCAGGTCTTCACATTGGTCGCTCTTCTCTCTGAAACGGTCACATTTATCGTCTGCAAAGCTATGTCGCGTGCTGCGGTATGTGGAGACACCATAGTAGAACACAGACGAAACTTCTAAGTTGATGTTATAGCCAGTAAGAAGTAGTAATATAACGTTTTAGATACCGATTATTGACTTTTTAGCTGGCTTTGGGGCTTCGGACATGAGCTAGGACCTTAAGATTTTGCATCAAAGGAGAACTAGCAGCTGCGTTGCACGGGAGAATGTGAAAAGTGTTCATATGTAGTAAAAACCTGAGAAATCCGTCCGTTTTCGTCATTTCTTATCAAATCGACTTAAAGCCAGATCGTCACATTGGTCGCCCTTCTCTCTGAAACGGTTACATTTATCGTCTGCAAAGCAATGTCGCGTGCTGCGGTATGCAGAGACACTAACAGCACCACAGTAGAACAGTGATGAAACTTCTAAGTTGATGTAATAGCCAGTAAGAAGTAGTGCAATAACGTTTTAGATATCGATTATTGACTTTTTAGCTGGCTTTGTGGTCTTGGGCATGAGCTAGGACCTTAAGACTTTGCATCAAAGGAGGACTAGCAGCTGCGTTGCACGGGAGAATGTGGAAAGTGTTCATATGTAGTAAAAACCCGAGAAATCCGTCCTTTGTCGTCATTTGTTATCGAGTCGACTTAAAGCCAGAACGTCACATTGGTCGCTCTTCTCTCTGAAACGGTTACATTTATCGTCTGCAAAGCTATGTCGCGTGCTGCGGTATGCGGAGACACTAACAGCACCATAGCGGAACACAGATGAAACTTCTAAGTTGATGTAATAGCCAGTAAGAAGTAGTACAATAACGTTTTAGGTACCGATTATTGACTTTTTAGCTGGCTTTGGGGACTTGGACATGAGCTAGGACCTTAAGATTTTTCATCAAAGGAGAACTAGCAGCTGCGTTGCTCGGGAGAATGTGAAAAGTGTTCATATGTAGTAAAAACCTGAGAAATCCGTCCGTTTTCGTCATTTCTTATGAAATCGACTTAAAGCCAGATCGTCACATTGGTCGCTCTTCTCTCTGAAACGGTTACATTTATCGTCTGCAAAGCTATGTCGCGTGCTGCGGTATGCAGAGACACTAATAGCACCATAGTAGAACACTGATGAAACTTCTAAGTTGATGTAATAGCCAGTAAGAGGTAGTAAAATAACGTTTTAGATATCGATTATTGACTTTTTAGTTGGCTTTGGGGACTTGGACATGAGCTAGGACCTTAAGATTTTGCATCAAAGGAGAACTAGCAGCTGCGTTCACGGGAGATTGTGAAAAGTGTTCATATGTACTAAAAACCTGAGAATTCCGTCCGTTTTCGTCATTTCTTATCAAATCGACTTAAAGCCAGGTCTTCACATTGGTCGCTCTTCTCTCTGAAACGGTCACATTTATCGTCTGCAAAGCTATGTCGCGAGATGCGGTATCTGGGGACACTAACAGCACCATAGTAGAACACAGACGAAGCTTCTAAGTTGTTGTGATAGCCAGTAAGAAGTAGTACAATAACGTTTTAGATATCGATTATTGACTTTTTAGCTGGCTTTGGGGACTTGGACATGATCTAGGACCTTAAGATTTTGCATCAAAGGAGGACTAGCAGCTCCGTTGCACGGGAGAATGTGAAAAGTGTTCATATGTAGTAAAAACCTGAGAAATCCGTCCGTTTTCGTCATTTCTTATCAAATCGACTTAAAGCCAGATCGTAACATTGGTCGCTCTTCTCTCTGAAACGGTTACATTTATCGTCTGCAAAGCTATGTCGCGTGCTGCGGTATGCGGATACACTAACAGCACCATAGTAGAACACAGATGAAACTTCTAAGTTGACGTAATAGCCAGTAACAGGTAGTACATTTCAAGTTTTAGTTATCGACTTTTGACTATTTACCCGGCTATGTAATAGCAAGTAAGATGTAGCACAATTCAAGTATTAGTTATCGATTATTGCCTATTTAGCCTCTTTGGTGCCTTGGACATGAGCTAGGAAATTACGATTTTTCACGAAAAGAGGACTAGGAGCCGCGTTGCACGGGAGAATGTAAATAGTGTTCATATGTAGTAAAACCCTGAGAAATCCGTCCGTTTTCGTCATTTGTTATCGAATCGACTTAATGTCAGATCGTCTCATTGGCCGCTCATATCTCTGAAACGGTTACATTTATCGTCTGCAAAGCTATGTCGCGTGCTGCGGTATGCGGAGACACTAACAGCACCATAGTAGAACACAGAAGAAGCTTCCAAGTTGATGTAATAGCCAGTAAGAAGCCGTACAAATCAGGTTTTACTTATCGATTATTGCCTTTTGTGCCGGCTTTGGTGCCTTGGACATGAGCTAGGACCTTACGATTTTGCATAAAAGAAGGACTAGCATCAGCGTTGTTCGGGAGAATACGAAAAGTGTTCATATGTAGTAAAAACCAGAGACACTAGATCGCGTGTTTCATTTGCTATCGAGTCGACTTAAAAGCCAGATCGTCACATTGGTCGCTCTTCTCTCTGAAACGGTTACATTTATCGTCTGCAAAGCTACGTCGCGTGCTGCGGTATGCGGAGAAACTAACAGCACCATAGCGGAACACAGATGAAACTTCTAAGTTGATGTAATAGCCAGTAAGAAGTAGTACAATAACGTTTTAGATTTCGATTATTGGCTTTTTAGCTGGCTTTGGGGACTTGGACATGAGCTAGGACCTTAAGATTTTGCATGAATGGAGGACTAGCAGCTGCGTTGCACGGGAGAATGTCAAAAGTGTTCATATGTAGTAAAACCCTGAGATATCCGTAAGCTTCGTCATTTCTTATCAAATCGACTTATAGCCAGATCGTCACATTGGTCGCTCTTCTCTCTGAAACGGTTATATTTATCGTCTGCAAAGCTATGTCGCGTGCTGCGGCATGCGGAGACACTAACAGCACCATAGTATAAAACAGATGAAACTTCTAAGTTGATGTAATAGCCAGTAAGAGTAGTACAATAACGATTTTAGGTACCGATTATTGCTTTTTTAGCTGGCAATTGGGGACTTGACATGAGCTAGGACCTTAAGATTTTTCATCAATGGAGAACTAGCAGCTGCGTTGCTCTGGAGAATGTTGAAAAGTGTTCATATGTAGTAAAAACCTGAGAATCCGTCCGTTTTCGTCATTTCTTATCAAATCGACTTAAAGCCAATCGTCACATTGGTCGCTCTTCTCTCTGAACGGTTACATTTATCGTCTGCAAAGCTATGTCGCGTGCTGCGGTATGCAGAGATACAATTAGCACCATAGTAGAACACTGATGAAACTTCTAAGTTGATGTAATAGCCAGTAAGAAGTAGTACAATAACGTTTTACATATCGATTATTGACTTTTTAGCTGGCTTTGGGGACATGGACATGAGCTAGGACCTTAAGATTTTGCATCAAAGGAGAACTAGCAGCTGCGTTGCACGGGAGAATGTGAAAAGTGTTCATATGTACTAAAAACCTGAGAATTCCGTCCGTTTTCGTCATTTCTTATCAAATCGACTTAAAGCCAGGTCTTCACATTGGTCGCTCTTCTCTCTGAAACGGTCACATTATCGTCTGCAAAGCTATGTCGCGTGCTGCGGTATCTGGAGACACTAACAGCACCATAGTAGAACACAGACGAAGATTCTAAGTTGTTGTGATAGCCAGTAAGAAGTAGTACAATAACGTTTTTAGATATCGATTATTGACTTTTTAGCTGGCTTTGGGGACTTGGGACATGAGCTAAGGACCTTAAGATTTTGCATCAAGGAGGACTAACAGTTGCGTTGCACGGGAGAATGTGAAAAGTGTTCATATGTAGTAAAAACCTGAGAAATCCGTCCATTTTCGTCATTTCTTATCAAATCGACTTAAAACCAGATCGTCACATTGGTCGCTCTTCTCTCTGAAACGGTTACATTTATCGTCTGCAAAGCTATGTCGCGTGCTGCGGTATGCAGAGACACTAACAGCACCATAGTAGAACACTGAAGAAACTTCTAAGTTGTTGTAATAGCCAGTAAGAAGTAGTGCAATAACGTTTTAGATATCCTTATTGAGGTTTTTAGCTGGCTTTGGGGTCTTGGACATGAGCTAGGACCTTAAGATTTTGCATCAAATGAGGACTAGCAGCTCCGTTGCGCGGGAGAATGTGAAAAGTGTTCATATGTAGCAAAAACCTGAGAAATCCGTCCGTTTTCGTCATTTCTTATCAAATCGACTTAAAGCCAGATCGTCACATTGGAAACTTCTCTCTGAAACGGTTACATTTATCGTCTGCAAAGCTATGTCGCGTGCTGCGGTACGCGGAGACACTAACAGAACCGTAGTAGAACACAGATGATACTTCTAAGTTGATGTAATAGCCAGTAAGAAGTAGTGCAATAACGTTTTAGATATCGATTATTGACTTTTTAGCTGGTTTTGTGGTCTTGGACATGAGCTAGGACCTTAAGACTTTGCATCAAAGGAGGACTAGCTGCTGCGTTGCACGGGAGAATGTGAAAAGTGTTCATATGTAGTAAAAACCTGAGAAATCCGTCCGTTTTCGTAATTTGTTGATTTGTACATTGGCCGCTCTCCTCTCTGAAACGGTTACATTTATCGTCTGAAAAGCTATGTCACGTGCTGCGGTATGCGGAGACACTAAAAGCACCATAGTAAAACACTGAAAAACTTCTGAGTTTATGTAATAGCCAGTAAGAAGTAGCACAATTCACGTTTTAGATATCGATTATTGACTTTTTAGCCGGCTTTGGTGCCTTGGACATGAGCTAGGACCTTAAGATTTTGCGTGAAAGGTGGACTAGCAGCCGTGTTGCACGGGAGAATGTGAAATGTGTTCATATGTAGTAAAAACCTGAGAAATCCGTTCGTGTTCGATATTTGTTATCGAATCGACTTAAAGCCAGATCATCACATTGGCCGCTCTTCCCTCTGAAACGTTTACATTTACCGTCTGCAAAGCTATGTCGTTGGGTGCGGTATGCGGAGACACTAAAAGCCTCATAGTGGAACACAGTAGAAGCTTCTAAGTTGATGTAATAGGTAGGACAATTGAAGTTTTAGTTTTCGATTATTGAGTTTTTAGCCGGCTTTAGTCACTTGGACATGAGCTAGGACCATAAGATTTTGCATGAAAGGAGGACTAGCAGCCGCGTTGCACGGGAAAATGTGTTAAAGTGTTCATATGTAGTAAAAAACTGAGAAATCTGTCGGTTTTCTTCATTTGTTATCGAATTGACTTAAAGCCAGGACGTACATTCGCCGCTCTTCTCTCTGAAACGGTTACATTTATCGTCTGCAATGCTATGTCGCGTGCTGCGGTATGCGGAGACACTAAAAGCACCATAGTAAAACACTGAAAAAATTTCTGAGTTTATGTAATAGCCAGTAAGAAGTAGCACAATTCACGTTTTAGATATCGATTATTGACTTTTTAGCCGGGTTTGGTGCCTTGGACATGAGCTAGGAACTTAAGATTTTGCGTGACAGGAGGACTAGCAGCCGCGTTACACGGGTGAATGTGAAAAGTGTTCATATGTAGTGAAAACCTGAGAAATCCGTATGTTTTCTTCAATTGTTTTCGAATCGAATTAAAGCCAGATCGTTACATTGGCCGCTCTTCCCTCTGAAACCGTTACATTTATCGTCTCCAAAGATATGTCGCGAGCTACGTTATGCGGAGACACTAAAAGCACTATACTAGAACACAGATGAAGCTTCTAAGTTGATGTTATAGCCAGTAAGAAGTAGTGCAATTCAAGTATTCGTTATCGATTATTCACTTTTCACCCGACTTTGGTGCCTTGTGCAGCAGCTAGGACCTTAAGATTTGGCATGAAAAGAGGACTAGCAGCCGTGTTGCACGGGAGAATGTGAAATGTGTTCATATGTAGTAAAAACCTGAGAAATCCGTCCGTGTTCGACATTTGTTATCGAATCGACTTAAAGCCAGATCATCACATTGGCCGCTCTTCCCTCTGAAACGGTTACATTTACCGTCTGCAAAGCTATGTCGTTGGGTGCGGTATGCGGAGACACTAAAAACCTCATAGTAGAACACAGTAGAAGCTTCTAAGTTGATGTAATAGGTAGTACAATTAAAGTTTTAGTTTTCGATTATTGAGTTTTTAGCCGGCTTTAGTCACTTGGACATGAGCTAGGACCATAAGATTTTGCATGAAAGGAGGACTAGCAGCGGCGTTGCACGGGAAAATGTGTTAAAGTGTTCATATGTAGTAAAAAACTGAGAGATCTGTGCGTTTTCTTCATTTGTTATCGAATTGACTTAAAGCCAGGACGTTACATTGTCTGCCCTTCTCTCTGAAACGGTTACATTTATCGTCTGCAAAGCTATGTCGCGTGCTGCGGTATGCGGAGACACAAAATGCACCATAGTAGAACACTGAAAAAGCTTCTATGTTTATGTAATAGCAAGTAAAAAGTAGTACAATTCACGTTTTAGTTATCGATTATTGACTTTTTAGCCGGCTTTGGTGCCTTGGCGTGAGCTAGGACCTTAAGATTTTGCATGAAAGGAGGACTAGTAGCTGCGATACACGGGAGAGTGTGAAAAGTGTTCATTTGGAGTAAAAACCTAAGGTATTCGGCCGTTTTCGTCATTTGTTATCAAATCGACTTAAGGCCAGATCGTCACATTGGGCGCTCTTCTCTCTGAAACGGTTACATATATCGTCTGCTAAGCTATGTCGCGAGCTATGTTAGGCGGAGACACTAAAAGCACTATACTAGAACACAGAAGAAGCTTCTAAGTTGATGTTATAGCCAGTAAGGAGTAGTGCAATTCAAGTATTCGTTATCGATTATTCACTTTTCACCCGGCTTTGGTGCCTTGTACAGCAGCTAGGACCTTAAGATTTTGCATGAAAGGAGCACTATTAGACGCGTTGCATGGGAGAATGTGAAAAAGTGTTCATATGTAGTAAAAACCTGAGAAATCCATCCGTGTTCGTAATTAGTTTTCGATTCGACTTAAAGGCAGATCGTCACATTGGCCGCTCTTCTCTCTGAAACGGTTACATTTATCGTCTGCAAAGCTATGTCGCGTGCTGCGTTGTGCGGGACTCTAAAATCACCATAGTAGAACACAGAAGTAGCTTCTAAGTTGATGTAATACCTAGTAAGAAGTAGTACAATTCACGTTTTAGTTATCGATTATTGACTATTTAGCCTTTTTTGGTGCCTTGGGCATGAGCTAGGACGTTACGATTTTGAATAAAAGGACTACTAGCATCCGCGTTGCACGGGAGAATGTGAAAAGTGTTCATATGTAGTAAAAACCTGAGAAATCTGTCCGTGTTCGTAATTTGTTTTCGATTAGACTTAAAGGCAGATCGTCACATTGGCCGGTCTACCCTCTGAAACGGTTACATTTATCGTCTGCAAAGCTATGTCGCTGGGTGCGGTATGCGGAGACACTAAAAGCACTATACTAGAACACAGAAGAAGCTTCTAAGTTGATGTAATAGCCAGTAAGAAGTAGCACAATTCAAGTTTTAGTTTTCGATTACTGACTTTTTAGCCGGCTTTGGTGCCTTGGACATGAGCTAGGACCTTAAGATTTTGCATGAAAGGAGGACTAGCAGCCTCGTTTCAGGGGAGAATGTGAAAAGTGTTCATATGTAGTAAAAACCTGAGAAATCCGTCGGTTTTGGTCATTTGTTATCGAATCGACTTAAAGCCAGATCGTCACATTGGCCGCTCATGTCTCTGAAACGGTTACATTTATCGTCTGCAAAGCTATGTCGCGTGCTGCGGTATGCGGAGACACAAAAATCAGCACAGTATAACACAGTAGTAGCTTCTAAGTTGATGTAATACCCAGTAAGAAGTAGTAAAATTCACGTTTTAGCAATCGATTATTGACTTTTTAGCCGGCTTTGGTGCCTTGGGCATGAGCTAGGACCTTAAGATTTTGCATGAAAGAAGGACTAGAAGCCGCGTTGCACGGGAAAATGTGAAAAGTGATCATATGTAGTAAGAACCTGAGAAATCTTTCCGTTTTCGTCATTGTTATCAAATCGACTTAAAGCAAGATCGTTACATAGGTCGCTCTTCTCTCTGTAACGGTTTTATTTATCGTCTGCAAAGCTATGTCGTTGGGTGCGGTATGCGGAGACACTAAAAGCCTTATAGTAGAACACAGTAGAAGCTTCTAAGTTGATGTAATAGGTAGTACAATTGAAGTTTTAGTTTTTGATTATTGAGTTTCTAACCGGCTTTAGTCACTTGGACATGAGCTAGGACCATAAGATTTTGCATGAAAGGAGGACTAGCAGCCGCGTTGCACGGGAAAATGTGTTAAAGCGTTCATATGTAGTAAAAAACTGAGAAATCTGCCGGTTTTCTTCATTTGTTATCGAATTGACTTAAAGCCAGGGCGTTACATTGTCTGCTCTTCTCTCTGAAACGGTTACATTTATCGTCTGCGAAGCTATGTCGCGTGCTGCGGTATGCGGAGACACAAAAAGCACCATAGTAGAACACTGAAAAAGCTTCTAAGTTTATGTAATAGCAAGTAAAAAGTAGTACAATTCACGTTTTAGTTATCGATTATTGACTTTTTGGCCGGCTTTGGTGCCTTGGACGTGAGCTAGGACCTTAAGATTTTGCATGAAAGGAGGACTAGTAGCTGCGATACACGGGAGAGTGTGAAAAGTGTTCATTTGTAGTAAAAACCTAAGGTATTCGGCCGGTTTCGTCATTTGCTATCAAATCGACTTAAGGCCAGATCGTCACATTGGCCTCTCTTCTCTCTGAAACAATTATATTTATCGTCTGCAAAGTTATGTCACGTGCTGCGGTATGCGGAGACACTAAAAGCACCGTAGTAGAACACAGATGAAGCTTCTAAGTTGATGTAATAGCCAGTAAGATGTAGTACAATTCGTATTTTGGGTATAGATTATTGACTTTTTACCTTTCTTTGGAGCCTTAGACTTGAGCTAAGAACTTAAGATTTTGCATGAAAGGAGGACTAGCACCCGCGTTGCACGGGAGAATGTGAAAAGTGTTCGTATGTAGTAAATACCTGAGAAATCCGTCCGTTTTCGTCATTTGTTATCGAATCGACTTAAAGCCACTTCGTCTCATTGGCCGCACTTCTGTCTGAAACGGTTACATTTATCGTCTGCAAAGCTATGTCTCGTGCTGCGGTATGCGGAGACACTAAAAGCACCATAGTAGAACACAGATGAAGCTTCTAAGTTGATGTAATAACCAGTAAGATGTAGTACAATTGAAGTTTTAGGTGTTGATTATTGACTTTTCACCCTTCTTTGGTGCCTTTGACATGAGCTAGGAACATAAGATTTTTCATGAAAGGTGGACTAGCAGCCGCGTTGCACGGGAGAATGTGAAAAGTGTTCATATGTGGTAAAAACTTGAGAAATTCGTCCGTTTTCGTCATTTGTTATCAAATCCACTTAAACCCAGATCGTCACATTGGGCACACTTCTGTCTGAAGCGGTTATATTTATCGTCTGCAAAGCTATGTCGCGTGCTGCGGTATACAGAGACACTAAAAGCACCATAGTAGAACACAGATGAAGCTTCTAAGTTGACGTAATAGCCAGTGAGATGTAGTACAATTCGTGTTTTAGTTATAGATTATTGACTTTTTACACTTCTTTGGTGCTTTGGACTTGAGCTAGGAACTTAAGATTTTGCATGAAAGGGGGACTAGCACCCGCGTTGTACGGGAGAATGTGAAAAGTGTTCATATGTAGTAAATACCTGAGAAATCAGTCCGTTTTCGTCATTTGTTATCGAATCGACTTAATCCCAGATCGTCACATTGGGCACACTTCTGTCTGAAACGGTTACATTTATCGTCTGCATAGCTATTTCGTGTGCTGCGGTATGCGGAGACACTAAAAGCACCATAGTAGAACACAGATGAAGCTTCTAAGTTGATGTAATAGCCAGTAAGAAGTAGTACACTTCAATTTTCAGGTATTGATTATTGACTTTTTACCCTTCTTTGGTGCCTTGGACAAAACCTAGGAACTTAAGATTTTGCATTAAAGGAGGACTAGCAGCCGCGTAGCACGGGCGAATGTGAAAAATGTTCATATGTAGTAAAAACCTGAGAAACCCGTCCGTTTTCGTCATTTGTTATCGAATCGACTTAAAGCCTGATCGTCACATTGGCCGCTCTTCTCTCTGAAACGGTTGTACTTATCGTCTGCAAATCTATGTCACGTGCTGCGGTATGCGGAGACACTAAAAGCACCATAGTAGAACACAGATGAAGCTTCTAAGTTGATGTAATAGCCAGTAAGAAGTAGTACTATTCAAGTTTTAGGTATCGTTTATTGACTTTTTACCCTTCTTTGACGACTCGGACATGAGCTAGGAACTTAAGATTTTGCATGAAAGGAGGACTAGCAGCCGCGTTGCTCAGGAGAATGTGAAAAGTGTTCATATGTGGTAAGAACCTGAGAAATCCGTCCGTTCTCGTCATTTGTTATCGAATCGACTTAAAGCCAGATCGTCTCTTTGGCCGCTCTTCTGTCTGAAACGGTTACATTTATCGTCTGCAAAGCTATGTCGCGTGCTGCGGTATGCGGAGACAATAAAAGCACCATAGTAGAACACAGATGAAGCTTCTTAGTTGATGTAATAGCCAGTAAGATGTAGTAAAATTCAAGTTTTAGGTATCGATTATTGACTTTTTACCCTTCTTTGTTGCCTTGGACATGAGCTATGAACTTAAGATTTTGCATGAAAGGAGGATTAGCAGCCGAGTTGCACGGGAGAATGTGAAAAGTGTTCATATGTAGTAAAAACCTGAGAAATCCGTCCGTTTTCGTCATTTGTTATCGAATCGACTTAAAGCCAGATCGTCACATTAGCCGCACTTCTGTCTGAAACGGTTAAATTTATCGTCTGCAAAGCTATGTCGCGTGCTGCGGTATGCGGAGACACTAAAAGCCTTATAGTAGAGCACAGTAGAAGCTTCTAAGTTGATGTAATAGGCAGTATGATGTAGTACAATTCAAGTTTTAGGTATCGATTATTGACTTTTTACCCTTCTATGGTGCCTTGGACTTGAGCTAGAAACTTAAGATTTTGCATGAAAGGAGGATTAGCAGCCGATTTGCACGGGAGAATGTGAAAAGTGTTCATATCTAGTAAAAACCTGAGAAATCCGTAAGTTTTCTTCATTTGTTACCGAATCGACTTAAAAGCCAGATCGTCACATTGGCCGCACTTATGTCTGAAACGGTTACATTTACCGTCTGCAAAGTTATGTCACGTGCTGCGGTATTCGGAGACACTAAAAGCACCATAGTAGAACACAGATGAAGCTTCTAAGTTGATGTAATAACCATTAAGAAGTAGTACAATTCAAGTTTTAGGTATTGATTATTGACTTTTCACCCTTCTTTGGTGCCTTTGACATGAGCAAGGAACTTAAGATTTTGCATGAAAGGTGGACTAGCAGCCGCGTTGCACGGGAGAATGTGAAAAGTGTTCATATGTGGTAAAAACTTGAGAAATCCGTCCGTTTTCGTCATTTGTTATCGAATCGGCTTAAAGCCAGATCTTCACATAGGCCGTAATTCTCTCTGAAACGGTTGTACTTATCGTCTGCAAACCTATGTCGCGTGTTGCGGTATGCGCAGACACTGAACGCACCATAGTAGAACTCAGATGAAGCTTCTAAGTTGATGTAATAGCCAGTAAGAAGTAGTTCAAATCAGGTTTTAGGTATCGATTATAAACTTTTTACCCTTCTTCGGTGCCTTGGAAATGAGCTAGGAACTTAAGATTTTGCATGAAAGGAGGACTAGCAGTCGCGTTGCACGGGAGAATGTGAAAAGTGTTCATATGTAGTAAAAACCTAAGAAATTCGTCCGTTTAGTCATTTGTTATCGAATCGCCTTAAAGCCAGATCGTCAGATTGGCCGCTCTTCTCTCTGAAACGATTACATTTATCGTCTGCAAAGCTATGTCGCGTGCTGCGGTATGCCGAGACACTAAAAGCACCATAGTAGAAAACAGATGAAGCTTCTAAGATGATGCAATAGCCAATAAGAAGTAGTACAATTCAAGTTTTAATTATCGATTATTGACTTTTTACCCTTCTTTGGTGCCTTGGACATGAGCTAGGAACTTAAGATTTTGCATGAAAGGAGGACTAACAGCCGCGTTGCACGGGAGATTGTGAAAAGTGTACATATGTAGTAAAAACCTGAGAAATCCGTCCGTTTTCGTCATTTGTTATCGAATCGGCTTAAAGCCAGACCGTCACATTGGCCGCCCTTCTCTCTGAAAGGGTTGTACTTATCGTCTGCAAAGCTATGTCGCGTGTTGCGGTATGCGGAGGCACTAAAAGCACCATAGTAGAACACAGATGAAGCTTCTAAGTTGATGTAAAATCCAGTAAGAGGTAGCACAATTCAAGTTTTAGGTATCGATTATTGACTTTTTAGCTGGCTTTGGTGCCTTGGACATGAGCTAGGACCGTAAGATTCTGCTTGAAAGGAGGACTAGCAGCCGAGTTGCATGGGAGAATGTGAAAAGTGTTCATATGTAGTAAAAACCTGAGAAATCCGTCCGTTTTCGTCATTTCTTATCAAATCGACTTAAAGCCAGATCGTCACATTAGTCGCTCTTCTCTCTGAAACGGTTACATTTATCGTCAGCAAAGCAAAGTCGCGTGCTGCGGTATGCGGAGACACTAACAGCACCATAGTAGAACACTAATGAAACTTCTAAGTTGATGTAATAGCCAGTAAGAAGTAGTGCAATAACGTTTTAGATATCGATTATTGACTTTTTAGCTGGCTTTGGGGACTTGGACATGAGCTAGGACCTTAAGATTTTGCATCAAGGGAGGACTAGCAGCTGCATTGCACGGGAGAATGTGAAAAGTGTTCATATGTAGTAAAAACTGGGAAATCCGTCCATTTTCGTCATTCCTTATCAAATCGACTTAAAGCCAGATCGTCACATTGGTCGCTCTTCTGTCTGAAACGGTTACATTTATCGTCTACAAAGCTATGTCGCGTGCTGCGGTATGCAGAGACACTAACAGCACCATAGTAGAACACTGATGAAACTACTAACTTGTTGTAATAGCCAGTAAGAAGTATTGCAATAACGTTTTAGATATCGATTATTGACTTTTTATCTGGCTTTGGGGTCTTGGACATGAGCTAGGACCTTAAGACTTTGCATCAAAGGAGGACTAGCAGCTCCGTATCACGTAAGAATGTCAAAAGTGTTCATATGTAGTGAAAACCTGAGAAATCCATCCGTTTTCGTCATTTCTTATCAAATCGACTTAAAGCCACATCGTCACATTGATCGCTCTTCTCTCTGAAACGGTTACATTTATCGTCTGCAAAGCTATGTCGCGTGCTGCGGTATGCGGAGACACTAACAGGACCATAGTAGAACACAGATGAAACTTCTAAGTTGATGTAATAGCCAGTAAGAAGTAGTACAATAACGTTTTAGATACCGATTATTGACTTTTTAGCTGGCTTTGGGGCCTTGGACATGAGCTAGGACCTTAAGATTTTGCATCAAAGGAGAACTAGCAGCTGCGTTGCACGGGAGAATGTGAAAAATGTTCATATGTAGTAAAAACCTGAGAAATCCGTCCATTTTCGTCATTTCTTATCAAATCGACTTAAAGCCAGATCGTCACATTGGTCGCCCTTCTCTCTGAAACGGTTACATTTATCGTCTGCAAAGCAATGTCGCGTGCTGCGGTATGCAGAGACACTAACAGCACCACAGTAGAACAGTGATGAAACTTCTAAGTTGATGTAATAGCCAGTAAGAAGTAGTGCAATAACGTTT
The DNA here is from genome assembly GCF_023897955.1 of Schistocerca gregaria. NCBI lineage: Eukaryota > Metazoa > Arthropoda > Insecta > Orthoptera > Acrididae > Schistocerca > Schistocerca gregaria. The sequence goes on from NW_026062259.1 coordinate 1,249,048, forward strand.
TAGATATCGATTATTGACTTTTTAGCTGGCTTTGTGGTCTTGGACATGAGCTAGGACCTTAAGACTTTGCATCAAAGGAGGACTAGCAGCTGCGTTGCACGGGAGAATGTGAAAAGTGTTCATATGTAGTAAAAACCTGAGAAATCCGACCGTTATCGTCATTTCTTAACAAATCGACTTAAAGCCAGATCGTCACATTGGTCGCTCTTCTCTCTGAAACGGTTACATTTATTGTCTGCAAAGCTATGTCGCGTGCTGCGGTATGCGGAGACACTAACAGCACCATAGTAGAAAACAGATGAAACTTCTAAGTTGATGTAATAGCCTGCAAGATGTAGTACAATAACGTTTTAGATTCCGATTATTGACTTTTTAGCTTGCTTTGGGGCCTTGGACATGAGCTAGGACCTTAAGATTTTGCATCAAAGGAGAACTTGCAGCTGCGTTGCACGGGAGAATGTGAAAAGTGTTCATATGTAGTGAAAACCTGAGAAATCAGTCCGTTTTCGTCATTTCGTATCAAATCGACTTAAAGCCAGATCGTCACATTGGTCGCTCTTCTCCCTGAAACGGTTACATTTATCGTCTGCAAAGCTACGTCGCGTGCTGCGGTATGCGGAGACACTAACAGCACCTTAATAGAACACAGATGAAATTTCTCAGTTATTGTAATAGCCAGTAAGGAGTAGTACAATAACGTTTTAGATATCGATTATTGACTTTTTAGCTGGCTTTGGGGCCTTGGACATGAGCTAGGACCTTAAGATTTTGCATCAAACGAGGACTAGATGCTCCGTTGCACGGAGAATGTAAAAAGTGTTCATATGCAGTAAAAACTTGAGAAATCCGTCCGTTTTCGTAATTTCTTATCAAATCGACTTAAAGCCAGGACGTCACATTGGACGCTCTTCTCTCTGAAAAGGTTACATTACTCGTCTGCAAAGCTATGTCGCGTGCTGCGGTAAGCGGAGACCCTAACAGCATCATAGTAGAAAACAGATGAAACTTCTAAGTTGATGATATGGCCAGTAAGAAGTAGTACAATAACTTTAGATATCGATTATTCACTTTTTAGCTGGCTTTGGGGACTTGGACATGAGCTAGGACCTTAAGATTTTGCATCAAAGGAGGACTAGCAGCTGCGTTGCACGGGAGAATGTGAAAAGTGTTCATATGTAGTAAAAACCTGAGAAATCCGTACATTTTCGTCATTTCTTATAAAATCGACTTAAAGCCAGATCGTCACATTGGTCGCTCTTCTCTCTGAAACGGTTACATTTATCGTCTGCAAAGCAATGTCGCGTGCTGCGGTATGCGGAGACACTAACAGCACCATAGTAAAACACTGATGAAACTTCTAAATTGATGTAATTGCCGGTAAGAAGTAGTGCAATAACGTTTTAGATATCGATTATTGACTTTTTAGCTGGCTTTGAGGTCTTGGACATGAGCTAAGACATTAAGATTTTGCATGAAACTAAGACTAGCAGCCTCGTTGCACAGGAGAAGGTAAAAAGTGTTCAAATGTAGCAAAAACCTGAGAAATCAGTCCGTTTTCGTCATTTCGTATCAAATCGACTTAAAGCCAGATCGTCACATTGGTCCTCTTCTCTCTGAAGCGGTTACATTTATCGTCTGCAAAGCTATGTCGCGTGCTGTGGTATGCGGAGACACTAACAGCACCATAGTAGAAAACAGATGAAACTTCTAAGTTGATGCAATAACCTGTAAGAAGTAGTACAATAACGTTTTAGATACCGATTATTGACTTTTTAGCTGCCTTTGGGACTTGGACATAAGCTAGGACCTTAAGATTTTGCATCAAAGGAGAACTAGCAGCTGAGTTGCACGGGAGAATGTGAAAAGTGTTCATATGTAGTAAAAACCTGAGAAATCCGTCCGTTTTCGTCATTTCTTATAAAAGAGACTTAAAGCCAGATCGTCACATTGGTCGCTCTTCTCCCTGAAATGGTTACATTTATCGTCTGCAAAGCTATGTCGCGTGCTGCGGTATGCGGAGACACTAGCAGCACCATAGTAGAACACTGATGAAACTTCTAAGTTGATGTAATAGCCAGTAAGAAGTAGTACAATAACGTTTTAGAAACCGATTATTGACTTTTAAGCTGGCTTTGGGGCCTTGGACATGAGCTAGGACCTTAAGATTTTGCATCAAAGGAGGACTAGCAGCTGCGTTGCCCGGGGGAATGTGAAGAGTGTTCATATGTACTAAAACATGAGAAATCCGTCCGTTTTCGTCATTTCTTATCAATTCGACTTAAAGCCAGGTCTTCACATTGGTCGCTCTTCTCTCTGAAACGGTCACATTTATCGTCTGCAAAGCTATGTCGCGTGCTGCGGTATGTGGAGACACCATAGTAGAACACAGACGAGACTTCTAAGTTGATGTTATAGCCAGTAAGAAGTAGTAATATAACGTTTTAGATACCGATTATTGACTTTTTAGCTGGCTTTGGGGCTTCGGACATGAGCTAGGACCTTAAGATTTTGCATCAAAGGAGAACTAGCAGCTGCGTTGCACGGGAGAATGTGAAAAGTGTTCATATGTAGTAAAAACCTGAGAAATCCGTCCGTTTTCGTCATTTCTTATCAAATCGACTTAAAGCCAGATCGTCACATTGGTCGCCCTTCTCTCTGAAACGGTTACATTTATCGTCTGCAAAGCAATGTCGCGTGCTGCGGTATGCAGAGACACTAACAGCACCACAGTAGAACAGTGATGAAACTTCTAAGTTGATGTAATAGCCAGTAAGAAGTAGTGCAATAACGTTTTAGATATCGATTATTGACTTTTTAGCTGGCTTTGTGGTCTTGGGCATGAGCTAGGACCTTAAGACTTTGCATCAAAGGAGGACTAGCAGCTGCGTTGCACGGGAGAATGTGGAAAGTGTTCATATGTAGTAAAAACCCGAGAAATCCGTCCTTTGTCGTCATTTGTTATCGAGTCGACTTAAAGCCAGAACGTCACATTGGTCGCTCTTCTCTCTGAAACGGTTACATTTATCGTCTGCAAAGCTATGTCGCGTGCTGCGGTATGCGGAGACACTAACAGCACCATAGCGGAACACAGATGAAACTTCTAAGTTGATGTAATAGCCAGTAAGAAGTAGTACAATAACGTTTTAGGTACCGATTATTGACTTTTTAGCTGGCTTTGGGGACTTGGACATGAGCTAGGACCTTAAGATTTTTCATCAAAGGAGAACTAGCAGCTGCGTTGCTCGGGAGAATGTGAAAAGTGTTCATATGTAGTAAAAACCTGAGAAATCCGTCCGTTTTCGTCATTTCTTATGAAATCGACTTAAAGCCAGATCGTCACATTGGTCGCTCTTCTCTCTGAAACGGTTACATTTATCGTCTGCAAAGCTATGTCGCGTGCTGCGGTATGCAGAGACACTAATAGCACCATAGTAGAACACTGATGAAACTTCTAAGTTGATGTAATAGCCAGTAAGAGGTAGTAAAATAACGTTTTAGATATCGATTATTGACTTTTTAGTTGGCTTTGGGGACTTGGACATGAGCTAGGACCTTAAGATTTTGCATCAAAGGAGAACTAGCAGCTGCGTTCACGGGAGATTGTGAAAAGTGTTCATATGTACTAAAAACCTGAGAATTCCGTCCGTTTTCGTCATTTCTTATCAAATCGACTTAAAGCCAGGTCTTCACATTGGTCGCTCTTCTCTCTGAAACGGTCACATTTATCGTCTGCAAAGCTATGTCGCGAGATGCGGTATCTGGGGACACTAACAGCACCATAGTAGAACACAGACGAAGCTTCTAAGTTGTTGTGATAGCCAGTAAGAAGTAGTACAATAACGTTTTAGATATCGATTATTGACTTTTTAGCTGGCTTTGGGGACTTGGACATGATCTAGGACCTTAAGATTTTGCATCAAAGGAGGACTAGCAGCTCCGTTGCACGGGAGAATGTGAAAAGTGTTCATATGTAGTAAAAACCTGAGAAATCCGTCCGTTTTCGTCATTTCTTATCAAATCGACTTAAAGCCAGATCGTAACATTGGTCGCTCTTCTCTCTGAAACGGTTACATTTATCGTCTGCAAAGCTATGTCGCGTGCTGCGGTATGCGGATACACTAACAGCACCATAGTAGAACACAGATGAAACTTCTAAGTTGACGTAATAGCCAGTAACAGGTAGTACATTTCAAGTTTTAGTTATCGACTTTTGACTATTTACCCGGCTATGTAATAGCAAGTAAGATGTAGCACAATTCAAGTATTAGTTATCGATTATTGCCTATTTAGCCTCTTTGGTGCCTTGGACATGAGCTAGGAAATTACGATTTTTCACGAAAAGAGGACTAGGAGCCGCGTTGCACGGGAGAATGTAAATAGTGTTCATATGTAGTAAAACCCTGAGAAATCCGTCCGTTTTCGTCATTTGTTATCGAATCGACTTAATGTCAGATCGTCTCATTGGCCGCTCATATCTCTGAAACGGTTACATTTATCGTCTGCAAAGCTATGTCGCGTGCTGCGGTATGCGGAGACACTAACAGCACCATAGTAGAACACAGAAGAAGCTTCCAAGTTGATGTAATAGCCAGTAAGAAGCCGTACAAATCAGGTTTTACTTATCGATTATTGCCTTTTGTGCCGGCTTTGGTGCCTTGGACATGAGCTAGGACCTTACGATTTTGCATAAAAGAAGGACTAGCATCAGCGTTGTTCGGGAGAATACGAAAAGTGTTCATATGTAGTAAAAACCAGAGAAATCCGTCCTTTGTCGTCATTTGCTATCGAGTCGACTTAAAGCCAGATCGTCACATTGGTCGCTCTTCTCTCTGAAACGGTTACATTTATCGTCTGCAAAGCTACGTCGCGTGCTGCGGTATGCGGAGAAACTAACAGCACCATAGCGGAACACAGATGAAACTTCTAAGTTGATGTAATAGCCAGTAAGAAGTAGTACAATAACGTTTTAGATTTCGATTATTGGCTTTTTAGCTGGCTTTGGGGACTTGGACATGAGCTAGGACCTTAAGATTTTGCATGAATGGAGGACTAGCAGCTGCGTTGCACGGGAGAATGTCAAAAGTGTTCATATGTAGTAAAACCCTGAGATATCCGTAAGCTTTCGTCATTTCTTATCAAATCGACTTATAGCCAGATCGTCACATTGGTCGCTCTTCTCTCTGAAACGGTTATATTTATCGTCTGCAAAGCTATGTCGCGTGCTGCGGCATGCGGAGACACTAACAGCACCATAGTATAAAACAGATGAAACTTCTAAGTTGATGTAATAGCCAGTAAGAAGTAGTACAATAACGTTTTAGGTACCGATTATTGACTTTTTAGCTGGCTTTGGGGACTTGGACATGAGCTAGGACCTTAAGATTTTTCATCAATGGAGAACTAGCAGCTGCGTTGCTCTGGAGAATGTGAAAAGTGTTCATATGTAGTAAAAACCTGAGAAATCCGTCCGTTTTCGTCATTTCTTATCAAATCGACTTAAAGCCAGATCGTCACATTGGTCGCTCTTCTCTCTGAAACGGTTACATTTATCGTCTGCAAAGCTATGTCGCGTGCTGCGGTATGCAGAGACACAAATAGCACCATAGTAGAACACTGATGAAACTTCTAAGTTGATGTAATAGCCAGTAAGAAGTAGTACAATAACGTTTTACATATCGATTATTGACTTTTTAGCTGGCTTTGGGGACATGGACATGAGCTAGGACCTTAAGATTTTGCATCAAAGGAGAACTAGCAGCTGCGTTGCACGGGAGAATGTGAAAAGTGTTCATATGTACTAAAAACCTGAGAATTCCGTCCGTTTTCGTCATTTCTTATCAAATCGACTTAAAGCCAGGTCTTCACATTGGTCGCTCTTCTCTCTGAAACGGTCACATTTATCGTCTGCAAAGCTATGTCGCGTGCTGCGGTATCTGGAGACACTAACAGCACCATAGTAGAACACAGACGAAGATTCTAAGTTGTTGTGATAGCCAGTAAGAAGTAGTACAATAACGTTTTAGATATCGATTATTGACTTTTTAGCTGGCTTTGGGGACTTGGACATGAGCTAGGACCTTAAGATTTTGCATCAAAGGAGGACTAACAGTTGCGTTGCACGGGAGAATGTGAAAAGTGTTCATATGTAGTAAAAACCTGAGAAATCCGTCCATTTTCGTCATTTCTTATCAAATCGACTTAAAACCAGATCGTCACATTGGTCGCTCTTCTCTCTGAAACGGTTACATTTATCGTCTGCAAAGCTATGTCGCGTGCTGCGGTATGCAGAGACACTAACAGCACCATAGTAGAACACTGAAGAAACTTCTAAGTTGTTGTAATAGCCAGTAAGAAGTAGTGCAATAACGTTTTAGATATCCTTTATTGAGTTTTTAGCTGGCTTTGGGGTCTTGGACATGAGCTAGGACCTTAAGATTTTGCATCAAATGAGGACTAGCAGCTCCGTTGCGCGGGAGAATGTGAAAAGTGTTCATATGTAGCAAAAACCTGAGAAATCCGTCCGTTTTCGTCATTTCTTATCAAATCGACTTAAAGCCAGATCGTCACATTGGAAACTCTTCTCTCTGAAACGGTTACATTTATCGTCTGCAAAGCTATGTCGCGTGCTGCGGTACGCGGAGACACTAACAGAACCGTAGTAGAACACAGATGATACTTCTAAGTTGATGTAATAGCCAGTAAGAAGTAGTGCAATAACGTTTTAGATATCGATTATTGACTTTTTAGCTGGTTTTGTGGTCTTGGACATGAGCTAGGACCTTAAGACTTTGCATCAAAGGAGGACTAGCTGCTGCGTTGCACGGGAGAATGTGAAAAGTGTTCATATGTAGTAAAAACCTGAGAAATCCGTCCGTTTTCGTAATTTGTTGATTTGTACATTGGCCGCTCTCCTCTCTGAAACGGTTACATTTATCGTCTGAAAAGCTATGTCACGTGCTGCGGTATGCGGAGACACTAAAAGCACCATAGTAAAACACTGAAAAACTTCTGAGTTTATGTAATAGCCAGTAAGAAGTAGCACAATTCACGTTTTAGATATCGATTATTGACTTTTTAGCCGGCTTTGGTGCCTTGGACATGAGCTAGGACCTTAAGATTTTGCGTGAAAGGTGGACTAGCAGCCGTGTTGCACGGGAGAATGTGAAATGTGTTCATATGTAGTAAAAACCTGAGAAATCCGTTCGTGTTCGATATTTGTTATCGAATCGACTTAAAGCCAGATCATCACATTGGCCGCTCTTCCCTCTGAAACGGTTACATTTACCGTCTGCAAAGCTATGTCGTTGGGTGCGGTATGCGGAGACACTAAAAGCCTCATAGTGGAACACAGTAGAAGCTTCTAAGTTGATGTAATAGGTAGGACAATTGAAGTTTTAGTTTTCGATTATTGAGTTTTTAGCCGGCTTTAGTCACTTGGACATGAGCTAGGACCATAAGATTTTGCATGAAAGGAGGACTAGCAGCCGCGTTGCACGGGAAAATGTGTTAAAGTGTTCATATGTAGTAAAAAACTGAGAAATCTGTCGGTTTTCTTCATTTGTTATCGAATTGACTTAAAGCCAGGACGTACATTCGCCGCTCTTCTCTCTGAAACGGTTACATTTATCGTCTGCAATGCTATGTCGCGTGCTGCGGTATGCGGAGACACTAAAAGCACCATAGTAAAACACTGAAAAAATTTCTGAGTTTATGTAATAGCCAGTAAGAAGTAGCACAATTCACGTTTTAGATATCGATTATTGACTTTTTAGCCGGGTTTGGTGCCTTGGACATGAGCTAGGAACTTAAGATTTTGCGTGACAGGAGGACTAGCAGCCGCGTTACACGGGTGAATGTGAAAAGTGTTCATATGTAGTGAAAACCTGAGAAATCCGTATGTTTTCTTCAATTGTTTTCGAATCGAATTAAAGCCAGATCGTTACATTGGCCGCTCTTCCCTCTGAAACCGTTACATTTATCGTCTCCAAAGATATGTCGCGAGCTACGTTATGCGGAGACACTAAAAGCACTATACTAGAACACAGATGAAGCTTCTAAGTTGATGTTATAGCCAGTAAGAAGTAGTGCAATTCAAGTATTCGTTATCGATTATTCACTTTTCACCCGACTTTGGTGCCTTGTGCAGCAGCTAGGACCTTAAGATTTGGCATGAAAAGAGGACTAGCAGCCGTGTTGCACGGGAGAATGTGAAATGTGTTCATATGTAGTAAAAACCTGAGAAATCCGTCCGTGTTCGACATTTGTTATCGAATCGACTTAAAGCCAGATCATCACATTGGCCGCTCTTCCCTCTGAAACGGTTACATTTACCGTCTGCAAAGCTATGTCGTTGGGTGCGGTATGCGGAGACACTAAAAACCTCATAGTAGAACACAGTAGAAGCTTCTAAGTTGATGTAATAGGTAGTACAATTAAAGTTTTAGTTTTCGATTATTGAGTTTTTAGCCGGCTTTAGTCACTTGGACATGAGCTAGGACCATAAGATTTTGCATGAAAGGAGGACTAGCAGCGGCGTTGCACGGGAAAATGTGTTAAAGTGTTCATATGTAGTAAAAAACTGAGAGATCTGTGCGTTTTCTTCATTTGTTATCGAATTGACTTAAAGCCAGGACGTTACATTGTCTGCCCTTCTCTCTGAAACGGTTACATTTATCGTCTGCAAAGCTATGTCGCGTGCTGCGGTATGCGGAGACACAAAATGCACCATAGTAGAACACTGAAAAAGCTTCTATGTTTATGTAATAGCAAGTAAAAAGTAGTACAATTCACGTTTTAGTTATCGATTATTGACTTTTTAGCCGGCTTTGGTGCCTTGGCGTGAGCTAGGACCTTAAGATTTTGCATGAAAGGAGGACTAGTAGCTGCGATACACGGGAGAGTGTGAAAAGTGTTCATTTGGAGTAAAAACCTAAGGTATTCGGCCGTTTTCGTCATTTGTTATCAAATCGACTTAAGGCCAGATCGTCACATTGGGCGCTCTTCTCTCTGAAACGGTTACATATATCGTCTGCTAAGCTATGTCGCGAGCTATGTTAGGCGGAGACACTAAAAGCACTATACTAGAACACAGAAGAAGCTTCTAAGTTGATGTTATAGCCAGTAAGGAGTAGTGCAATTCAAGTATTCGTTATCGATTATTCACTTTTCACCCGGCTTTGGTGCCTTGTACAGCAGCTAGGACCTTAAGATTTTGCATGAAAGGAGCACTATTAGACGCGTTGCATGGGAGAATGTGAAAAAGTGTTCATATGTAGTAAAAACCTGAGAAATCCATCCGTGTTCGTAATTAGTTTTCGATTCGACTTAAAGGCAGATCGTCACATTGGCCGCTCTTCTCTCTGAAACGGTTACATTTATCGTCTGCAAAGCTATGTCGCGTGCTGCGTTGTGCGGGACTCTAAAATCACCATAGTAGAACACAGAAGTAGCTTCTAAGTTGATGTAATACCTAGTAAGAAGTAGTACAATTCACGTTTTAGTTATCGATTATTGACTATTTAGCCTTTTTTGGTGCCTTGGGCATGAGCTAGGACGTTACGATTTTGAATAAAAGGACTACTAGCATCCGCGTTGCACGGGAGAATGTGAAAAGTGTTCATATGTAGTAAAAACCTGAGAAATCTGTCCGTGTTCGTAATTTGTTTTCGATTAGACTTAAAGGCAGATCGTCACATTGGCCGGTCTACCCTCTGAAACGGTTACATTTATCGTCTGCAAAGCTATGTCGCTGGGTGCGGTATGCGGAGACACTAAAAGCACTATACTAGAACACAGAAGAAGCTTCTAAGTTGATGTAATAGCCAGTAAGAAGTAGCACAATTCAAGTTTTAGTTTTCGATTACTGACTTTTTAGCCGGCTTTGGTGCCTTGGACATGAGCTAGGACCTTAAGATTTTGCATGAAAGGAGGACTAGCAGCCTCGTTTCAGGGGAGAATGTGAAAAGTGTTCATATGTAGTAAAAACCTGAGAAATCCGTCGGTTTTGGTCATTTGTTATCGAATCGACTTAAAGCCAGATCGTCACATTGGCCGCTCATGTCTCTGAAACGGTTACATTTATCGTCTGCAAAGCTATGTCGCGTGCTGCGGTATGCGGAGACACAAAAATCAGCACAGTATAACACAGTAGTAGCTTCTAAGTTGATGTAATACCCAGTAAGAAGTAGTAAAATTCACGTTTTAGCAATCGATTATTGACTTTTTAGCCGGCTTTGGTGCCTTGGGCATGAGCTAGGACCTTAAGATTTTGCATGAAAGAAGGACTAGAAGCCGCGTTGCACGGGAAAATGTGAAAAGTGATCATATGTAGTAAGAACCTGAGAAATCTTTCCGTTTTCGTCATTGTTATCAAATCGACTTAAAGCAAGATCGTTACATAGGTCGCTCTTCTCTCTGTAACGGTTTTATTTATCGTCTGCAAAGCTATGTCGTTGGGTGCGGTATGCGGAGACACTAAAAGCCTTATAGTAGAACACAGTAGAAGCTTCTAAGTTGATGTAATAGGTAGTACAATTGAAGTTTTAGTTTTTGATTATTGAGTTTCTAACCGGCTTTAGTCACTTGGACATGAGCTAGGACCATAAGATTTTGCATGAAAGGAGGACTAGCAGCCGCGTTGCACGGGAAAATGTGTTAAAGCGTTCATATGTAGTAAAAAACTGAGAAATCTGCCGGTTTTCTTCATTTGTTATCGAATTGACTTAAAGCCAGGGCGTTACATTGTCTGCTCTTCTCTCTGAAACGGTTACATTTATCGTCTGCGAAGCTATGTCGCGTGCTGCGGTATGCGGAGACACAAAAAGCACCATAGTAGAACACTGAAAAAGCTTCTAAGTTTATGTAATAGCAAGTAAAAAGTAGTACAATTCACGTTTTAGTTATCGATTATTGACTTTTTGGCCGGCTTTGGTGCCTTGGACGTGAGCTAGGACCTTAAGATTTTGCATGAAAGGAGGACTAGTAGCTGCGATACACGGGAGAGTGTGAAAAGTGTTCATTTGTAGTAAAAACCTAAGGTATTCGGCCGGTTTCGTCATTTGCTATCAAATCGACTTAAGGCCAGATCGTCACATTGGCCTCTCTTTTCTCTGAAACAATTATATTTATCGTCTGCAAAGTTATGTCACGTGCTGCGGTATGCGGAGACACTAAAAGCACCGTAGTAGAACACAGATGAAGCTTCTAAGTTGATGTAATAGCCAGTAAGATGTAGTACAATTCGTATTTTGGGTATAGATTATTGACTTTTTACCTTTCTTTGGAGCCTTAGACTTGAGCTAAGAACTTAAGATTTTGCATGAAAGGAGGACTAGCACCCGCGTTGCACGGGAGAATGTGAAAAGTGTTCGTATGTAGTAAATACCTGAGAAATCCGTCCGTTTTCGTCATTTGTTATCGAATCGACTTAAAGCCACTTCGTCTCATTGGCCGCACTTCTGTCTGAAACGGTTACATTTATCGTCTGCAAAGCTATGTCGCGTGCTGCGGTATGCGGAGACACTAAAAGCACCATAGTAGAACACAGATGAAGCTTCTAAGTTGATGTAATAACCAGTAAGATGTAGTACAATTGAAGTTTTAGGTGTTGATTATTGACTTTTCACCCTTCTTTGGTGCCTTTGACATGAGCTAGGAACATAAGATTTTTCATGAAAGGTGGACTAGCAGCCGCGTTGCACGGGAGAATGTGAAAAGTGTTCATATGTGGTAAAAACTTGAGAAATTCGTCCGTTTTCGTCATTTGTTATCAAATCCACTTAAACCCAGATCGTCACATTGGGCACACTTCTGTCTGAAGCGGTTATATTTATCGTCTGCAAAGCTATGTCGCGTGCTGCGGTATACAGAGACACTAAAAGCACCATAGTAGAACACAGATGAAGCTTCTAAGTTGACGTAATAGCCAGTGAGATGTAGTACAATTCGTGTTTTAGTTATAGATTATTGACTTTTTACACTTCTTTGGTGCTTTGGACTTGAGCTAGGAACTTAAGATTTTGCATGAAAGGGGGACTAGCACCCGCGTTGTACGGGAGAATGTGAAAAGTGTTCATATGTAGTAAATACCTGAGAAATCAGTCCGTTTTCGTCATTTGTTATCGAATCGACTTAATCCCAGATCGTCACATTGGGCACACTTCTGTCTGAAACGGTTACATTTATCGTCTGCATAGCTATTTCGTGTGCTGCGGTATGCGGAGACACTAAAAGCACCATAGTAGAACACAGATGAAGCTTCTAAGTTGATGTAATAGCCAGTAAGAAGTAGTACACTTCAATTTTCAGGTATTGATTATTGACTTTTTACCCTTCTTTGGTGCCTTGGACAAAACCTAGGAACTTAAGATTTTGCATTAAAGGAGGACTAGCAGCCGCGTAGCACGGGCGAATGTGAAAAATGTTCATATGTAGTAAAAACCTGAGAAACCCGTCCGTTTTCGTCATTTGTTATCGAATCGACTTAAAGCCTGATCGTCACATTGGCCGCTCTTCTCTCTGAAACGGTTGTACTTATCGTCTGCAAATCTATGTCACGTGCTGCGGTATGCGGAGACACTAAAAGCACCATAGTAGAACACAGATGAAGCTTCTAAGTTGATGTAATAGCCAGTAAGAAGTAGTACTATTCAAGTTTTAGGTATCGTTTATTGACTTTTTACCCTTCTTTGACGACTCGGACATGAGCTAGGAACTTAAGATTTTGCATGAAAGGAGGACTAGCAGCCGCGTTGCTCAGGAGAATGTGAAAAGTGTTCATATGTGGTAAGAACCTGAGAAATCCGTCCGTTCTCGTCATTTGTTATCGAATCGACTTAAAGCCAGATCGTCTCTTTGGCCGCTCTTCTGTCTGAAACGGTTACATTTATCGTCTGCAAAGCTATGTCGCGTGCTGCGGTATGCGGAGACAATAAAAGCACCATAGTAGAACACAGATGAAGCTTCTTAGTTGATGTAATAGCCAGTAAGATGTAGTAAAATTCAAGTTTTAGGTATCGATTATTGACTTTTTACCCTTCTTTGTTGCCTTGGACATGAGCTATGAACTTAAGATTTTGCATGAAAGGAGGATTAGCAGCCGAGTTGCACGGGAGAATGTGAAAAGTGTTCATATGTAGTAAAAACCTGAGAAATCCGTCCGTTTTCGTCATTTGTTATCGAATCGACTTAAAGCCAGATCGTCACATTAGCCGCACTTCTGTCTGAAACGGTTAAATTTATCGTCTGCAAAGCTATGTCGCGTGCTGCGGTATGCGGAGACACTAAAAGCCTTATAGTAGAGCACAGTAGAAGCTTCTAAGTTGATGTAATAGGCAGTATGATGTAGTACAATTCAAGTTTTAGGTATCGATTATTGACTTTTTACCCTTCTATGGTGCCTTGGACTTGAGCTAGAAACTTAAGATTTTGCATGAAAGGAGGATTAGCAGCCGATTTGCACGGGAGAATGTGAAAAGTGTTCATATCTAGTAAAAACCTGAGAAATCCGTAAGTTTTCTTCATTTGTTACCGAATCGACTTAAAAGCCAGATCGTCACATTGGCCGCACTTATGTCTGAAACGGTTACATTTACCGTCTGCAAAGTTATGTCACGTGCTGCGGTATGCGGAGACACTAAAAGCACCATAGTAGAACACAGATGAAGCTTCTAAGTTGATGTAATAACCATTAAGAAGTAGTACAATTCAAGTTTTAGGTATTGATTATTGACTTTTCACCCTTCTTTGGTGCCTTTGACATGAGCAAGGAACTTAAGATTTTGCATGAAAGGTGGACTAGCAGCCGCGTTGCACGGGAGAATGTGAAAAGTGTTCATATGTGGTAAAAACTTGAGAAATCCGTCCGTTTTCGTCATTTGTTATCGAATCGACTTAATCCCAGATCGTCACATTGGGCACACTTCTGTCTGAAACGGTTACATTTATCGTCTGCATAGCTATTTCGTGTGCTGCGGTATGCGGAGACACTAAAAGCACCATAGTAGAACACAGATGAAGCTTCTAAGTTGATGTAATAGCCAGTAAGAAGTAGTACACTTCAATTTTCAGGTATTGATTATTGACTTTTTACACTTCTTTGGTGCCTTGGACAAAACCTAGGAACTTAAGATTTTGCATTAAAGGAGGACTAGCAGCCGCGTAGCACGGGCGAATGTGAAAAATGTTCATATGTAGTAAAAACCTGAGAAACCCGTCCGTTTTCGTCATTTGTTATCGAATCGACTTAAAGCCTGATCGTCACATTGGACGCTCTTCTGTCTGAAACGGTTACATTTATCGTTTGCAAAGCTATGTCGCGTGCTGCGGTATTAGGAGACAATAAAAGCACAATAGTAGAACACAGATGAAGCTTCTTAGTTGATGTAATAGCCAGTAAGATGTAGTAAAATTCAAGTTTTAGGTATCGATTATTGACTTTTTACCCTTCTTTGGTGCCTTGGACATGAGCTATGAACTTAAGATTTTGCATGAAAGGAGGATTAGCAGCCGAGTTGCACGGGAGAATGTGAAAAGTGTTCATATGTAGTAAAAACCTGAGAAATCCGTCCGTATTCGTCATTTGTTATCGAATCGACTTAAAGCCAGATCGTCACATTAGCCGCACTTCTGTCTGAAACGGTTAAATTTATCGTCTGCAAAGCTATGTCGCATGCTGCGGTATGCGGAGACACTAAAAGCACCATAGTAGAACACAGATGAAGCTTCTAAGTTTATGTAATAGCCAGTAAGAAGTAGTACAATTCAAGTTTCAGGTATTGATTATTGACTTTTTACCCTTCTTTGGTGCCTTGGACATGAGCTAGGAACCTAATATTTTGCATGAAAGGTGGACTAGCAGCCGTGTAGCACGGGCGAATGTGAAAAGTGTTCATATGTAGTAAAAACCTGAGCAATCCGTCCGTTTTCGTCATTTGTTATCGAATCGACTTAAAGCCATATCGTCACATTGGCCGCTCTTCTGTCTGAAACGGTTACATTTATCGTCTGCAAAGCTATGTCACGTGCTGCGGTATGAGGAGACACTAAAAGCACCATAGCAGAACACAGATGAAGCTTCTAAGTTGATGTAATAACCAGTAAGAAGTACTACAATTCAAGTTTTAGGTATCGATTATTGACTTTTTACTCTTCTTTGGTGCCTTGGACATGAGCAAGGAACTTAAGATTTTGCATTAAAGGAGGACTAGCAGCCGCGTTGCACGGGAGAATGTGAAAAGTGTTCATATGTTTTAAAAAATTGACAAATCCGTCCGTTTTCGTCATTTCTTATCGAATCGACTTAAAGCCAGATCGTCACATCGGCCACACCTATGTCTGAAACGGGTACATTTATCGTCTGCAAAGCTATGTCGCGTGCTGCGGTATGCGGAGACACTAAAAGCACCATAGTAGAACACAGATGAAGCTTCTAAGTTGATGTAATAGGCAGTAAGATGTAGTACAATTCAAGTTTTAGGTATCGATTATTGACTTTTTACCCTTCTATGGTGCCTTGGACTTGAGCTAGGAACTTAAGATTTTGCATGAAAGGTGGACTAGCAGCCGCGTAGCACGGGAGAATGTGAAAAGTGTTCATATGTGGTAAAAACTTGAGAAATCCGTTCGTTTTCGTCATTTGTTATGGAATCGACTTAAACCCAGATCGTCACATTGGGCACACTTCTGTCTGAAACGGTTATATTTATCGTCTGCAAAGCTATGCCGCGTGCTGCGGTATGCGGAGACACTAAAGGCACCATAGTAGAACACAGATGAAGCTTCTAAGTTGATGTAATAGCCAGTAAGAAGTAGTAAACTTCAAGTTTTATTTTTCGATTATTGACTGTTAACCTTCTTTGGTGCCTTTGACATGAGCTACGAACTTAAGATTTTGCATGAAATGAGGACTAGTAGCCCTGTTGCACGGGAGAATGTGAAAAGAGTTCATATGTAGTAAGAACCTTAGAAGTCCGTCCCTTTTCGTCATCTGTTATCAAATCGACTTAAAGCCAGATCGTCACATTGGCCGCTCTTCCTTCGAGAAACGGTTTCATTTATCGTGTGCAAAGCTATGTCGCGTGCTGTGATATGTGGAGACACTAAAAGCACCATAGTAGAACACAGATGAAGCTTCTAAGTTGATGATAGCCAGTAAGAAGTAGTACAATTCAAGTTTTAGGCATGGATTATTGACTTTTAAGCTGGCTTTGGTGCCTTGGACATGAGCTAGGACCCTGAGATTCTGCATCAAAGGGGGACTAGCAACCGCGTTGCACGGGAGATTGTGGAAAGTGTTCATATGTAGTAAAACCCTGAGAAATCCATCCGTTTTCGTCATTTGTTATCGAATCGACTTAAAGACAGATCGTCACATTGGCCGCTCTTCACTCTGAAACTTGTGTACTTACCGTCTGCAAAGCTATGTCGCGTGCTGCGGTATGCGGGGACACTAAAAGCACCATAGTAGAACACAGATGAAGCTTCTAAGTTGATGTAATAGCCAGTAAGAAGTAGTACAATTCAAATTTTATTTATCGATTATTGACTGTTTACCCTTCTTTGGTGACTTGGACATGAGTTAGGAACTTAGGACTTTGCCTGAAATGAGGACTAGTAGCCCTGTTGCACGGGAGAATGAGAAAAGTGTCCATATGTAGTAAAAACCTGAGAAATCCGTCCGTTTTCGTCAATTGTTAACGAATCGACTTAAAGCCAGATCGTCACATTGGCCGCTCTTCCCTCTGAAACGGTTGTAATTATCGACTGCAAAGCTATGTCGCGTGCTGCGGTATGCGGAGACAATGAAAGCACCATAGTAGAACACAGTTGAAGCTTCTAAGTAGATGTAATAGCCAGTAAGAAGTAGTACAATTCAGGTTTTAGGAATCGATTATTGACTTTTTATCCTTCTTTGGTGCCTTGGACATGAGCTAGGAACTTAAGATTTTGCATGAAAGGAGGACTAGCAACCGCGTTGCACGGGAGAATGTGGAAAGTGTTCATATGTAGTAAAACCCTGAGAAATCCGTCCGTTTTCGAAATTTGTTATCGAATCGACTTAAAGACAGATCGTCTCATTGGCCGCTCTTCTCTCTGAAACGGTTGTACTTATCGTCTGCAAAGCTATGTCGCGTGATGCGGTATGCGGAGACAATGAAAGCACCATAGTAGAACACAGTTGAAGTTTCTAAGTAGATGTAATAGCCAGTAAGAAGTAGTACAATTCAAGTTTTATTTATCGATAATTGACTGTTTACCCTTCTTTGGTGCCTTGGACATGAGCTAGGAACTTAAGATTTTGCATGATATGAGGACTAGTAGCCCTGTTGCACGGGAGAATGAGAAAAGTGTCCATATGTAGTAAAAACCTGAGAAATCCGTCCGTTTTCGTCAATTGTTAACGAATCGACTTAAAGCCAGATCGTCACATTGGCCGCTCTTCTCTCTGAAACGGTTGTAATTATCGACTGCAAAGCTATGTCGCGTGCTGCGGTATGCGGA
Source organism: Schistocerca gregaria (assembly GCF_023897955.1). NCBI lineage: Eukaryota > Metazoa > Arthropoda > Insecta > Orthoptera > Acrididae > Schistocerca > Schistocerca gregaria. The sequence goes on from NW_026062259.1 coordinate 1,266,547, forward strand.
GACAATGAAAGCACCATAGTAGAACACAGTTGAAGCTTCTAAGTAGATGTAATAGCCAGTAAGAAGTAGTACAATTCAAGTTTTAGGTATCGATTATTGACTTTTTACCCTTCTTTGGTGCCTTGGACATGAGCTAGGAACTTAAGATTTTGCATGAAAGGAGGACTAGCAACCGCGTCGCTCGGGTCAATTTGGAAAGTGTTCATATGTAGTAAAACCCTGAGAAATCCGCCCGTTTTCGTCATTTGTTATCGAATCGACTTAACGCCAGATCGTCACATTGGCCGCTCTTCTCTCTGAAACGGTTGTACTTATCGTCTGCAAAGCTATGTCGCGTGCTGCAATATGCGGAAACACTAAAAGCACTATAGTAGAACACAGTTGAAACTTCTAAGTTGATGTAATAGCCAGTAATAAGTAGTACAATTCAAGTTTTAGTTATCGATTATTGACTTATTACCCTTCTTTGGTGGCTTGGACATGAGCTAGGACCTTAAGATTCGACATGAAAGAGAGGTCTAGCAGCCGAGTTGCACGGGAGAACGTGAAAAGTGTTCATATGTAGTAAAAACCTGTGAAATCCGTCCCTTTTTTTCATTTGTTATCGAATCGACTTAAAGCCACATCCTCACATTGGCCGCTCTTCTCTCTGATACGGTTGTACGTATCGTCTGCAAAGCTATGTCGCGTGCAGCGGTGTGCGGAGACACTAAAGGCACCATAGTAGAATACATATGAAGCTTCTAAGTTGATGTAATAGCCAGTAAGAAGCAGTACAATTCAAGTTTTATTTATCGATCATTGGCTGTTTACCCTTCTTTGGTGCCTTGGACATGAGCTAGGAACTTAAGATTTTGCATGAAATGAGGACTAGTAGCCCTGTTGCACGGGAGAATGTGAAACTTGTCCATATGTAGCAAAAACCTGAAAAGTCCGTCCGTTTTCGTCATTTGTTATCAAATCGACTTAAAGCCAGATCGTCACATTGGCAGCTCTTCCCTCTGAAACGGTAACATTTATCGCGTGCAAAGCTATGTCGCGTGCTGCGATATGCGGAGACACTAAAAGCACCATAGTAGAACACAGATGAAGCTTCTAAGTTGATGTAATAGCCAGTAAGAAATAGTAAAAATCAAGTTTTAGGTATCGATTATTGACTTTTTACCCTTCTTTGGTGATTTGGACATGAGCTAGGAACTTAAGATTTTGCATGAAAGGAGGATTAGCAGCTGCGTTGCACGGGACAATGTGACAAGTGTTCATATGTACTAAAAACCTGAGAAATCCGTCAGTTTTCGTCATTTGCTATCGAATCGACTTAAAGCCAAATCGTCACATTGGCCGCTCTTCTCTCTACAACGGTTGTAATTATCGTCTGCAAAACTATGTCGCGTGCTGCGGTATGCGGAGACACTAAAAGCACCATAGTAGAACACGGATGAAGCTTCTAAGTTGATGTAATAGCCAGTAAGAAGTAGTACAATTCAAGTTTTATTTATCGATTATTGACTGTTTACCCTTCTTTGGTGCCTTGGACATGAACTAGGAAGTTAAGATTTTGCATGAAATGAGGACTAGTAGCCCTGTAGCACGGGAGAATGTGAAAAGTGTTCATATGTATTAAAAACCTGAGAAATCCGTCCGTTTTCGTCATTTGTTATCGAATCGACTTAAAACCAGATCGTCACATTGGCCGCTCTTCTCTCTGAAACGGTTGTACTTATCGTCTGCAAAGCTATGTCGCGTGCTGCGGTATGCGGAGACACTAAAGGCACAATAGTAGAAAACAGATGAAGCTTCTAAGTTGATGTAATAGTGAGTAAGAAGTAGTACAATTCAAGTTTTAGGTATGGATTATTGTCTTTTAAGCTGGCTTTCCCCCCATGAACCATGGACCTTGCCGTTGGTGGGGAGGCTTGCGTGCCTCAGCGATACAGATGGCCGTACCGTAGGTGCAACCACAACGGAGGGGTATCTGTTGAGAGGCCAGACAAACGTGTGGTTCCTGAAGTGGGGCAGCAGCCTTTTCAGTAGTTGCGGGGGCAACAGTCTGGATGATTGACTGATCTGGCCTTGCAACATTAACCAAAACGGCGTTGCTGTGCTGGTACTGCGAACGGCTGAAAGCAAGGGGAAACTACAGCCGTAATTTTTCCCGAGGACATGCAGCTTTACTGTATGATTAAATGATGATGGCATCCTCTTGGGTAAAATATTCCGGAGGTAAAATAGTCCCCCATTCGGATCTCCGGGCGGGGACTACTCAGGAGGATGTCGTTATCAGGAGAAGGAAAACTGGCGTTCTACGGATCGGAGCGTGGAATGTCAGATCCCTTAATCGGGCAGGTAGGTTAGAAAATTTAAAAATTGAAATGGATAGGTTAAAGTTAGATATAGTGGGAATTAGTGAAGTTCGGTGGCAGGAGGAACAAGACTTCTGGTCAGGTGATGACAGGGTTATAAACACAAAATCAAATAGGGGTAATGCAGGAGTAGGTTTAATAATGAATAGGAAAATAGGAATGCGGGTAAGCTACTACAAACAGCATAGTGAACGCATTATTGTGGCCAAGATAGATACGAAGCCCACACCTACTACAATAGTACAAGTTTATATGCCAACTAGCTCTGCAGATGACGAAGAAATTGAAGAAATGTACGATGAAATAAAAGAAATTATTCAGATAGTGAAGGGAGACGAAAATTTAATAGTAATGGGTGACTGGAATTCGAGTCTAGGAAAAGGGAGAGAAGGAAACATAGTAGGTGAATATGGATTGGGGCTAAGAAATGAAAGAGGAAGCCGCCTAGTAGAATTTTGTACAGAGCACAACTTAGTCATAGGTAACACTTGGTTTAAGAATCATGAAAGAAGGTTGTATACGTGGAAGAATCCTGGAGATACTAAAAGGTATCAGATAGATTATATAATGGTAAGACAGAGATTTAGGAACCAGGTTTTAAGTTGTAAGACATTTCCAGGGGCAGATGTGGACTCTGACCACAATCTATTGGTTATGACCTGTAGATTAAAACTGAAGAAACTGCAAAAATGTGGGAAATTAAGGAGATGGGACCTGGATAAACTGAAAGAACCAGAGGTTGTACAGAGTTTCAGGGAGAGCATTAGGGAACAATTGACAGGAATAGGGGAAAGAAATACAGTAGAAGAAGAATGGGTAGCTCTGAGGGATGAAGTAGTGAAGGCAGCAGAGGATAAAGTAGGTAAAAAGACGAGGGCTGCTAGAAATCCTTGGGTAACAGAAGAAATATTGAATTTAATTGATGAAAGGAGAAAATATAAAAATGCAGTAAATGAAGCAGGCAAAAAGGAATACAAACGTCTCAAAAATGAGATCGACAGGATGTGCAAAATGGCTAAACAGGGATGGCTAGAGGACAAATGTAAGGATGTAGAAGCTTATCTCACTAGGGGTAAGATAGATACTGCCTACAGGAAAATTAAAGAGACCTTTGGAGAGAAGAGAACCACGTGTATGAATATCAAGAGCTCAGATGGCAACCTAGTTCTAAGCAAAGAAGGGAAGGCAGAAAGGTGGAAGGAGTATATAGAAGGTTTATACAAGGGTGATGTACTTGAGGACAATATTATGGAAATGGAAGAGGATGTAGATGAAGACGAAATGGGTGATACGATACTGCGTGAAGAGTTTGACAGAGCACTGAAAGACCTGAGTCGAAACAAGGCCCCCGGAGTAGACAACATTCCATTAGAACTACTGACGGCTTTGGGAGAGCCAGTCATGACTAAACTCTACCAGCTGGTGAGCAAGATGTATGAGACAGGCGAAATACCCTCAGACTTCAAGAAGAATATAATAATTCCAATCCCAAAGAAAGCAGGTGCTGACAGATGTGAAAATTACCGAACTATCAGTTTAATAAGTCACAGCTGCAAAATACTAACGCGAATTCTTTACAGACGAATGGAAAAACTGGTAGATGCGGACCTCGGGGAGGATCAGTTTGGATTCCGTCGAAATGTTGGAACACGTGAGGAAATACTGACCTTACGACTTATCTTAGAAGAAAGATTAAGAAAAGGCAAACCTACGTTTCTAGCATTTGTAGACTTAGAGAAAGCTTTTGACAATGTTGACTGGAATATTCTTTTTCAAATTCTAAAGGTGGCAGGTGTAAAATACAGGGAGCGAAAGGCTATTTACAATTTGTACAGAAACCAGATGGCAGTCATAAGAGTCGAGGGGCATGAAAGGGAAGCAGTGGTTGGGAAAGGAGTGAGACAGGGTTGTAGCATCTCCCCGATGTTATTCAATCTGTATATTGAGCAAGCAGTAAAGGAAACAAAAGAAAAATTTGGAGTAGGTATTAAAATTCATGGAGACGAAGTAAAAACTTTGAGGTTCGCCGATGACATTGTAATTCTGTCAGAGACGGCAAAGGACTTGGAAGAGCAGTTGAACGGAATTGACAGTGTCTTGAAAGGAGGATATAAGATGAACATCAACAAAAGCAAAACGAGGATAATGGAATGTAGTCCAATTAAATCGGGTGATGCTGAGGGAATTAGATTAGGAAATGAGACACTTAAAGTAGTAAAGGAGTTTTGCGATTTAGGAAGTAAAATAACTGATGATGGTCGAAGTAGAGAGGATATAAAATGTAGACTGGCAATGGCAAGGAAAGCGTTTCTGAAGAAGAGAAATTTGTTAACATCGAATATAGATTTAAGTGTCAGGAAGTCATTTTTAAAAATATTTGTTTGGAGTGTAGCCATGTATGGAAGTGAAACATGGACGATAACTAGTTTGGACAAGAAGAGAATAGAAGCTTTCGAAATGTGGTGCTACAGAAGAATACTGAAGATAAGGTGGATAGATCACGTAACTAATGAGGAGGTATTGAATAGGATTGGGGAGAAGAGAAGTTTGTGGCACAACTTGACTAGAAGAAGGGATCGGTTGGTAGGACGTTTTTAGGCATCAAGGGATCACAAATTTAGCAATGGAGGGCAGTGTGGAGGGTAAAAATCGTAGAGGGAGACAGAGAGATGAGTACACTAAGCAGATTCAGAAGGATGTAGGTTGCAGTAGGTACTGGGAGATGAAGAAGCTTGCACAGGATAGAGTAGCATGGAGAGCTGCATCAAACCAGTCTCAGGACTGAAGACCACAACAACAACAACAACAACAACAAGCTGGCTTTCGTGCCTTGGACATGAGCTAGGACCTTAAGATTCAGCATGAAAGGAAGACTAGCAGCCGAGCTGCACGGGAGAATGTGAAAAGTGTTCATATGTAGAAAAAACCTGAGAAATCCGTCCGTTTTCGTCATTTGTTATCGAATCTACTTAAAGCCAGATCGTCACATTGGCCGCACTTCCGTCTGAAACAGTTACATTTGTCGTCTGCAAAGCTATGTCGCGTGCTGCGGTATGCGGAAACACTAAAAGCACCATAGTAGAACACAGATGAAGCTTCTAAGTTGATGTAATAGCCAGTAAGAAGTAGTACAATTCAAGTTTTAGGCATGGATTATTGACCTTTAAGCTGGCTTTGGTGCCTTGGACATGAGCTAGGACCTTAACATTCTGCATGAAAAGAGGACTAGCAGCCGAGTTGCACGGGAGAACGTGAAAAGTGTTCATATGTAGTAAAAACCTGAGAAATGCGTCCCTTTTTGTCATTTGTTATCGAATCGACTTAAAGTCAGAACGTCACATTGGCCGCTCTTCTCTCTGAAACGGTTGTACTTATCGTCTGCAAAGCTATGTCGCGTGCTGCGGTATGCGGAGACACTAAATGCACAATAGTAGAACACAGATCAAGCTTCTAAGTTGATGTAATAGTAGGTAAGAAGTAGTGCAATTCAAGTTTTAGGCATGGATTATTGTCCTTTAAGCTGGCTTTGGTGACTTGGACATGAGCTAGGAACTTAAGATTTTGCATGAAAGGAGGACTAGCAACCGCGTCGCTCGGGACAATTTGGAAAGTGTTCATATGTAGTAAAAAACTGAGACATCCGTCCGTTTTCGTCATTTGTTAACGAATCGACTTAAAGCCAGATCGTCACATTGGCCGCTCTTCTCTCTGAAACGAGTGTACTTATCATCTGCAAAGCTATGTCGCGTGCTGCGGTATGCGGAGACACTAAAAGCACCATAGTAGAACACAGATGAAGCTTCTAAGTTGATGCAATGGCCAGTAAGAAGTTGGAAAATTCAAGTTTTAGGTATCGATTATTGACTTTTTACCCTTCTTTGGTGCCTTACACATGAGCTAGGAACTAATGATGTTGCATGAAAGGAGGACTAGCAGCCGCGTTGCAAGGGAGAATGTGGAAAGTGTTCATATGTAGTAAAACCCTGAGAAATCCGTCCGTTTTCATCATTTGTTATCGAATCGACTTAACGCCAGATCGTCACATTGGCCGCTCTTCTCTCTGAAACGGTTGTACTTATCGTCCGCAAAGCAATGTCGCGTGCTGCAATATGCGGAAACACTAAAAGCACTATAGTAGAACACAGTTGAAACTTCTAAGTTGATGTAATAGCCAGTAAGAAGTAGTACAATTCAAGTTTTAGTTATAGATTATTGACTTATTACCCTTCTTTGGTGGCTTGGACATGAGCTAGGACCTTAAGATTCGACATGAGAGAGAGGTCTAGCAGCCGAGTTGCACGGGAGAACGTGAAAAGTGTTCATATGTAGTAAAAACCTGTGAAATCCGTCCCTTTTTTTCATTTGTTATCGAATCGACTTAAAGCCACATCCTCACATTGGCCGCTCTTCTCTCTGATACGGTTGTACTTATCGTCTGCAAAGCTATGTCGCGTGCTGCGGTATGCGGAGACACTAAAGGCACCATAGGAGAATACATATGGAGCTTCTAAGTTGATGTAATAGCCAGTAAGAAGCAGTACAATTCAAGTTTTATTTATCGATTATTGGCTGTTTACCCTTCTTTGGTGCCTTGGACATGAGCTAGGAACTTAAGATTTTGCATGAAATGAGGACTAGTAGCCCTGTTGCACGGGAGAATGTGAAACTTGTCCATATGTAGCAAAAACCTGAAAAGTCCGTCCGTTTTCGTCATTTGTTATCAAATCGACTTAAAGCCAGATCGTAACATTGGCAGCTCTTCCCTCTGAAACGGTAACATTTATCGCGTGCAAAGCTAAGTCGCGTGCTGTGATATGCGGAGACACTAAAAGCACCATAGTAGAACACATATGAAGCTTCTAAGTTTATGTAATAGCCAGTAAGAAATAGTAAAAATCAAGTTTTAGGTATCGATTATTGACTTTTTACCCTTCTTTGGTGATTTGGACATGAGCTAGGAACTTAAGATTTTGCATGAAAGGAGGATTAGCAGCTGCGTTGCACGGGACAATGTGACAAGTGTTCATATGTACAAAAAACCTGAGAATTCCGTCCGTTTTCGTCATTTGCTATCGAATCGACTTAAAGCCAAATCGTCACATTGGCCGCTCTTCTCTCTACAACGGTTGTAATTATCGTCTGCAAAACTATGTCGCGTGCTGCGGTATGCGGAGACACTAAAAGCACCACAGTAGAACACGGATGAAGCTTCTAAGTTGATGTAATAGCCAGTAAGAAGTAGTACAATTCAAGTTTTATTTATCGATTATTGACTGTTTACCCTTCTTTGGTGTCTTGGACAGGAACTAGGAAGTTAAGATTTTGCATGAAATGAGGACTAGCAGCCCTGTAGCACGGGAGAATGTAAAAAGTGTTCATATGTATTAAAAACCTGAGAAATCCGTCCGTTTTCGTCATTTGTTATCGAATCGACTTAAAACCAGATCGTCACATTGGCCGCTCTTCTCTCTGAAACGGTTGTACTTATCGTCTGCAAAGCTATGTCGCGTGCTGCGGTATGCGGAGACACTAAAAGCACAATAGTAGAACACAGATGAAGCTTCTAAGTTGATGTAATAGTGAGTAAGAAGTAGTACAATTCAAGTTTTAGGTATGGATTATTGTCTTTTAAGCTGGCTTTCCCCCCATGAACCATGGACCTTGCCGTTGGTGGGGAGGCTTGCGTGCCTCAGCGATACAGATGGCCGTACCGTAGGTGCAACCACAACGGAGGGGTATCTGTTGAGAGGCCAGACAAACGTGTGGTTCCTGAAGTGGGGCAGCAGCCTTTTCAGTAGTTGCGGGGGCAACAGTCTGGATGATTGACTGATCTGGCCTTGCAACATTAACCAAAACGGCGTTGCTGTGCTGGTACTGCGAACGGCTGAAAGCAAGGGGAAACTACAGCCGTAATTTTTCCCGAGGACATGCAGCTTTACTGTATGATTAAATGATGATGGCATCCTCTTGGGTAAAATATTCCGGAGGTAAAATAGTCCCCCATTCGGATCTCCGGGCGGGGACTACTCAGGAGGATGTCGTTATCAGGAGAAGGAAAACTGGCGTTCTACGGATCGGAGCGTGGAATGTCAGATCCCTTAATCGGGCAGGTAGGTTAGAAAATTTAAAAATTGAAATGGATAGGTTAAAGTTAGATATAGTGGGAATTAGTGAAGTTCGGTGGCAGGAGGAACAAGACTTCTGGTCAGGTGATGACAGGGTTATAAACACAAAATCAAATAGGGGTAATGCAGGAGTAGGTTTAATAATGAATAGGAAAATAGGAATGCGGGTAAGCTACTACAAACAGCATAGTGAACGCATTATTGTGGCCAAGATAGATACGAAGCCCACACCTACTACAATAGTACAAGTTTATATGCCAACTAGCTCTGCAGATGACGAAGAAATTGAAGAAATGTACGATGAAATAAAAGAAATTATTCAGATAGTGAAGGGAGACGAAAATTTAATAGTAATGGGTGACTGGAATTCGAGTCTAGGAAAAGGGAGAGAAGGAAACATAGTAGGTGAATATGGATTGGGGCTAAGAAATGAAAGAGGAAGCCGCCTAGTAGAATTTTGTACAGAGCACAACTTAGTCATAGGTAACACTTGGTTTAAGAATCATGAAAGAAGGTTGTATACGTGGAAGAATCCTGGAGATACTAAAAGGTATCAGATAGATTATATAATGGTAAGACAGAGATTTAGGAACCAGGTTTTAAGTTGTAAGACATTTCCAGGGGCAGATGTGGACTCTGACCACAATCTATTGGTTATGACCTGTAGATTAAAACTGAAGAAACTGCAAAAATGTGGGAAATTAAGGAGATGGGACCTGGATAAACTGAAAGAACCAGAGGTTGTACAGAGTTTCAGGGAGAGCATTAGGGAACAATTGACAGGAATAGGGGAAAGAAATACAGTAGAAGAAGAATGGGTAGCTCTGAGGGATGAAGTAGTGAAGGCAGCAGAGGATAAAGTAGGTAAAAAGACGAGGGCTGCTAGAAATCCTTGGGTAACAGAAGAAATATTGAATTTAATTGATGAAAGGAGAAAATATAAAAATGCAGTAAATGAAGCAGGCAAAAAGGAATACAAACGTCTCAAAAATGAGATCGACAGGAAGTGCAAAATGGCTAAACAGGGATGGCTAGAAGACAAATGTAAGGATGTAGAAGCTTATCTCACTAGGGGTAAGATAGATACTGCCTACAGGAAAATTAAAGAGACCTTTGGAGAGAAGAGAACCACGTGTATGAATATCAAGAGCTCAGATGGCAACCTAGTTCTAAGCAAAGAAGGGAAGGCAGAAAGGTGGAAGGAGTATATAGAAGGTTTATACAAGGGTGATGTACTTGAGGACAATATTATGGAAATGGAAGAGGATGTAGATGAAGACGAAATGGGTGATACGATACTGCGTGAAGAGTTTGACAGAGCACTGAAAGACCTGAGTCGAAACAAGGCCCCCGGAGTAGACAACATTCCATTAGAACTACTGACGGCTTTGGGAGAGCCAGTCATGACTAAACTCTACCAGCTGGTGAGCAAGATGTATGAGACAGGCGAAATACCCTCAGACTTCAAGAAGAATATAATAATTCCAATCCCAAAGAAAGCAGGTGCTGACAGATGTGAAAATTACCGAACTATCAGTTTAATAAGTCACAGCTGCAAAATACTAACGCGAATTCTTTACAGACGAATGGAAAAACTGGTAGATGCGGACCTCGGGGAGGATCAGTTTGGATTCCGTCGAAATGTTGGAACACGTGAGGCAATACTGACCTTACGACTTATCTTAGAAGAAAGATTAAGAAAAGGCAAACCTACGTTTCTAGCATTTGTAGACTTAGAGAAAGCTTTTGACAATGTTGACTGGAATATTCTTTTTCAAATTCTAAAGGTGGCAGGTGTAAAATACAGGGAGCGAAAGGCTATTTACAATTTGTACAGAAACCAGATGGCAGTCATAAGAGTCGAGGGGCATGAAAGGGAAGCAGTGGTTGGGAAAGGAGTGAGACAGGGTTGTAGCCTCTCCCCGATGTTATTCAATCTGTATATTGAGCAAGCAGTAGAGGAAACAAAAGAAAAATTTGGAGTAGGTATTAAAATTCATGGAGACGAAGTAAAAACTTTGAGGTTCGCCGATGACATTGTAATTCTGTCAGAGACGGCAAAGGACTTGGAAGAGCAGTTGAACGGAATGGACAGTGTCTTGAAAGGAGGATATAAGATGAACATCAACAAAAGCAAAACGAGGATAATGGAATGTAGTCCAATTAAATCGGGTGATGCTGAGGGAATTAGATTAGGAAATGAGACACTTAAAGTAGTAAAGGAGTTTTGCGATTTAGGAAGTAAAATAACTGATGATGGTCGAAGTAGAGAGGATATAAAATGTAGACTGGCAATGGCAAGGAAAGCGTTTCTGAAGAAGAGAAATTTGTTAACATCGAATATAGATTTAAGTGTCAGGAAGTCATTTTTGAAAATATTTGTTTGGAGTGTAGCCATGTATGGAAGTGAAACATGGACGATAACTAGTTTGGACAAGAAGAGAATAGAAGCTTTCGAAATGTGGTGCTACAGAAGAATACTGAAGATAAGGTGGATAGATCACGTAACTAATGAGGAGGTATTGAATAGGATTGGGGAGAAGAGAAGTTTGTGGCACAACTTGACTAGAAGAAGGGATCGGTTGGTAGGACATGTTTTGAGGCATCAAGGGATCACAAATTTAGCATTGGAGGGCAGTGTGGAGGGTAAAAATCGTAGAGGGAGACCGAGAGATGAGTACACTAAGCAGATTCAGAAGGATGTAGGTTGCAGTAGGTACTGGGAGATGAAGAAGCTTGCACAGGATAGAGTAGCATGGAGAGCTGCATCAAACCAGTCTCAGGACTGAAGACCACAACAACAACAACAACAACAAGCTGGCTTTGGTGCCTTGGACATGAGCTAGGACCTTAAGATTCAGCATGAAAGGAAGACTAGCAGCCGAGCTGCACGGGAGAATGTGAAAAGTGTTCATATGTAGAAAAAACCTGAAAAATCCGTCCGTTTTCGTCATTTGTTATCGAATCTACTTAAAGCCAGATCGTCACATTGGCCGCAATTCCGTCTGAAACAGTTACATTTGTCGTCTGCAAAGCTATGTCGCGTGCTGCGGTATGCGGAAACACTAAAAGCACCATAGTAGAACACAGATGAAGCTTCTAAGTTGATGTAATAGCCAGTAAGAAGTAGTACAATTCAAGTTTTAGGCATGGATTATTGACCTTTAAGCTGGCTTTGGTGCCTTGGACATGAGCTAGGACCTTAAGATTCTGCATGAAAGGAGGACTAGCAGCCGAGTTGCACGGGAGAACGTAAAAAGTGTTCATATGTACTAAAAACCTGAGAAATCCGTCAGTTTTTGTCATTTGTTATCGAATCGACTTAAAGCCAGATCGTCACATTGGCCGCTCTTCGCTCTGAAACGGTTACATTTATGGTGTGCAATGGTATGTCGCGTGCTGCTATATGCGGAGACACTAAAAGCACCATAGTAGAACACAGATGAAGCATCTAAGTTGATGTAATAACCAGTAAGAAGAAGTACAATTCAAGTTTTAGGAATCGGCTATTGACTTTTTACCCTTCTTTGGTGCCTTGGACATGAGCTAGGAACTTAAGATTTTGCATGTAAGGAGGACTAGCAGCCGCGTTACTCGGGAGAATTTGGAAAGTGTTCATATGTGGTAAAAACCTGAGAAATCCGTCCGTTTTCGTCATTTGTTATCGAATCGACTTAAAGCCAGATCGTCACATTGGCCGCTCTTCTCTCTGAAACGGTTGTAATTATCGTCTGCAATGCTATGTCGCGTGCTGCGGCATGCGGAGACACTAAAAGCACCATAGTAGAACACAGATGAAACTTCTAAGTTGATGTTATAGCCAGTAAGAAATAGTGCAATTCAAGTTTTATTTATCGATTATTGACTGTTTACCCTTCTTTAGGGCCTTGGACATGAGCTAGGAACTTAAGATTTTGCATGAAATGAGGACTAGTAGCCCTGTTGCACGGAAGAATGTGAAAAGTGTTCATATGTACAAAAAGCCTGAGAAATCCGGCCGTTTTCGTCATTTGTTATCGAATCGACTTAAAGCCAGATCGTCACATTGGCCGCTCTTCTCTCTACAAAGGTTGTAATTATCGTCTGCAAAGCTATGTCGCGTGCTGCGGTATGCGGAGCCACTAAAAGCACCATAGTAGAACACGGATGAAGCTTCTAAGTTGATGTAATAGCCAGTAAGAAGTAGTACAATTCAAGTTTTATTGATCGATTATTGACTGTTTACCAATCTTTGGTGCCTTGGACATGAGCTAGGAACTTACGATTTTGCATGAAATGTGGACTAGTAGCCCTGTTGCACGGGAGAATGTGAAAAGTGTTCATATGTAGTAAAAACCTGAGAAATCCGTCCGTTTTCGTCATTTGTTATCGAATCTACTTAAAGCCAGATCGTCACATTGGCCGCACTTCCGTCTGAAGCAGTTACATTTGTCGTCTGCAAAGCTATGTCGCGTGCTGCGGTATGCGGAGACACTAAAAGCACCATAGTAGAACACAGATGAAGCTTCTAAGTTGATGTAATAGCCAGTAAGAAGTAGTACAATTCAAGTTTTAGGCATGGATTATTGACCTTTAAGCTGGCTTTGGTGCCTTGGACATGAGCTAGGACCTTAAGATTCTGCACGAAAGGAGGACTAGCAGCCGAGTTGCACGGGAGAACGTAAAAAGTGTTCATATGTACTAAAAACCTGAGAAATCCGTCAGTTTTTGTCATTTGTTATCGAATCGACTTAAAGCCAGATCGTCACATTGGCCGCTCTTCGCTCTGAAACGGTTACATTTATCGTGTGCAATGGTATGTCGCGTGCTACTATATGCGGAGACACTAAAAGCACCATAGTAGAACACAGATGAAGCATCTAAGTTGATGTAATAACCAGTAAGAAGAAGTACAATTCAAGTTTTAGGAATCGGCTATTGACTTTTTACCCTCCTTTGGTGCCTTGGACATGAGCTAGGAACTTAAGATTTTGCATGTAAGGAGGACTAGCAGCCGCGTTACTCGGGAGAATTTGGAAAGTGTTCATATGTGGTAAAAACCTGAGAAATCCGTCCGTTTTCGTCATTTGTTATCGAATCGACTTAAAGCCAGATCGTCACATTGGCCGCTCTTCTCTCTGAAAATGTTGTAATTATCGTCTGCAATGCTATGTCGCGTGCTGCGGCATGCGGAGACACTAAAAGCACCATAGTAGAACACAGATGAAACTTCTAAGTTGATGTTATAGCCAGTAAGAAGTAGTGCAATTCAAGTTTTATTTATCGATTATTGACTGTTTACCCTTCTTTAGGGCCTTGGACATGAGCTAGGAACTTAAGATTTTGCATGAAATGAGGACTAGTAGCCCTGTTGCACGGAAGAATGTGAAAAGTGTTCATATGTACAAAAAGCCTGAGAAATCCGGCCGTTTTCGTCATTTGTTATCGAATCGACTTAAAGCCAGATCGTCACATTGGCCGCTCTTCTCTCTACAAAGGTTGTAATTATCGTCTGCAAAGCTATGTCGCGTGCTGCGGTATGCGGAGACACTAAAAGCACCATAGTAGAACACGGATGAAGCTTCTAAGTTGATGTAATAGCCAGTAAGAAGTAGTACAATTCAAGTTTTATTGATCGATTATTGACTGTTTACCAATCTTTGGTGCCTTGGACATGAGCTAGGAACTTACGATTTTGCATGAAATGTGGACTAGTAGCCCTGTTGCACGGGAGAATGTGAAAAGTGTTCATATGTAGTAAAAACCTGAGAAATCCGTCCGTTTTCGTCCTTTGTTATCGAATCTACTTAAAGCCAGATCGTTACATTGGCCGCACTTCTGTCTGAAACAGTTACAATTATCGTCTGCAACGCTATGTCGCGTGCTGCGTTATGCGGAAACACTAAAAGCACCATAGTAGAACACAGATGAAGCTTCTAAGTTGATGTAATAGCCAGTAAGAAGTAGTACAGTTCAAGTTTTAGGTATCGATTATTGACTTTTTAGATGGCTTTGGTGCCTTGGACATGAGCTAGGAACTTATGATTTTGCATGAAAGGAGGAGTAGCAGCCGCGTTGCACGGGAGAATGTGAAAAGTGTTCATATGTAGCAAAAACCTGAGAAATCCGTCCGTTTTAGTTATTTGTTATCGAATCGACTTAAAGCCAGATCGTCACACTGGCCGCACTTCTGTCTGAAACGGTTACATTTATCGTCTGCAAAGCTATGTCGCGTGCTGCGGTATGCGGAGACACTAAAAGCACCATAGTAGAACACAGATGAAGCTTCTAAGTTGATGTAATAGCCAGTAAGAAGTAGTAAAATTGAAGTTTTAGGTATCGATTATTGACTTTTTACCCTTCTTTGGTGCCTTGGACATGAGCTAGGAACTTAAGATTTTGCATCAAAGGAGGACTAGCAGACCCGTTGCACGGGAGAATGTAAAAAGTGTTCATATGTAGTAAAATCCCTGAGAAATCCGTCCGTTTTCGTCATTTGTTATCGACTCGACTTAAAGCCAGATCGTCACATTGGCCGCTCTTCTCTCTGAAACGGTTGTACTTATCGTCTGCAAAGCTATGTCGTGTGCTGCGGTATGCGGAGACACTAAAAGCACCATAGTAGAACACAGATGAAGCTTCTAAGTTGATGTAATAGCCAGTAAGAAGTAGTACAATTCAAGTTTTAGGTATAGGTTATTGACTTTTTACCCTTCTTTGGTGCCTTGGACTTGAGCTAGGAACTTATGATATTGCATGACAGGAGGACTAGCAGCCGCGTTGCACGAGAGAATGAGAAAAGCGTTCGTATGTAGTAAAAACCTGAGAAATCCGTCCGTTTTCGTCATGTGTTATCGAATCGACTTAATGCCAGATCGTCACACTGGCCGCACTTCTGTCTGAAACGGTTACATTTATCGTCTGCAAAGCTATGTCGCGTGCTGCGGTATGCGGAGACACTAAAAGCAACATAGTAGAACACAGATGAAGCTTCTAAGTTGATGTAATAGCCAGTAAGTAGTAGTACTATTCAAGTTTTAGGTATCGATTATTGACTTTTTACCCTTCTTTGGTGCCTTGGACATGAGATAGGTACATATGATTTTGCATGAAAGGAGGAGTAGCAGCCGCGTTGCACGGGAGAATGTGAAAAGTGTTCATATGTAGCAAAAACCTGAGAAATCCGTCCGTTTTAGTTATTTGTTATCGAATCGACTTAAAGCCAGATCGTCACACTGGCCGCACTTCTGTCTGAAACGGATACATTTATCGTCTGCAAAGCTATGTCGCGTGCTGCGGTATGCGGAGACACTAAAAGCACCATAGTAGAACACAGATGAAGCTTCTAAGTTGATGTAATAGCCAGTAAGATGTAGTAAAATTCTAGTTTTAGGTATCGATTATTGACTTTTTACCCTTCTTTGGTGCCTTGGACATGAGCTAGGAACTTAAGATTTTGCATCAAAGCAGGACTAGCAGCGCCGTTGCACGGGAGAATGTGAAAAGTTTTCATATGTAGTAAAAACCGGAGAAATCTGTCCGCTTAAGTCATTAGTTATCGAATCGACTTAAAGCCAGATCGTCACATTGGCCGCTCTTCTGTCTGAAACGGTTACATTTATCGTCTGCTAAGCTATGTCGCGTGCTGCGGTATGAGGAGACACTAAAAGCACCATAGTAGACCACAGATGAAACTTCTAAGTTGATGTAATAGCCAGTAAGAGGAAGTAAAATTCAAGTTTTAGGTATCGATTATTGACTTCTTACCCTTCTTTGGTGCCTTGGACATGAGCTAGGAACTTAAGATTTTGCATGAAAGGAGGACTAGCAGCCGCGTTGCACTTGAGAATGTGAAAAGTTTTCATAAGTAGTATAAACATGAGAAATCTGTCCGTTTTCGTCATTTGTTATCGATTCGACTTAAAGCCAGATCGTCACATTGGCCGCTCTTCTCTCTGAAACGGTTGTACTTATCGTCTGCAAAGCAATGTCGCATGCTGCGGTATGCGGAGACGCTAAAAGCACCATAGTAGAAGACAGATGAAGCATCTACGTTGATGTAATAGCCATTCAAAAGTAGTACAATTCAAGTTTTAGGTATCGATTATTGACTTTTTACCCTTCTTTGCTGCCTTGGACATGAGCTAGGACCTTAAGATTCTGCATGAAAGGAGGATTAGCAGCCGAGTTGCACGGGAGAGTGTGAAAAGTGTTCATATTTAGTAAAAACCTGAGAAATCCGTCCGTTTTCGTCATTTGTTATCGAATCGACTTAAAGACCGATCGCCACATTGGCCGCTCTTCTCTCTAAAATGGTTGTACTTATCGTCTGAAAAGCTATGTCGCGTGCTACGGTATGCGGAGACACTAAAAGTACCATAGTAGAACACAGATGAAGCTTCTAAGTTGATGTAATAGCCAGTAAGAAGTAATACAGTTCAATTTTTAGGTATCGATTATTTACTTTTTAGCTGCCTTTGGTGCCTTGTACATAAGCTAGGACCTTAAGATTCTGCATGAAAAGAGGACTAGCAGCCGAGTTGCACGGGAGAATGTGAAAAGTGTTCATATGTAGTAAAAACCTGAGAAATCCGTCCGTTTTCGTTATTTGTTATCGAATAGACTTAAAGCCAGATCGTCACATTGGCCGCACGTCTGTGTGAAACTGTTACATTTATCGTCTGCAAGGCTATGTCGCGTACTGCGGTATGCGGAGACACTAAAAGAACCATAGTAGAACACAGATGAAGCTTCTAAGTTGAGGTAATAGCCAGTAAGAAGTAGTACAATTCAAGTTTTAGGTATCCATTCTTGACTTTTTACCCTTCTTTGGTGGCTTGGACATGAGCTAGGAACTTAAGGTTTTGCATGAAAGGAAGACCAGCAACCGCGTTGCACGGGAGAATGTGGAAAGTGTTCATATGTAGTAAAAACCTGAGAAATCCCTCCGTTTTCGTCATTTGTTGTCGAATCGACTTAAAGCAAGATCGTCACATTGGCCGCTCTTCTCTCTGAAACGGTTGTACTTATCGTCTGCAAAGCTATGTCGCGTGTTGCGGAATGCGGAGACACTAAAAGCACCATAGTAGAACACGGATGAAGCTTCTAAGTTGATGTAATAGCCAGTAAGAAGTAGTACAATTCAAGTTTTATTGATCGATTATTGACTGTTTACCAATCTTTGGTGCCTTGGACATGAGCTAGGAACTTACGATTTTGCATGAAATGTGGACTAGTAGCCCTGTTGCACGGGAGAATGTGAAAAGTTTTCATATGTAGTAAAAACCTAAGAAATCCGTCCGTTTTCGTCATTTGTTATCGAATCTACTTAAAGCCAGATCGTCACATTGGCCGCACTTCCGTCTGAAGCAGTTACATTTGTCGTCTGCAAAGCTATGTCGCGTGCTGCGGTATGCGGAAACACTAAAAGCACCATAGTAGAACACAGATGAAGCTTCTAAGTTGATGTAATAGCCAGTAAGAAGTAGTACAATTCAAGTTTTAGGCATGGATTATTGACCTTTAAGCTGGCTTTGGTGCCTTGGACATGAGCTAGGACCTTAAGATTCTGCATGAAAGGAGGACTAGCAGCCGAGTTGCACGGGAGAACGTAAAAAGTGTTCATATGTACTAAAAACCTGAGAAATCCGTCAGTTTTTGTCATTTGTTATCGAATCGACTTAAAGCCAGATCGTCACATTGGCCGCTCTTCGCTCTGAAACGGTTACATTTATCGTGTGCAATGGTATGTCGCGTGCTACTATATGCGGAGACACTAAAAGCACCATAGTAGAACACAGATGAAGCATCTAAGTTGAAGTAATAACCAGTAAGAAGAAGTACAATTCAAGTTTTAGGAATCGGCTATTGACTTTTTACCCTTCTTTGGTGCCTTGGACATGAGCTAGGAACTTAAGATTTTGCATGTAAGGAGGACTAGCAGCCGCGTTACTCGGGAGAATTTGGAAAGTGTTCATATGTGGTAAAAACCTGAGAAATCCGTCCGTTTTCGTCATTTGTTATCGAATCGACTTAAAGCCAGATCGTCACATTGGCCGCTCTTCTCTCTGAAAATGTTGTAATTATCGTCTGCAATGCTATGTCGCGTGCTGCGGCATGCGGAGACACTAAAAGCACCATAGTAGAACACAGATGAAACTTCTAAGTTGATGTTATAGCCAGTAAGAAGTAGTGCAATTCAAGTTTTATTTATCGATTATTGACTGTTTACCCTTCTTTAGGGCCTTGGACATGAGCTAGGAACTTAAGATTTTGCATGAAATGAGGACTAGTAGCCCTGTTGCACGGAAGAATGTGAAAAGTGTTCATATGTACAAAAAGCCTGAGAAATCCGGCCGTTTTCGTCATTTGTTATCGAATCGACTTAAAGCCAGATCGTCACATTGGCCGCTCTTCTCTCTACAAAGGTTGTAATTATCGTCTGCAAAGCTATGTCGCGTGCTGCGGTATGCGGAGACACTAAAAGCACCATAGTAGAACACGGATGAAGCTTCTAAGTTGATGTAATAGCCAGTAAGAAGTAGTACAATTCAAGTTTTATTGATCGATTATTGACTGTTTACCAATCTTTGGTGCCTTGGACATGAGCTAGGAACTTACGATTTTGCATGAAATGTGGACTAGTAGCCCTGTTGCACGGGAGAATGTGAAAAGTGTTCATATGTAGTAAAAACCTGAGAAATCCGTCCGTTTTCGTCCTTTGTTATCGAATCTACTTAAAGCCAGATCGTTACATTGGCCGCACTTCTGTCTGAAACAGTTACAATTATCGTCTGCAACGCTATGTCGCGTGCTGCGTTATGCGGAAACACTAAAAGCACCATAGTAGAACACAGATGAAGCTTCTAAGTTGATGTAATAGCCAGTAAGAAGTAGTACAGTTCAAGTTTTAGGTATCGATTATTGACTTTTTAGATGGCTTTGGTGCCTTGGACATGAGCTAGGAACTTATGATTTTGCATGAAAGGAGGAGTAGCAGCCGCGTTGCACGGGAGAATGTGAAAAGTGTTCGTATGTAGCAAAAACCTGAGAAATCCGTCCGTTTTAGTTATTTGTTATCGAATCGACTTAATGCCAGATCGTCACACTGGCCGCACTTCTGTCTCAAACGGTTACATTTATCGTCTGCAAAGCTATGTCGCGTGCTGCGGTATGCGGAGACACTAAAAGCAACATAGTAGAACACAGATGAAGCTTCTAAGTTGATGTAATAGCCAGTAAGTAGTAGTACTATTCAAGTTTTAGGTATCGATTATTGACTTTTTACCCTTCTTTGGTGCCTTGGACATGAGATAGGAACTTAAGATTTTGCATCAAAGCAGGACTAGCAGCGCCGTTGCACGGGAGAATGTGAAAAGTTTTCATATGTAGTAAAAACCGGAGAAATCTGTCCGCTTAAGTCATTAGTTATCGAATCGACTTAAAGCCAGATCGTCACATTGGCCGCTCTTCTGTCTGAAACGGTTACATTTATCGTCTGCTAAGCTATGTCGCGTGCTGCGGTATGAGGAGACACTAAAAGCACCATAGTAGAACACAGATTAAGCTTCTAAGTTGATGTAATAGCCAGTAAGAAGTAGTAAAATTCTAGTTTTAGGTATCGATTATTGACTTTTTACCCTTCTTTGGTGCCTTGAACATGAGCTAGGAACTTAAGATTTTGCATCAAAGCAGGACTAGCAGCGCCGTTGCACGGGAGAATGTGAAAAGTTTTCATATGTAGTAAAAACCGGAGAAATCTGTCCGCTTAAGTCATTAGTTATCGAATCGACTTAAAGCCAGATCGTCACATTGGCCGCTCTTCTGTCTGAAACGGTTACATTTATCGTCTGCTAAGCTATGTCGCGTGCTGCGGTATGAGGAGACACTAAAAGCACCATAGTAGACCACAGATGAAACTTCTAAGTTGATGTAATAGCCAGTAAGAGGAAGTAAAATTCAAGTTTTAGGTATCGATTATTGACTTCTTACCCTTCTTTGGTGCCTTGGACATGAGCTAGGAACTTAAGATTTAGCATGAAAGGAGGACTGGCAGCCGCGTTGCACTTGAGAATGTGAAAAGTTTTCATAAGTAGTATAAACATGAGAAATCTGTCCGTTTTCGTCATTTGTTATCGATTCGACTTAAAGCCAGATCGTCACATTGGCCGCTCTTCTCTCTGAAACGGTTGTACTTATCGTCTGCAAAGCAATGTCGCATGCTGCGGTATGCGGAGACGCTAAAAGCACCATAGTAGAAGACAGATGAAGCATCTACGTTGATGTAATAGCCATTCAAAAGTAGTACAATTCAAGTTTTAGGTATCGATTATTGACTTTTTACCCTTCTTTGCTGCCTTGGACATGAGCTAGGACCTTAAGATTCTGCATGAAAGGAGGATTAGCAGCCGAGTTGCACGGGAGAGAGTGAAAAGTGTTCATATTTAGTAAAAACCTGAGAAATCCGTCCGTTTTCGTCATTTGTTATCGAATCGACTTAAAGACCGATCGCCACATTGGCCGCTCTTCTCTCTAAAATGGTTGTACTTATCGTCTGAAAAGCTATGTCGCGTGCTACGGTATGCGGAGACACTAAAAGTACCATAGTAGAACACAGATGAAGCTTCTAAGTTGATGTAATAGCCAGTAAGAAGTAATACAGTTCAATTTTTAGGTATCGATTATTTACTTTTTAGCTGCCTTTGGTGCCTTGTACATAAGCTAGGACCTTAAGATTCTGCATGAAAAGAGGACTAGCAGCCGAGTTGCACGGGAGAATGTGAAAAGTGTTCATATGTAGTAAAAACCTGAGAAATCCGTCCGTTTTCGTTATTTGTTATCGAATAGACTTAAAGCCAGATCGTCACATTGGCCGCACGTCTGTGTGAAACTGTTACATTTATCGTCTGCAAGGCTATGTCGCGTACTGCGGTATGCGGAGACACTAAAAGAACCATAGTAGAACACAGATGAAGCTTCTAAGTTGAGGTAATAGCCAGTAAGAAGTAGTACAATTCAAGTTTTAGGTATCCATTCTTGACTTTTTACCCTTCTTTGGTGGCTTGGACATGAGCTAGGAACTTAAGGTTTTGCATGAAAGGAAGACCAGCAACCGCGTTGCACGGGAGAATGTGGAAAGTGTTCATATGTAGTAAAAACCTGAGAAATCCCTCCGTTTTCGTCATTTGTTGTCGAATCGACTTAAAGCAAGATCGTCACATTGGCCGCTCTTCTCTCTGAAACGGTTGTACTTATCGTCTGCAAAGCTATGTCGCGTGTTG
The DNA here is from genome assembly GCF_023897955.1 of Schistocerca gregaria. Lineage (NCBI taxonomy): Eukaryota > Metazoa > Arthropoda > Insecta > Orthoptera > Acrididae > Schistocerca > Schistocerca gregaria. Next base: position 1,288,294 of record NW_026062259.1, read on the forward strand.
CGGAATGCGGAGACACTAAAACCACCATAGCAAAACACGGATGAAGCTTCTAAGTTGATGTAATAGCCAGTAAGAAGTAGTACAATTCAAGTTTTAGTTATCGATTATTGAATTTTTAGCTGGCTTTGGTGCCTTTGACATGAGCTAGGAACTTAAGATTTTGCATGAAAGGAGGACTAGCATCGGCGTTGCACGGGAGAATGTGAAAAGTGTCCATATGAAGCAAAAACCTGAGAAATCCGTCCGTTTTCCTTATTTGTTATCGAATCGACTTAAAGCCAGATCGTCACACTGGCCGCACTTCTGTTTGAAACGGTTACATTTATCGTCTGCAAAGCTATGTCGTGTGCTGCGGTATGCGGAGACACTAAAAGCACCATAGTAGAACACAGATGAAGCTTCTAAATTGATGTAATAGCCAGTAAGAAGCAGTACAATTCAAGTTTTAGGTATACATTATTGACTTTTTACCCTTCTTTGTTGCCTTATACATGAGCTAGGAACTTAAGATTTTGCATGAAAGGAGATTTAGCAGCCGCGTTGCACTTGAGAATGTGAAAAGTTTTCATAAGTAGTATAAACATGTGAAATCTGTCCGTTTTCGTCATTTGTTATCGAATCGACTTAAAGCCAGATCGTCACATTGGCCGTTCTTCTCTCTGAAACGGTTGTACTTGTCGTCTGCAAAGCTATATCGCGTGCTGCGGTATGCGGAGACACTAAAAGCACCATAGTAGAACACAGATGAAGCTTCTAAGTTGATGTAATAGCCAGTAAGTAGTAGTACTATTCAAGTTTTAGGTATCGATTATTGACTTTTTACCCTTCTTTGGTGCCTTGCACATGAGCTAGGAACTTATGATATTGCATGAAAGGAGGAGTAGCAGCCGCGTTGCACGGGAGAATGTGAAAAGTGTTCATATGTAGCAAAAACCTGAGAAATCCGTCCGTTTTCGTTATTTGTTATCGAATCGACTAAAAGCCAGATCGTCACACTGGCAGCACTTCTGTCTGAAACGGTTACATTTATCGTCTGCAAAGCTATGTCGCGTGCTGCGGTATGCGGAGACACTAAAAGCACCATAGTAGAACACAGATGAAGCTCCTAAGTTGATGTAATAGCCAGTAAGAAGTAGTAAAATTCAAGTTTTAGGTATCGATTATTGACTTTTTACCCTTCTTTGGTGCCTTGGACATGAGCTAGGAACTTAAGATTTTGCATCAAAGCAGGACTAGCAGTGCCGTTGCACGGGAGAATGTGAAAAGTTTTCATATGTAGTAAAAACCTGAGAAATCTGTCCGCTTAAGTCATTAGTTATCGAATCGACTTAAAGCCAGATCGTCACATTGGCCGCTCTTCTGTCTGAAACGGTTACATTTATCGTCTGCTAAGCTATGTCGCGTGCTGCGGTATGAGGAGACACTAAAAGCACCATAGTAGACCACAGATGAAGCTTCTAAGTTGATGTAATAGCCAGGAAGAGGTAGTAAAATTCAAGTTTTAGGTATCGATTATTGACTTCTTACCCTTCTTTGGTGCCTTGGACATGAGCTAGGAACTTAAGATTTTGCATGAAAGGAGGACTAGCAGCCGCGTTGCACTTGAGAATGTGAAAAATTTTCATAAGTAGTATAAACATGTGAAATCTGTCCGTTTTCGTCATTTGTTATCGAATCGACTTAAAGCCAGATCGTCACATTGGCCGTTCTTCTCTCTGAAACCGTTGTACTTGTCGTCTGCAAAGCAATGTCGCATGCTGCGGTATGCGGAGACGCTAAAAGCACCATAGTAGAAGACAGATGAAGCATCTACGTTGATGTAATAGCCATTCAAAAGTAGTACAATTCAAGTTTTAGGTATCGATTATTGACTTTTTACCCTTCTTTGCTGCCTTGGACATGAGCTAGGACCTTAAGATTCTGCATGAAAGGAGGATTAGCAGCCGAGTTGCACGGGAGAATGTGAAAAGTGTTCATATGTAGTAAAAACCTGAGAAATCCGTCCATTTTCGTCATTTGTTATCGAATCGACTTAAAGTCCGATCGTCACATTGGCCGCTCTTCTCTCTAAAATGGTTGTACTTATCGTCTGAAAAGCTATGTCGCGTGCTACGGTATGCGGAGATACTAAAAGTACCATAGTAGAACACAGATGAAGCTTCTAAGTTAATGTATTGCCAGTAAGAAGTAGTACAATTCAAGTTTTAGGTATCGATTATTGACTTCTTACCCTTCTTTGGTGCCTTGGACATGAGCTAGGAACTTAAGATTTTGCATGAAATTGGGACTAGCGGCCGCGTTGCACGGGAGAATGTGAAAAGTGTTCATATGTAGTAAAAACCTGAGAAATCCCTCCGTTTTCGTCATTTGTTATCGAATCGACTTAAAGCCAGATCGTCACATTGGCCGCTCTTCTCTCGACAACGGTTGTACTTATCGTCTGCAAAGCAATGTCGCGTGCTGCGGTATGCGGAGACACTAAAAGCACCATAGTGGAACACAGATGAAGCTTCTAAGTTGATGTAATATCCAGTTAGAAGTAGTACAGTTCAAGTTTTAGGTATCGATTATTGACTTTTTAGCTATCTTTGGTGCCTTGGACATGATCTAGGACCTTAAGGTTTTGCATGAAAGGATGACTGGCAGCCGCGTTGCACGGGAGAATGTGAAAAGTTTTCATAAGTATTAAAAACCTGAGAAATCTTTCCGTTTTGGTCATTTGTTATCAAATCGACTTGAAGCCAGATCGTCACACTGACCGCACGTCTGTCTGAAACGGTTGCATTTATCGTCTGCAAAGCTATGTCGTGTGCTGCGGTATGCGGAGACACTAAAAGCACCATAGTAGAACACAGATGAAGCTTCTAAGTTGATGTAATAGCCAGTAAGAAGTAGTACAATTCAAGTTTTAGGTATCGATTATTGACTTTTTACCCTTCTTTGGTGCCTTCGACATGAGCTACGAACTTAAGATTTTGCATCAAAGGAGGACTAGCAGCCCCGTTGCACGGGAGAATGTGAAAAGCGTTCGTATGTAGTAAAATCCTGAGAAATCAGTCCGTTTTCGTCATTTGTTATCGAATCGACTAAAAGCCAGATCGTCTCATTGGCCGCTCTTTTCTCTGAAATGGTTGTATTTTTCGTCTGCAAAGCTATGTCGCGTGCTGCGGTATGCGGAGACACTAAAAACACCATAGTAGAACACAGATGAAGCTTCTAAATTGATGTAGAAGCCTGTAAGAAGTAGTACAATTCAAGGTTTAGGTATCCATTATTGACTTTCTACCCGTCTTTGTTGCCTTATACATGAGCTAGGAACGTAAGGTTTTGCATGAAAGGAGGATTAGCAGCCGCGTTGCACGGGAGAATGTGAAAAGTTTTCATAAGTAGTAAAAACCTGAGAAATCTGTCCGTTTTCGTCATTTGTTATCGAATCGACTTAAAGCCAGATCGTCACATTGACCGCTCTTCTCTCTGAAACGGTTGTACTTGTCGTCTGCAAAGCTATGTCGCGTGCTGCGGTATGCGGAGACACTAAAAGCACCATAGTAGAACACAGATGATGCTTCTAAGTTGATGTAATAGCCAGTAAGAAGTAGTACAATTCAAGTTTTAGGTGTCGATTATTGACTTTTTACCCTTCTTTGATGCCTTGGACATGAGCTAGGAACTTATGATTTTGCATGAAAGGAGGACTGGCATCGGCGTTGCACGGGAGAATGTGAAAAGTGTTCATATGTAGCAAAAACCTGACAAATCCGTCCGTTTTCCTTATTTGTTATCGAATCGACTTAAAGCCAGATCGTCACACTGGCCGCACTTCTGTCTGAAACGGTTACATTTATCGTCTGCAAAGCTATGTCGCGTGCTGCGGTATGCGGAGACACTAAAAGCACCATAGTAGAACACAGATGAAGCTTCTAAGTTGATGTAATAGCCAGTAAGAAGTAGCAAAATTCAAGTTTTAGGTATCGATTATTGACTTTTTACCCTTCTTTGGTGCCTTGGACATGAGCTAGGAACTTAAGATTTTGCATCAAAGCAGGACTAGCAGTGCCGTTGCACGGGAGAATGTGAAAAGTTTTCATATGTAGTAAAAACCTGAGAAATCTGTCCGCTTAAGTCATTAGTTATCGAATCGACTTAAAGCCAGATCGTCACATTGGTCGCTCTTCTGTCTGAAACGGTTACATTTATTGTCTGCAAAGCTATGTCGCGTGCTGCGGTATGCGGAGACACTAAAAGCACCATAGTAGAACACAGATGAAGCTTCTAAGTTGATGTATAGCCAGTAAGAAGTAGTACAATTCAAGTTTTCGGTATCGATTATTGTCTTTTTACCCTTCGTTGCTGTCTTGGACATGAGCTAGGACCTTAAGATTCTGCATGAAAGGAGGACTAGGAGCCGAGGTGCACGGGAGAATGTGAAAAGTGTTCATATGTAGGAAAAACCTGAGAAATCCGTCCGTTTTCGTCATTTGTTATCGAATCGACTTAAAGCCCGATCGTCACATTGGCCGAACTTCTCTCTAAAATGGTTGTACTTATCGTCTGAAAAGCTATGTCGCGTGCTGCAGTATGCGAAGACACCAAAAGCACCATAGTAGAACACAGATGAAGCTTCTAAGTTGATGTAATTGCCAGTAAGAAGTAGTACAATTCAAGTTTCAGGTATCGATTATTGACTTTTTAGCTGGCTTTGGTGCCTTCAACATGAGCTAGGACCTTAAGGTTCTGCATGAAAGGAGGACTAGGAGCCGAGTTGCACGGGAGAATGTGAGAAGTGTTCATATGTAGTAAAAACCTGAGAAATCCGTCCGTTTTCGTCGTTTGTTATCGAATCGACTTAAAGCCAGATCGTCACATTGGCCGCTCTTCTCTCTGAAAGGGTTGTACTTATTGTCTGCAAAGCTATGTCGCGTGCTGTGGTATGCGGAGACACTATAAGCACCATAGTAGAACACAGATGAAGCTTCTAAGTTGATGTAATACCCAGTAAGAAGTAGTACAATTCAAGTTTTACGTATCGATTATTGACTTTTTACCCTTCTTTGGTGCCTTGGACATGAGCTAGGAACTTAAGATTTTGCATCAAACGAGGACTAACAGCCGCGTTGCACGGGAGAATGTGAAAAATTTTCATATGTAGTAAGAACCTGAGAAATCTGTCCGTTTTCGTCATTTATTATCGAATCTACTTAAAGTCAGATCGTCACATTGGCAGCTCTTCTCACTGAAACGTTTGTACTTATCGTCTGCAAAGCTATGTCGCGTGCTGCGGTATGCGGAGACACGAAAGGCACCGTAGTAGAACACAGATGAAGCTTCTAAGTTGATGTAATAGCTAGTAAGAAGCAGTACAATTCAAGTTTTAGGTATCGGTTATTGACTTTTTAGCTGGCTTTGGTGCCTTGGAAATGAGCTACGAACTTATGATTTTGCATGAAAGGAGGACTAGCATCGGCGTTGCACGGGAGAATGTGAAAAGTGTTCGTATGTAGTAAAAACCTGAGAAATCCGTCCGTTTTCGTTATTTGTTATCGAATCGACTTAAAGCCAGATCGTCACATTGGCCGCACTTCTGTCTGAAACTGTTACATTTATCGTTTGCAAGGCTATGTCGCGTGCTGCGGTATGCGGAGACACTAAAAGAACCATAGTAGAACACAGATGAAGCTTCTAAGTTGAGGTAATAGCCAGTAAGAAGTAGTACAATTCAAGTTTTAGGTATCCATTCTTGACTTTTTACCCTTCTTTGGTGGCTTGGACATGAGCTAGGAACTTAAGGTTTTGCATGAAAGGAGGACCAGCAGCCGCGTTGCACGGGAGAATGTGGAAAGTGTTCATATGTAGTAAAAACCTGAGAAATCCCTCCGTTTTCGTCATTTGTTATCGAATCGACTTAAAGCCAGATCGTCACATTGGCCGCTCTTCTCTCGACAACGGTTGTACTTATCGTCTGCAAAGCAATGTCGCGTGCTGCGGTATGCGGAGACACTAAAAGCACCATAGTGGAACACAGATGAAGCTTCTAAGGTGATGTAATATCCAGTAAGAAGTAGTACAGTTCAAGTTTTAGGTATCGGTTATTGACCTTTTAGCTATCTTTGGTGCCTTGGACATGATCTAGGACCTTGAGGTTTTGCATGAAAGGATGACTAGCAGCCGCGTTGCACGGGAAAATGTGAAAAGTTTTCATAAGTATTAAAAACCTGAGAAATCTGTCCGTTTTGGTCATTTGTTATCAAATCGACTTGAAGCCAGATCGTCACACTGACCGCACTTCTGTCTGAAACGGTTGCATTTATCGTCTGCAAAGCTATGTCGTGTGCTGCGGTATGCGGAGACACTAAAAGCACCATAGTAGAACACAGATGAAGCTTCTAAGTTGATGTAATAGCCAGTAAGAAGTAGTACAATTCAAGTTTTAGGTATCGATTATTGACTTTTTACCCTTCTTTGCAGCCTTGGACATAAGCTAGGAACTTAAGATTTTGCATGAAAGGAGGACTAGCAGCCGCGTTGCACGGCAGAATGTGAAAAGTGTTCATATGTAGCAAAAACCTGAGAAATCCGTCCGTTTTCCTTATTTGTTATCGAATCGACTTAAAGCCAGATCGTCACACTGGCCGCACTTCTGTCTGAAACGGTTACATTTATCGTATGCAAAGCTATGTCGCGTGCTGCGGTATGCGGAGACACTAAAAGCACCATAGTAGAACACAGATGAAGCTTCTAAGTTGATGTATAGCCAGTAAGAAGTAGTACAATTCAAGTTTTCGGTATCGATTATTGTCTTTTTACCCTTCTTTGCTGTCTTGGACATGAGCTAGGACCTTAAGATTCTGCATGAAAGGAGGACTAGGAGCCGAGGTGCACGGGAGAATGTGAAAAGTGTTAATATGTAGTAAAAACCTGAGAAATCCGTCCGTTTTCGTCATTTGTTATCGAATCGACTTAAAGCCCGATCGTCACATTGGCCGCTCTTCTCTCTAAAATGGTTGTACTTATCGTCTGAAAAGCTATGTCGCGTGCTGCAGTATGCGAAGACACCAAAAGCACCATAGTAGAACACAGATGAAGCTTCTAAGTTGATGTAATTGCCAGTAAGAAGTAGTACAATTCAAGTTTCAGGTATCGATTATTGACTTTTTAGCTGGCTTTGGTGCCTTCGACATGAGCTAGGACCTTAAGGTTCTGCATGAAAGGAGTACTAGGAGCCGAGTTGCACGGGAGAATGTGAGAAGTGTTCATATGTAGTAAAAACCTGAGAAATCCGTCCGTTTCCGTCGTTTGTTATCGAATCGACTTAAAGCCAGATCGTCACATTGGCCGCTCTTCTCTCTGAAAGGGTTGTACTTATTGTCTGCAAAGCTATGTCGCGTGCTGTGGTATGCGGAGGCACTATAAGCACCATAGTACAACACAGATGAAGCTTCTAAGTTGATGTAATACCCAGTAAGAAGTAGTACAATTCAAGTTTTACGTATCGATAATTGACTTTTTACCCTTCTTTGGTGCCTTGGACATGAGCTAGGAACTTAAGATTTTGCATCAAACGAGGACTAACAGCCGCGTTGCACGGGAGAATGTGAAAAATTTTCATATGTAGTAAGAACCTGAGAAATCTGTCCGTTTTCGTCATTTGTTATCGAATCGACTTAAAGCCAGATCGTCACATTGGCCGCTCTTCTCTCTAAAATGGTTGTAAGTATCGTGTGCAAAGCTAAGTCGCTTGCTGCGGTATGCGGAGACACTAAAAGCACCATAATAAAACACAGATGAAGCTTCTAAGTTGATGTAATAGCCAGTAAGAAGTAAAAAAATTCATGCTTTAGGTATCGATTATTGACATTTTACCCTTCTTTGGTGCCTTGGACATGAGCTAGGAACTTATGATTTTGCATGAAAGGAGGAGTAGCAGCCGCGTTGCACGGGAGAATGTGAAAAGCGTTCGTATGTAGCAAAAACATGAGAAATCCGTCCGTTTTCGTCATTTGTTATCGAATCGACTTAAAGCCAGATCGTCACACTCACCGCACTTCTGTCTGAAACGGTTGCATTTATCGTCTGCAAAGCTATGTCGCGTGATGCGGTATGCGGAGACACTAAAAGCACCATAGTAAAACACAGATGAAGCTTCTAAGTTGATGTAATAGCCAGTAAGAAGTAGAAAAATTGAAGCTTTAGGTATCGATTATTGACTTTTTAAACTTCTTTGGTGCCTTCGACATGAGCTACGAACTTAAGATTTTGCATCAAAGGAGGACTAGCAGCCCCGTTGCACGGGAGAATGTGAAAAGCGTTCGTATGTAGTAAAATCCTGAGAAATCCGTCCGTTTTCGTCATTTGTTATCGAATCGACTTAAAGCCAGATCGTCACATTGGCCGCTCTTTTCTCTGAAATGGTTGTATTTTTCGTCTGCAAAGCTATGTCGCGTGCTGCGGTATGCGGAGACTCTAAAAACACCATAGTAGAACACAGATGAAGCTTCTAAATTGATGTAGAAGCCAGTAAGAAGTAGTACAATTCAAGTTTTAGGTATCGATTATTGACCTTTTACCCTTCTTTGATGCCTTGGACATGAGCTAGGAACTTATGATTTTGCATGAAAGGAGGACAAGCATCGGCGTTGCACGGGAGAATGTGAGAAGTGTTCATATGTAGCAAAAACCTGAGAAATCCGTCCGTTTTCCTCATTTGTTATCGAATCGACTTAAGGCCAGATCGTCACACTGGCCGCACTTCTGTCTGAAACGGTTACATTTATCGTCTGCAAAGCTATGTCGCGTGCTGCGGTATGCGGAGACACTAAAAGCACCATAGTAGAACACAGATGAAGCTTCTAAGTTGATGTAATAGCCAGTAAGAAGTAGCAAAATTCACGTTTTAGGTATCGATTATTGACTTTTTACCCTTCTTTGGTGCCTTGGACATGAGCTAGGAACTTAAGATTTTGCATCAAAGGAGCACTAGCAGCCCCGTTGCACGGGAGAATGTGAAAATCGTTCGTATGTAGTAAAATCCTGAGAAATCCGTCCGTTTTCGTCATTTGTTATCGAATCGACTTAAAGCCAGATCGTCACATTGGCCGCTCTTTTCTCTGAAATGGTTGTATTTTTCGTCTGCAAAGTTATGTCGCGTGCTGCGGTATGCGGAGACACTAAAAACACCATAGTAGAACACAGATGAAGCTTCTAAATTGATGTAATAGCCAGTAAGAAGTAGTACAATTCAAGTTTTAGGTATAGGTTATTGACTTTTTACCCTTCTTTGGTGCCTTGGACATGAGCTAGGAACTTATGATATTGCATGAAAAGAGGACTAGCAGCCGCGTTGCACGGGAGAATGTGAAAAGCGTTCGTATGTAGTAAAAACCTGAGAAATCTGTCCGTTTTCGTCATTTGTTATCGAATCGACTTAAAGCCAGATCGTCACACTCACCGCACTTCTGTCTGAAACGGTTGCATTTATCGTCTGCAAAGCTATGTCGCGTGATGCGGTATGCGGAGACACTAAAAGCACCATAGTAAAACACAGATGAAGCTTCTAAGTTGATGTAATAGCCAGTAAGAAGTAGAAAAATTGAAGTTTTTGGTATCGATTATTGACTTTTTACCCTTCTTTGGTGCCTTGGACATGAGCTAGGAACTTAAGATTTTGCATCAAAGGAGGACTAGCAGCCCCGTTGCACGGGAGAATGTGAAAAGCGTTCGTATGTAGTAAAATCCTGAGAAATCCGTCCGTTTTCGTTATTTGTTATCGAATCGACTTAAAGCCAGATCGTCACATTGGCCGCTCTTTTCTCTGAAATGGTTGTATTTTTCGTCTGCAAAGCTATGTCGCGTGCTGCGGTATGCGGAGACTCTAAAAACACCATAGTAGAACACAGATGAAGCTTCTAAATTGATGTAGAAGCCAGTAAGAAGTAGTACAATTCAAGTTTTAGGTATCGATTATTGACCTTTTACCATTCTTTGATGCCTTGGACATGAGCTAGGAACTTAAGATTCTGCATGAAAGGAGGACTAGCAGCCGAGTTGCACGGGAGAATGTGAAAAGTGTTCATATGTAGTAAAAACCTGAGAAATCCGTCCGTTTTCGTCATTTGTTATCGAATCGACTTAAAGCCCGATCGTCACATTGGCCGCTCTTCTCTCTGAAAGGGTTGTACTTGTTGTCTGCAAAGCTATGTCGCGTGCTGTGGTATGCGGAGACACTATAAGCACCATAGTAGAACACAGATGAAGCTTCTAAGTTGATGTAATACCCAGTAAGAAGTAGTACAATTCAAGTTTTACATATCGATAATTGACTTTTTACCCTTCTTTGGTGCCTTGGACATGAGCTAGGAACTTAAGATTTTGCATCAAACGAGGACTAACAGCCGCGTTGCACGGGAGAATGTGAAAAATTTTCATATGTAGTAAGAACCTGAGAAATCTGTCCGTTTTCGTCATTTGTTATCGAATCGACTTAAAGCCAGATCGTCACATTGGCCGCTCTTCTCTCTAAAATGGTTGTACGTATCGTGTGCAAAGCTAAGTCGCTTGCTGCGGTATGCGGAGACACTAAAAGCACCATAGTAAAACACAGATGAAGCTTCTAAGTTGATGTAATAGCCAGTAAGAAGTAAAAAAATTCAAGCTTTAGGTATCGATTATTGACTTTTTACCCTTCTTTGGTGCCTTGGACATGAGCTAGGAACTTAAGATTTTGCATCAAAGGAGGACTAGCAGCCCCGTTGCACGGGAGAATGTGAAAAGCGTTCGTATGTAGTAAAATCCTGAGAAATCCGTCCGTTTTCGTCATTTGTTATCGAATCGACTTAAAGCCAGATCGTCACATTGGCCGCTCTTTTCTCTGAAATGGTTGTATTTTTCGTCTGCAAAGCTATGTCGCGTGCTGCGGTATGCGGAGACACTAAAAACACCATCACAGATGAAGCTTCTAAATTGATGTAATAGCCAGTAAGAAGTAGTACAATTCAAGTTTTAGGTATAGGTTATTGACTTTTTACCTTTCTTTGGTGCCTTGGACTTGAGCTAGGAACTTATGATATTGCATGAAAAGAGGACTAGCAGCCGCGTTGCACGGGAGAATGTGAAAAGCGTTCATATGTAGTAAAAACCTGAGAAATCCGTCCGTTTTCGTCATTTGTTATCGAATCGACTTAAAGCCCGATCGTCACATTGGCCGCTCTTCTCTCTAAAATGGTTGTACTTATTATCTGAAAAGCTATGTCGCCTGCTACAGTATGCGAAGACACCAAAAGCACCATAGTAGAACACAGATGAAGCTTCTAAGTTAATGTATTGCCAGTAAAAAGTAGTACAATTCAAGTTTTAGGTATCGATTATTGACTTTTTAGCTGGCTTTGGTGCCTTCGACATGCGCTAGGACCTTAAGGTTCTGCATGAAAGGAGGACTAGGAGCCGAGTTGCACGGGAGAATGTGAAAAGTGTTCATATGTAGTAAAAACCTGAGAAATCCGTCCGTTTTCGTCGTTTGTTATCGAATCGACTTAAAGCCAGATCGTCACATTGGCCGCTCTTCTCTCTGAAAGGGTTGTACTTATTGTCTGCAAAGCTATGTCGCGTGCTGTGGTATGCGGAGACACTATAAGCACCATAGTAGAACACAGATGAAGCTTCTAAGTTGATGTAATACCCAGTAAGAAGTAGTACAATTCAAGTTTTACGTATCGATAATTGACTTTTTACCCTTCTTTGGTGCCTTGGACATGAGCTAGGAACTTAAGATTTTGCATCAAACGAGGACTAACAGCCGCGTTGCACGGGAGAATGTGAAAAATTTTCATATGTAGTAAGAACCTGAGAAATCTGTCCGTTTTCGTCATTTGTTATCGAATCGACTTAAAGCCAGATCGTCACATTGGCCGCTCTTCTCTCTAAAATGGTTGTACGTATCGTGTGCAAAGCTAAGTCGCTTGATGCGGTATGCGGAGACACTAAAAGCGCCATAGTAAAACACAGATGAAGCTTCTAAGTTGATGTAATAGCCAGTAAGAAGTAAAAAAATTCAAGCTTTAGGTATCGATTATTGACTTTTTACCCTTCTTTGGTGCATTGGACATGAGCTAGGAACTTATGATTTTGCATGAAAGGAGGAGTAGCAGCCGCGTTGCACGCTAGAAAGTGAAAAGTGTTCATATGTAGCAAAAACCTGAGAAATCCATCCGTTTTCCTTGTTTGTTATCGAATCGACTTAAAGCAAGATCGTCACACTGGCCGCACTTCTGTTTGAAACGGTTACATTTATCGTCTGCAAAGCTATGTGGCGTGCTGCGGTATGCGGAGACACTAAAAGCACCATAGTAGAACACAGATGAAGCTTCTAAGTTGATGTAATAGCCAGTAAGAAGTAGTAAAATTCAAGTTTTAGGTATCGATTATTGACTTTTTACCCTTCTTTGGTGCCTTGGACATGAGGTAGGAACTTAAGATTTTGCATGAAAGAAGGACTAGCAGCCGCGTTGCACGGGAGAATATGAAAAGTGTTCATATGTAGTAAAATCCCTCAGAAATCCGTCCGTTTTCGTCATTTGTTATCGAATCGACTTAAAGCCAGATCGTCACATTGGCCGCTCTTCTCTCTGAAACGGTTGTACTTAACGTCAGCAAAGCAATGTCGCGTGCTGCGGTATGCGGAGACGCTAAAAGCACCATAGTAGAACACAGATGAAGCATCTAAGTTGATGTAATAGCCATTCAAAAGTAGTACAATTCAAGTTTTAGGTATCGATTATTGACTTTTTACCCTTCTTTGCTGCCTTGGACATGAGCTAGGACCTTAAGGTTCTGCATGAAAGGAGGACTAGAAGCCGAGGTGCACGGGAGAATGTGAAAAGTGTTCATATGTAGGAAAAACCTGAGAAATCCGTCCGTTTTCGTCATTTATTATCGAATCTACTTAAAGTCAGATCGTCACATTGGCAGCTCTTCTCACTGAAACGTTTGTACTTATCGTCTGCAAAGCTATGTCGCGTGCTGCGGTATGCGGAGACACGAAAGGCACCGTAGTAGAACACAGATGAAGCTTCTAAGTTGATGTAATAGCTAGTAAGAAGTAGTACAATTCAAGTTTTAGGTATCGGTTATTGACTTTTTAGCTGGCTTTGGTGCCTTGGAAATGAGCTACGAACTTATGATTTGGCATGAAAGGAGGACTAGCATCGGCGTTGCACGGGAGAATGTGAAAAGTGTTCGTATGTAGTAAAAACCTGAGAAATCCGTCCGTTTTCGTTATTTGTTATCGAATCGACTTAAAGCCAGATCGTCACATTGGCCGCACTTCTGTCTGAAACTGTTACATTTATCGTCTGCAAGGCTATGTCGCGTGCTGCGGTATGCGGAGACACTAAAAGAACCATAGTAGAACACAGATGAAGCTTCTAAGTTGAGGTAATAGCCAGTAAGAAGTAGTACAATTCAAGTTTTAGGTATCCATTCTTGACTTTTTACCCTTCTTTGGTGGCTTGGACATGAGCTAGGAACTTAAGGTTTCGCATGAAAGGAGGACCAGCAGCCGCGTTGCACGGGAGAATGTGGAAAGTGTTCATATGTAGTAAAAACCTGAGAAATCCCTCCGTTTTCGTCATTTGTTATCGAATCGACTTAAAGCCAGATCGTCACATTGGCCGCTCTTCTCTCTGAAAGGGTTGTACTTATTGTCTGCAAAGCTATGTCGCGTGCTGTGGTATGCGGAGACACTATAAGCACCATAGTACAACACAGATGAAGCTTCTAAGTTGATGTAATACCCAGTAAGAAGTAGTACAATTCAAGTTTTACGTATCGATAATTGACTTTTTACCCTACTTTTGTGCCTTGGACATGAGCTAGGAACTTAAGATTTTGCATCAAACGAGGACTAACAGCCGCGTTGCACGGGAGAATGTGAAAAATTTTCATATGTAGTAAGAACCTGAGAAATCTGTCCGTTTTCGTCATTTGTTATCGAATCGACTTAAAGCCAGATCGTCACATTGGCCGCTCTTCTCTCTAAAATGGTTGTAAGTATCGTGTGCAAAGCTAAGTCGCTTGCTGCGGTATGCGGAGACACTAAAAGCACCATAATAAAACACAGATGAAGCTTCTAAGTTGATGTAATAGCCAGTAAGAAGTAGTACAATTCTAGTTTTAGGTATAGGTTATTGACTTTTTACCCTTCTTTGGTGCCTTGGACATGAGCTAGGAACTTATGATATTGCATGAAAAGAGGACTAGCAGCCGCGTTGCACGGGAGAATGTGAAAAGCGTTCGTATGTAGTAAAAACCTGAGAAATCTGTCCGTTTTCGTCATTTGTTATCGAATCGACTTAAAGCCAGATCGTCACACTCACCGCACTTCTGTCTGAAACGGTTGCATTTATCGTCTGCAAAGCTATGTCGCGTGATGCGGTATGCGGAGACACTTAAAGCACCATAGTAAAACACAGATGAAGCTTCTAAGTTGATGTAATAGCCAGTAAGAAGTAGAAAAATTGAAGCTTTAGGTATCGATTATTGACTTTTTACCCTTCTTTGGTGCCTTGGACATGAGCTAGGAACTTAAGATTTTGCATCAAAGGAGGACTAGCAGCCCCGTTGCACGGGAGAATGTGAAAAGTGTTCATATGTAGTAAAACCTGAGAAATCCGTCCGTTTTCGTCGTTTGTTATCGAATCGACTTAAAGCCAGATCGTCACATTGGCCGCTCTTCTCTCTGAAACGGTGGTAATTATCGTCTGCAAAGCTATGTCGCTTGCTGCGGTATGCGGAGACACTAAAAGCACCATAATAGAACACAGATGAAGCTTCTAAGTTGATGTAATTGCCAGTAAGAAGTAGTACAATTCAAGTTTCAGGTATCGATTATTGACTTTTTAGCTGGCTTTGGTGCCTTCGACATGCGCTAGGACCTTAAGGTTCTGCATGAAAGGAGGACTAGGAGCCGAGTTGCACGGGAGAATGTGAAAAGTGTTCATATGTAGTAAAAACCTGAGAAATCCGTCCGTTTTCGTCGTTTGTTATCGAATCGACTTAAAGCCAGATCGTCACATTGGCCGCTCTTCTCTCTGAAAGGGTTGTACTTGTTGTCTGCAAAGCTATGTCGCGTGCTGTGGTATGCGGAGACACTATAAGCACCATAGTAGAACACAGATGAAGCTTCTAAGTTGATGTAATACCCAGTAAGAAGTAGTACAATTCAAGTTTTACATATCGATAATTGACTTTTTACCCTTCTTTGGTGCCTTGGACATGAGCTAGGAACTTAAGATTTTGCATCAAACGAGGACTAACAGCCGCGTTGCACGGGAGAATGTGAAAAATTTTCATATGTAGTAAGAACCTGAGAAATCTGTCCGTTTTCGTCATTTGTTATCGAATCGACTTAAAGCCAGATCGTCACATTGGCCGCTCTTCTCTCTAAAATGGTTGTACGTATCGTGTGCAAAGCTAAGTCGCTTGCTGCGGTATGCGGAGACACTAAAAGCACCATAGTAAAACACAGATGAAGCTTCTAAGTTGATGTAATAGCCAGTAAGAAGTAAAAAAATTCAAGCTTTAGGTATCGATTATTGACTTTTTACCCTTCTTTGGTGCATTGGACATGAGCTAGGAACTTATGATTTTGCATGAAAGGAGGAGTAGCAGTCGCGTTGCACGGGAGAATGTGAAAAGCGTTCGTATGTAGTAAAAACCTGAGAAATCCGTCCGTTTTCGTCATTTGTTATCGAATCGACTTAAAGCCAGATCGTCACATTCGCCGCTCTTCTCTCTAAAATGGTTGTACGTATCGTCTGCAAAGCTATGTCGCGTGCTGCGGTATGCGGAGACACTAAAAGCACCATAGTAGAACACAGATGAAGCTTCTAAGTTGATGTAATAGCCAGTAAGAAGTAGCAAAATTCACGTTTTAGGTATCGATTATTGACTTTTTACCCTTCTTTGGTGCCTTGGACATGAGCTAGGAACTTAAGATTTTGCATCAAAGGAGGACTAGCAGCCCCGTTGCACGGGAGAATGTGAAAAGCGTTCGTATGTAGTAAAATCCTGAGAAATCCGTCCGTTTTCGTCATTTGTTATCGAATCGACTTAAAGCCAGATCGTCACATTGGCCGCTCTTTTCTCTGAAATGGTTGTATTTGTCGTCTGCAAAGCTATGTCGCGTGCTGCGGTATGCGGAGACACTAAAAACACCATCACAGATGAAGCTTCTAAATTGATGTAATAGCCAGTAAGAAGTAGTACAATTCAAGTTTTAGGTATAGGTTATTGACTTTTTACCTTTCTTTGGTGCCTTGGACTTGAGCTAGGAACTTATGATATTGCATGAAAAGAGGACTAGCAGCCGCGTTGCACGGGAGAATGTGAAAAGCGTTCATATGTAGTAAAAACCTGAGAAATCCGTCCGTTTTCGTCATTTGTTATCGAATCGACTTAAAGCCAGATCGTCACATTGACCGCTCTTCTCTCTGAAACGGTTGTACTTGTCGTCTGCAAAGCTATGTCGCGTGCTGCGGTATGCGGAGACACTAAAAGCACCATAGTAGAACACAGATGAAGCTTCTAAGTTGATGTAATAGCCAGTAAGGAGTAGCAAAATTCAAGTTTTAGGTATCGATTATTGACTTTTTACCCTTCTTTGGTGCCTTGGACATGAGCTAGGAACTTTAGATTTTGCATCAAAGGAGGACTAGCAGCCCCGTTGCACGGGAGAATGTGAAAAGTTTTCATATGTAGTAAAAACCTGAGAAATCTGTCCGCTTTCGTCATTTGTTATCGAATCGACTTAAAGCCAGATCGTCAAATTGGCCGCTCTTCTGTCTGAAACGGTTACATTTATTGTCTGCAAAGCTATGTCGCGTGCTGCGGTATGCGGAGACACTAAAAGCACCATAGTAGAACACAGATGAAGCTTCTAAGTTGATGTATAGCCAGTAAGAAGTAGTACAATTCAAGTTTTAGGTATCGATTTTTGACCTTTTACCCTTCCTTGCTGCCTTGGACATGAGCTAGGACCTTAAGATTTTGCATGAAAGTGGGACTAGCGGCAGCGTTGCACGGGAGAATGTGAAAAGTGTTCATATGTAGTAAAAACCTGAGAAATCCGTCCGTTTTCGTCGTTTGTTATCGAATCGACTTAAAGCCAGATCGTCACATTGGCCGCTCTTCTCTCTGAAAGGGTTGTACTTATTGTCTGCAAAGCTATGTCGCGTGCTGTGGTATGCGGAGACACTATAATCACCATAGTAGAACACAGATGAAGCTTCTAAGTTGATGTAATACCCAGTAAGAAGTAGTACAATTCAAGTTTTACGTATCGATAATTGACTTTTTACCCTTCTTTGGTGCCTTGGACATGAGCTAGGAACTTAAGATTTTGCATCAAACGAGGACTAACAGCCGCGTTGCACGGGAGAATGTGAAAAATTTTCATATGTAGTAAGAACCTGAGAAATCTGTCCGTTTTCGTCATTTGTTATCGAATCGACTTAAAGCCAGATCGTCACATTCGCCGCTCTTCTCTCTAAAATGGTTGTACGTATCGTGTGCAAAGCTAAGTCGCTTGCTGCGGTATGCGGAGACACTAAAAGCGCCATAGTAAAACACAGATGAAGCTTCTAAGTTGATGTAATAGCCAGTAAGAAGTAAAAAAATTCAAGCTTTAGGTATCGATTATTGACTTTTTACCCTTCTTTGGTGCATTGGACATGAGCTAGGAACTTATGATTTTGCATGAAAGGAGGAGTAGCAGTCGCGTTGCACAGGAGAATGTGAAAAGCGTTCGTATGTAGTAAAAACCTGAGAAATCCGTCCATTTTCGTCATTTGTTATCGAATCGACTTAAAGCCAGATCGTCACACTCACCGCACTTCTGTCTGAAACGGTTGCATTTATCGTATGCAAAGCTATGTCGCGTGATGCGGTATGCGGAGACACTAGAAGCACCATAGTGGAACACAGATGAAGCTTTTAAGTTGATGTAATAGCCAGTAAGAAGTAGTAGAATTCAAGTTTTAGGTATCGATTATTGACTTTTTACCTTTCTTTGGTGCCTTGGACATGAGCTAGGAACTTAAGATTTTGCATCAAAGGAGGACTAGCAGCCGCGTTGCACGGGAGAATGTGGAAAGTGTTCATATGTAGCAAAAACCTTGAGAAATCCGTCCGTTTTCGTCATTTGTTATCGAATCGACTTAAAGCCAGACTTAAAGCCAGACATTTATCGTCTGCAAAGCCATGTCGCGTGCTGCGGTATGTGGAGACACTAAAAGCACCATAGTAGAACACAGATGAAGTTTCTAAGTTAATGTAATAGCCAGTAAGAAGTAGTACAATTCAAGTTTTAGGTATAGGTTATTGAATTTTTACCCTACTTTGGTGCCTTGGACTTGAGCTAGGAACTTATGATATTGCATGAAAGGAGGACTAGCAGCCGCGTTGCACGGGAGAATGTGAAAAGCGTTCATATGTAGTAAAAACCTGAGAAATCCATCCGTTTTCGTCATTTGTTATCGAATCGACTTAATGCCAGATCGTCACACTGGCCGCTCTTCTCTCTGAAACGGTTACATTTATCGTCTGCAAAGCTATGTCGCGTGCTGCGGCATGCGGAGACACTAAAAGCACCATAGTAGAACACAGATGAAGCTTCTAAGTTGATGTAATTGCCAGTAAGAAGTAGAAAAATTCAAGCTTTAGGTATCGAATATTGACTTTTTACACTTCTTTGGTGCATTCGACATGAGCTACGAACGTAAGATTTTGCATCAAAGGAGGACTAGCAGCCCCGTCGCACGGGAGAATGTGAAAAGCGTTCGTATGTAGTAAAAACCTGAGAAATCCGTCCGTTATCGTCATTTGTTATCGAATCGACTTAAAGCCCGATAGTCACATTGGCCGCTCTTCTCTCTAAAATGGTTGTACTTATCGTCTGAAAAGCTATGTCCCGTGCTGCGGTATGCGGAGACACTAAAAGCACCATAGTAGAACACAGATGAAGCTTTTAAGTTGATGTAATAGCCAGTAAGTAGTAGTACAGTTCAAGTTTTAGGTACCGATTATTGAATTTTTACCCTTCTTTGGTGCCTTGGACATGAGCTAGGAACTTATGATTTTGCATGAAAGGAGGAGTAGCAGCCGCGTTGCACGCTAGAAAGTGAAAAGTGTTCATATGTAGCAAAAACCTGAGAAATCCGTCCGTTTTCCTTATTTGTTATCGAATCGACTTAAAGCAAGATCGTCACACTGGCCGCACTTCTGTTTGAAACGGTTACATTTATCGTCTGCAAAGCTATGTGGCGTGCTGCGGTATGCGGAGACACTAAAAGCACCATAGTAGAACACAGATGAAGCTTCTAAGTTGATGTAATAGCCAGTAAGAAGTAGTAAAATTCAAGTTTTAGGTATCGATTATTGACTTTTTACCCTCCTTTGGTGCCTTGGACATGAGCTAGGAACTTAAGATTTTGCATGAAAGGAGGACTAGCAGCCGCGTTGCACGGGAGAATATGAAAAGTGTTCATATGTAGTAAAATCCCTCAGAAATCCGTCCGTTTTCGTCATTTGTTATCGAATCGACTTAAAGCCAGATCGTCACATTGGCCGCTCTTCTCTCTGAAACGGTTGTACTTAACGTCAGCAAAGCAATGTCGCGTGCTGCGGTATGCGGAGACGCTAAAAGCACCATAGTAGAACACAGATGAAGCATCTAAGTTGATGTAATAGCCATTCAAAAGTAGTACAATTCAAGTTTTAGGTATCGATTATTGACTTTTTACCCTTCTTTGCTGCCTTGGACATGAGCTAGGACCTTAAGGTTCTGCATGAAAGGAGGACTAGAAGCCGAGTTGCACGGGAGAATGTGAAAAGTGTTCATATGTAGTAAAAACCTGAGAAATCCGTCCGTTTTCGTCATTTGTTATCGAATCGACTTAAAGCCCGATCGTCACATTGGCAGCTCTTCTCTCTAAAATGGTTGTACTTATCGTCTGAAAAGCTATGTCCCGTGCTGCAGTATGCGAAGACACCAAAAGCACCATAGTAGAACACAGATGAAGCTTCTAAGTTGATGTAATAGCCAGTAAGAAGTAGTACAATACAAGTTTTAGGTATCGATTATTGACTTTCTACCCTTCTTTGGTGTCTTGTACATGAGCTAGGAACTTATGATTTTGCATCAAAGGAGGACTAGCAACCGCGTTGCACTGGAGAATGAGAAAAGTGTTCGTATGTAGTAAAAACCTGAGAAATCCGTCCGTTGTCGTCATTTGTTATCGAATCGACTTAAAGCCAGATCGTCACATTGGCCGCTCTTCTCTCTGAAACGGTTGTCATATCGTCTGCAAAGCTATGTCGCGTGCTGCGGTATGCGGAGACACTAAAAGCACTATAATAGAACACAGATGAAGCTTCTAAGTTGATGTAATTGCCAGTAAGAAGTAGTACAATTCAAGTTTCAGGTATCTATTATTGACTTTTTAGCTGGCTTTCGTGCCTTCGACATGAGCTAGGACCTTAAGGTTCTGCATGAAAGGAGGACTAGGAGCCGAGTTGCACGGGAGAATGTGAAAAGTGTTCATATATAGTAAAAACCTGAGAAGTCCGTCCGTTTTCGTAGTTTGTTATCGAATCGACTTAAAGCCAGATCGTCACATTGGCCGCTCTTCTCTCTGAAAGGGTTGTACTTATTGTCTGCAAAGCTATGTCGCGTGCTGTGGTATGCGGAGACACTATAAGCACCATAGTAGAACACAGATGAAGCTTCTAAGTTGATGTAATATCCAGTAAGATGTGGTAAAATTCAAGTTTTACGTATCGATTATTGACTTTCTACCCTTCTTTGGTGCCTTGTACATGAGCTAGGAACTTATGATTTTGCATGAAAGGAGGACTAGCAGCCGCGTTGCACGGGAGAATGAGAAAAGTGTTCATATGTAGTAAAAACATGAGAAATCCCTCCGTTGTCGTCATTTGTTATCGAATCGACTTAAAGCCAGATCGTCGCACTGGCCGCACTTCCGTCTGAAACAGTTACATTTATCGACTGCAAAGCTGTGTCGCGTGCTGCGGTATGCGGAGACACTAAAAGCACCATAGTAGAACACAGATGAAGCTTCTAAGTTGATGTAATAGCCAGTAAGAAGTAGTACAATTCAAGTTTTAGGTATCCATTCTTGACTTTTTACCCTTCTTTGGTGCCTTGGACATGAGCAAGGAACTTAAGATTTTGCATCAAACGAGAACTAACAGCCGCGTTGCACAGGAGAATGTGAAAAATTTTCATATGTAGTAAGAACCTGTGAAATCTGTCCGTTTTCGTCATTTGTTATCGAATCGACTTAAAGCCAGATCGTCACATTGGCCGCTCTTCTCTCTGAAACGGTTGTCATATCGTCTGCAAAGCTATGTCGCGTGCTGCGGTATGCGGAGACACTAAAAGCACCATAATAGAACACAGATGAAGCTTCTAAGTTGATGTAATAGCCAGTAAGAAGTAAAAAAATTCAAGCTTTAGGTATAGATTATTGACATTTTACCCTTCTTTGGTGCCTTCGACATGAGCTACGAACTTAAGATTTTGCATCAAAGGAGGACTAGCAGCCCCGTTGCACGGGAGAATGTGAAAAGCGTTCGTATGTAGTAATAACCAGAGAAATCCGTCCGTTTTCGTCATTTGTTATCGAATCGACTTAAAGCCAGATCGTCACATTGGCCGCTCTTCTCTCTGAAACGGTTGTACTTGTCGTCTGCAAAGCTATGTCGCGTGCTGCGGTATGCGGAGACACTATAAGCACCATAGTAGAACACAGATGAAGCTTCTATGTTGATGTAATAGCCAGTAAGAAGTAGTACAATTCAAGTTTTAGGTATCGATTATTGACTTCTTACCCTTCTTTGGTGCCTTGGACATGAGCTAGGAACTTAAGATTTTGCATGAAAGGAGGACTAGCAGCTGCGTTGCACGGGAGAATATGAAAAGTTTTCATATGTAGTAAAATCCCTGAAAAATCCGTCCGTTTTCGTCATTTGTTATCGAATCGACTTAAAGCCAGATCTACACATTGGCCGCTCTTCTCTCTGAAACGGTTGTACTTATCGTCTGCAAAGCAATGTCGCGTGCCGCGATATGCGGAGACGCTAATAGCACCATAGTAGAACACAGATGAAGCATCTAAGTTGATGTAATAGCCATTCAAAAGTAGTACAATTCAAGTTTTAGGTATCGATTATTGACTTTTTACCCTTCTTTGCTGCCTTGGACATGAGCTAGGACCTTAAGATTGTGCGTGAAAGGAGGACTAGCAGCCGAGTTGCACGGGAGAATGTGAAATGTGTTCATATGTAGTAAAAACCTGAGAAATCCGTCCGTATTCGTCAATTGTTATCGAATCGACTTAAAGAACGATCGTCACATTGGCCGCTCTTCTTTCTAAAATGGTTGTACTTATCGTCTGAAAAGCTATGTCCCGTGCTGCAGTATGCGAAGACACCAAAAGCACCATTGTAGAACACAGATGAAGCTTCTAAGTTGATGTAATAGCCAGTAAGAAGTAGTACAATTCAAGTTTTAGGTATCGATTATTGACTTTTTACCCTTCTTTGGTACCTTGGACATCAGCTAGGAACTTAAGATTTTGCATGAAAGTGGGACTAGCAGCCGCGTTGCACGGGAGAATGTGGAAAGTGGTCATATGTATTAAAAACCTGTGAAATCCGTCCGTTTTCGTCATTTGTTATCGAATCGACTTAAAGCCAGACTTAAAGCCAGACATTTATCGTCTGCAAAGCCATGTCGCGTGCTGCGGTATGTGGAGACACTAAAAGCACCATAGTAGAACACAGATGAAGTTTCTAAGTTAATGTAATAGCCAGTAAGAAGTAGTACAATTCAAGTTTTAGGTATAGGTTATTGAATTTTTACCCTACTTTGGTGCCTTGGACTTGAGCTAGGAACTTATGATATTGCATGAAAGGAGGACTAGCAGCCGCGTTGCACGGGAGAATGTGAAAAGCGTTCATATGTAGTAAAAACCTGAGAAATCCATCCGTTTTCGTCATTTGTTATCGAATCGACTTAATGCCAGATCGTCACACTGGCCGCTCTTCTCTCTGAAACGGTTACATTTATCGTCTGCAAAGCTATGTCGCGTGCTGCGGCATGCGGAGACACTAAAAGCACCATAGTAGAACACAGATGAAGCTTCTAAGTTGATGTAATTGCCAGTAAGAAGTAGAAAAATTCAAGCTTTAGGTATCGAATATTGACTTTTTACACTTCTTTGGTGCATTCGACATGAGCTACGAACGTAAGATTTTGCATCAAAGGAGGACTAGCAGCCCCGTCGCACGGGAGAATGTGAAAAGCGTTCGTATGTAGTAAAAACCTGAGAAATCCGTCCGTTATCGTCATTTGTTATCGAATCGACTTAAAGCCCGATAGTCACATTGGCCGCTCTTCTCTCTAAAATGGTTGTACTTATCGTCTGAAAAGCTATGTCCCGTGCTGCGGTATGCGGAGACACTAAAAGCACCATAGTAGAACACAGATGAAGCTTTTAAGTTGATGTAATAGCCAGTAAGTAGTAGTACAGTTCAAGTTTTAGGTACCGATTATTGAATTTTTACCCTTCTTTGGTGCCTTGGACATGAGCTAGGAACTTATGATTTTGCATGAAAGGAGGAGTAGCAGCCGCGTTGCACGCTAGAAAGTGAAAAGTGTTCATATGTAGCAAAAACCTGAGAAATCCGTCCGTTTTCCTTATTTGTTATCGAATCGACTTAAAGCAAGATCGTCACACTGGCCGCACTTCTGTTTGAAACGGTTACATTTATCGTCTGCAAAGCTATGTGGCGTGCTGCGGTATGCGGAGACACTAAAAGCACCATAGTAGAACACAGATGAAGCTTCTAAGTTGATGTAATAGCCAGTAAGAAGTAGTAAAATTCAAGTTTTAGGTATCGATTATTGACTTTTTACCCTTCTTTGGTGCCTTGGACATGAGCTAGGAACTTAAGATTTTGCATGAAAGGAGGACTAGCAGCCGCGTTGCACGGGAGAATATGAAAAGTGTTCATATGTAGTAAAATCCCTCAGAAATCCGTCCGTTTTCGTCATTTGTTATCGAATCGACTTAAAGCCAGATCGTCACATTGGCCGCTCTTCTCTCTGAAACGGTTGTACTTAACGTCAGCAAAGCAATGTCGCGTGCTGCGGTATGCGGAGACGCTAAAAGCACCATAGTAGAACACAGATGAAGCATCTAAGTTGATGTAATAGCCATTCAAAAGTAGTACAATTCAAGTTTTAGGTATCGATTATTGACTTTTTACCCTTCTTTGCTGCCTTGGACATGAGCTAGGACCTTAAGGTTCTGCATGAAAGGAGGACTAGAAGCCGAGTTGCACGGGAGAATGTGAAAAGTGTTCATATGTAGTAAAAACCTGAGAAATCCGTCCGTTTTCGTCATTTGTTATCGAATCGACTTAAAGCCCGATCGTCACATTGGCAGCTCTTCTCTCTAAAATGGTTGTACTTATCGTCTGAAAAGCTATGTCCCGTGCTGCAGTATGCGAAGACACCAAAAGCACCATAGTAGAACACAGATGAAGCTTCTAAGTTGATGTAATAGCCAGTAAGAAGTAGTACAATACAAGTTTTAGGTATCGATTATTGACTTTCTACCCTTCTTTGGTGTCTTGTACATGAGCTAGGAACTTATGATTTTGCATCAAAGGAGGACTAGCAACCGCGTTGCACTGGAGAATGAGAAAAGTGTTCGTATGTAGTAAAAACCTGAGAAATCCGTCCGTTGTCGTCATTTGTTATCGAATCGACTTAAAGCCAGATCGTCACATTGGCCGCTCTTCTCTCTGAAACGGTTGTCATATCGTCTGCAAAGCTATGTCGCGTGCTGCGGTATGCGGAGACACTAAAAGCACCATAATAGAACACAGATGAAGCTTCTAAGTTGATGTAATAGCCAGTACGAAGTAAAAAAATTCAAGCTTTAGGTATAGATTATTGACATTTTACCCTTCTTTGGTGCCTTCGACATGAGCTACGAACTTAAGATTTTGCATCAAAGGAGGACTAGCAGCCCCGTTGCACGGGAGAATGTGAAAAGCGTTCGTATGTAGTAATAACCAGAGAAATCCGTCCGTTTTCGTCATTTGTTATCGAATCGACTTAAAGCCAGATCGTCACATTGGCCGCTCTTCTCTCTGAAACGGTTGTACTTGTCGTCTGCAAAGCTATGTCGCGTGCTGCGGTATGCGGAGACACTATAAGCACCATAGTAGAACACAGATGAAGCATCTAAGTTGATGTAATAGCCATTCAAAAGTAGTACAATTCAAGTTTTAGGTATCGATTATTGACTTTTTACCCTTCTTTGCTGCCTTGGACATGAGCTAGGACCTTAAGATTGTGCGTGAAAGGAGGACTAGCAGCCGAGTTGCACGGGAGAATGTGAAAAGTGTTCATATGTAGTAAAAACCTGAGAAATCCGTCCGTATTCGTCAATTGTTATCGAATCGACTTAAAGAACGATCGTCACATTGGCCGCTCTTCTTTCTAAAATGGTTGTACTTATCGTCTGAAAAGCTATGTCCCGTGCTGCAGTATGCGAAGACACCAAAAGCACCATTGTAGAACACAGATGAAGCTTCTAAGTTGATGTAATAGCCAGTAAGAAGTAGTACAATTCAAGTTTTAGGTATCGATTATTGACTTTTTACCCTTCTTTGGTACCTTGGACATCAGCTAGGAACTTAAGATTTTGCATGAAAGTGGGACTAGCAGCCGAGTTGCACGGGAGAATGTGAAAAGTGTTCATATGTAGTAAAAACCTGAGAAATCCGTCCGTATTCGTCAATTGTTATCGAATCGACTTAAAGAACGATCGTCACATTGGCCGCTCTTCTTTCTAAAATGGTTGTACTTATCGTCTGAAAAGCTATGTCCCGTGCTGCAGTATGCGAAGACACCAAAAGCACCATTGTAGAACACAGATGAAGCTTCTAAGTTGATGTAATAGCCAGTAAGAAGTAGTACAATTCAAGTTTTAGGTATCGATTATTGACTTTTTACCCTTTTTTGGTACCTTGGACATCAGCTAGGAACTTAAGATTTTGCATGAAAGTGGGACTAGCAGCCGAGTTGCACGGGAGAATGTGAAAAGTGTTCATATGTAGTAAAAACCTGAGAAATCCGTCCGTATTCGTCAATTGTTATCGAATCGACTTAAAGAACGATCGTCACATTGGCCGCTCTTCTTTCTAAAATGGTTGTACTTATCGACTGAAAAGCAATGTCGCGTGCTGCGGTATGCGGACACACTAAAAGCACCATAGTAGAACACAGATGAAGCTTCTAAGTTGATGTAATAGCCAGTAAGAAGAAGTAAAATTCAAGTTTTACGTATTGATTATTGACTTTTTACCCTTCTTTGGTGCCTTGGACTTGAGCTAGGAACTTAAGATTTTGCATCAAACGAGGAATAACAGCCGCGTTGCACAGGAGAATGTGAAAAATTTTCATATGTAGTAAGAACCTGTGAAATCAGTCCGTTTTCGTCATTTGTTATCGAATCGACTTAAAGCCAGATCGTCACATTGACCGCACTTCTCTCTAAAAAGGTTGTACGTATCGTGTGCAAAGCTAAGTCGCTTGCTGCAGTATGCGGGGACACTAAAATCACCATAGTAGAACACAGATGAAGCTTCTAAGTTGATGTAATAGCCAGTAAGAAGTAAAAAAATTCAAGCTTTAATTATAGATTATTGACATTTTACCCTTCTTTGGTGCCTTCGACATGAGCTACGAACTTAAGATTTTGCATCAAAGGAGGACTAGCAGCCCCGTTGCACGGGAGAATGTGAAAAGTTTTCATAAGTAGTAAAAACCTGAGAAATCTGTCCGTTTTCGTCATTTGTTATCGAATCGACTTAAAGCCCAATCGTCACATTGGCCGCTCTTCTCTCTAACATGGTTGTACTTATCGTCTGAAAAGCTATGTCGCGTTCTGCAGTATGCGAAGACACCAAAAGCACCATAGTAGAACACAGATGAAGCTTCTAAGTTAATGTAATAGCCAGTAAGGAGTAGTACAATTCAAGTTTTAGGTATCGATTATTGACTTTTTACCCTTCTTTGGTACCTTGGACATGAGCTAGGAACGTAAGGTTTTGCATGAAAGGAGGATTAGCAGCCGCGTTGACGGGAGAATGTGAAGAGTTTTCATAAGTAGCAAAAACCTGAGAAATCTGTCCGCTTTCGTCATTTGTTATCGAATCGACTTAAAGCCAGATCGTCGCATTGGCCGCTCTTCTCTCTGAAACGGTTGTACTTGTCGTCTGCAAAGCTATGTCGCGTGCTGCGGTATGCGGAGACACTAAAAGCACCATAGTAGAACACAGATGAAGCTTCTAAGTTCATGTAATAGCCAGTAAGAAGTAGTACAATTCAAGATTTAGGTAGCGATTATAGACTTTTTACCCTTCTTTGGTGCCTTGGACATGAGTTGGAACTTAAGATTTTGCATGAAAGTGGGACTAGCAGCCGCGTTGCACGGGAGAATGTGGAAAGTGGTCAGATGTAGTAAAAACCTGAGAAATCCGTCCGTTTTCGTCATTTGTTATCGAATCGACTTAAAGCCAGATCGTCCAATTGGCCGCTCTTCTTACTGAAATGTTTGTATTTTTCGTCTGCAAAGCTATGTAACGTGCTGCGGTATGCGGAGATACTAAAAGCACCATAGTAGATCACAGATGAAGCTTCTAAATTGATGTAATAGCCAGTAAGAAGTAGTACAATTCAAGTTTTAGGTATCCATTATTGACTTTCTACCCTTCTTTGTTGCCTTATACATGAGCTAGGAATTTATGATTTTGCATGAAAGGAGGAGTAGCAGCCGCGTTGCACGGGAGAATGTGAAAAGTGTTCATATGTAGCAAAAACCTGAGAAATCCGTCCGTTTTCGTTATTTGTTATCGAATCGACTTAAAGCCAGATCGTTACACTGGCCGCACTTCTGTCTGAAACGGTTACATTTATCGTCTGCAAAGCTATGTCGCATGCTGCGGTATGCGGAGACACTAAAAGCACCATAGTAGAACACAGTTGAAGCTTCTAAGTTGCTGTAATAGCCAGTAAGAAGTAGTGCAATTCAAGTTTTAGGTATCGATTATTGACTTCCTACCCTTCTTTGGTGCCTTCGACATGAGATAGGAACTTCAGATTTTGCATGAAAGTAGAACTAGCAGCCGCGTTGCACGGGACAATGTGAAAAGTGTTCATATGTAGTAAAAACCTGAGAAATCCTTCCATTTTCGTCATTTGTTATGGAATCGACTTGAAGCCAGATCGTCACATTGGCCGCTCTTCTGTCTGAAACAGTTACATTTATCGTGTGCAAATCTATATCGCGGGCTGTGGTGTGCGGAGACACTAAAAGCACCATAGTAGAACACAGATGAAGCTTCTAAGTTGATGTAATAGCCAGTAAGAAGTAGTAGAATTCAAGTTTTAGGTATCGATTATTGACTTTTTACCCTTCTCTTGTGCCTTGGACATGAGCTAGGAACTTAAGATTTTGCATGAAAAAAGGACTAGCAGCCGCTTTGCGCGGGAGAAATTGAAAAGTGTGCATATGTAGTAAAAACCTGAGAAATCGGTCCGTTTTCGTCATTTGTTATCGAATCGACTTAAAGCCAGATCTACACATTGGCCGCTCTTCTCTCTGAAACGGTTGTACTTATCGTCTGCAAAGCTATGTCGCGTGCTGCGGTATGCGGAGACGCTAAAAACACCATAGTAGAACACAGATGAACTTCTAAGTTGATGTAATAGCCATTCAAAAGTAGTACAATTCAAGTTTTAGGTATCATTTATTGACTTTTTACCCTTCTTTGCTACCTTGGACATGTGCTTTGAACTTAAGATTTTGCATGAAAGGGGGACTATCAGCCGCGTTGCATGGGAGAATGTGAAAAGTTTTCATATGTGGTAAAAAAATGAGAAATCCGCCCCTTTTCATCATTTGTTATCGAATCGACTTAAAGCCAGATCGTCACATTAGAATCACTTCTGACTGAAACGGTTACATTTATTGTCTGCAAAGCTATGTCGCGTGCTGCAGTATGCGGAGACAGCAAATTCACCATTGTAATACACAGAAGAAGCTTCTAAGTTGATGTAATAGCCAGTAAGAAGTAGTACAATTCAAGTTTTAGGTATCGATTATTGACTTTTTACCCTTCATTGGTGCCTTGCACATGAACTAGGAATTTAAGATTTTCCATGAAAGGAGAACTCGCAGCCGCGTTGCATGGCAGAATGTGAAAAGTGTTCATATGTAGTAAAAACCTGAGAAATCCGTTCGTTATCGTCATTTGTTATTGAATCGACTTTAAAACAGATCGTCACATTGGCCGCTCTTCTCTCTGAAACGGTTGTACTTATCGTCTGCAGAGCTATGTCGCGTGCAGCGGTATGCGGAGACACTAAAAGCACCATAGTAGGACACAGATGAAACTTCTAAGTTGATGTAATAACCAGTAAGAAGTAGTACAATTCAAGTTTTAGGTATCAGTTATTGACTTTGTACCCTTCTTTGGTGCCTTGTACATGAGCTAGGAATTTAAGATTTTGCATCAAAGGAGGATTAGCAGCCGCGTTGCACGGGAGAATATGAAAAGTGTTCATATGTAGTAAAATCGCTAAAAAATCCGTCCGTTTTCGTCATTTGTTATCGAATTGACTTAACGCCAGATGGTCACATTGGCCGCTCTTCTCTCTGAAACGGTTGTACTTATCGTCTGCACAGCTATGTCGCGTGCTGCGGTATGCGGAGACACTAAAAGCACCATAGTAGAACACAGATGAAGCTTCTAAGGTGATGTAATAGCCAGTAAGAAGTAGTACATTTCAAGTTTTAGGTATCGATTATTGTCTTCTTACCCTTCTTTGGTGCCTTCGACATGAGATAGGAACTTCAGATTTTGCATGAAAGTAGAACTAGCAGCCGCGTTGCACGGGACAATGTGAAAAGTGTTCATATGTAGTAAAAACCTGAGAAATCCTTCCATTTTCGTCATTTGTTATGGAATCGACTTGAAGCCAGATCGTCACATTGGCCGCTCTTCTGTCTGAAACAGTTACATTTATCGTGTGCAAATCTATATCGCGGGCTGTGGTGTGCGGAGACACTAAAAGCACCATAGTAGAACACAGATGAAGCTTCTAAGTTGATGTAATAGCCAGTAAGAAGTAGTAGAATTCAAGTTTTAGGTATCGATTATTGACTTTTTACCCTTCTCTTGTGCCTTGGACATGAGCTAGGAACTTAAGATTTTGCATGAAAAAAGGACTAGCAGCCGCTTTGCGCGGGAGAAATTGAAAAGTGTGCATATGTAGTAAAAACCTGAGAAATCGGTCCGTTTTCGTCATTTGTTATCGAATCGACTTAAAGCCAGATCTACACATTGGCCGCTCTTCTCTCTGAAACGGTTGTACTTATCGTCTGCAAAGCTATGTCGCGTGCTGCGGTATGCGGAGACGCTAAAAACACCATAGTAGAACACAGATGAACTTCTAAGTTGATGTAATAGCCATTCAAAAGTAGTACAATTCAAGTTTTAGGTATCATTTATTGACTTTTTACCCTTCTTTGCTACCTTGGACATGTGCTTTGAACTTAAGATTTTGCATGAAAGGGGGACTATCAGCCGCGTTGCATGGGAGAATGTGAAAAGTTTTCATATGTGGTAAAAAAATGAGAAATCCGCCCCTTTTCATCATTTGTTATCGAATCGACTTAAAGCCAGATCGTCACATTAGAATCACTTCTGACTGAAACGGTTACATTTATTGTCTGCAAAGCTATGTCGCGTGCTGCAGTATGCGGAGACAGCAAATTCACCATTGTAATACACAGAAGAAGCTTCTAAGTTGATGTAATAGCCAGTAAGAAGTAGTACAATTCAAGTTTTAGGTATCGATTATTGACTTTTTACCCTTCATTGGTGCCTTGCACATGAACTAGGAATTTAAGATTTTCCATGAAAGGAGAACTCGCAGCCGCGTTGCATGGCAGAATGTGAAAAGTGTTCATATGTAGTAAAAACCTGAGAAATCCGTTCGTTATCGTCATTTGTTATTGAATCGACTTTAAAACAGATCGTCACATTGGCCGCTCTTCTCTCTGAAACGGTTGTACTTATCGTCTGCAAAACTTCGTCACGTGCTGTGGTATAGGGAGACACTATAAGCACCATAGTAGAACACAGATGAAGCTTCTAAGTTGATGTAATAGACAGTAAGAAGTAGTACAATTCAAGTTCTAGGTATCGATTATTGACTTTTTACCGTTCTTTGGTGAATTGGACATGAGCTAGGAACTTAAGATTTTGCATGAAAGGAGGACTAGCAGCCGCGTTGCATGGGAGAATGTGAAAAGTGTTCATATGCAGTAAAAACCTGAGAAATCCATCCGTTTTCGTCATTTGTTATCAAATCGACTTAAAGCCAGATCGTCACATTGGCCGCTCTTCTGTCTGAAACAGTTACATTTATCGTGTGCAAAGCTATGTCGCGTGCTGTGGTATGCGGACACACTAAAAGCACAATTGTAGAACACAAACGAAGCTTTTAAGTGGATGTAATAGCCAGTAAGAAATAGTACAAATCAAGTTTTAGGTATGGATTACTGACTTTTACCCTTCTCTTATGCCTTGGACATGAGCTAGGAACTTAATATTTTGCATGAAAAAAGGACTAGCAGCCGCGTTGCGCGGGAGAAATTGAAAAGTGTTCATATGTAGTAAACACCTGAGAAGTCCGTCCTTTTTCGTCATTTGTTATCGAATCGACTTAAAGCCAGATCTACACATTGGCCGCTCTTCTCTCTGAAACGGTTGTACTTATAGTCTGCAAAGCTATGTCGCGTTCTGCGGTTTGCGGAGACACTAAAAGCACCATAGTAGAATACAGATAAAGCTTCTAAGTTGATGTAATAGACGGTAAGAAGTAGTACAATTCAAGTTCTAGGTATCGATTATTGACTTTTTACCCTTCTTTGGTGAATTGGACATGAGCTAGGAACTTAAGATTTTGCATGAAAGGAGGACTAGCAGCCGCGTTGCATGGGAGAATGTGAAAAGTTTTCATATGTGGTAAAATCATGAGAAATCCGCCCCTTTTCATCGTTTGTTATCGAATCGACTTAAAGCCAGATCGTCACATTAGAATCACTTCTGACTGAAACGGTTACATTTATTGTCTGCAAAGCTATGTCGCGTGCTGCAGTATGCGGAGCCAGCAAATGCACCATTGTAATACACAGATGAAGCTTCTAAGTTGATGTAATAGCCAGTAAGAAGTAGTACAATTCAAGTTTTAGTTATCCATTATTGACTTTTTAGCTGGCTTTGGTGCCTTGGACATGAGCTAGGACCTTAAGATTCTGCATGAAAGGAGGACTAGCAGCCGCGTTGCAAGGGAGAATGTGAAAAGTGTTCATATGTAGTAAAAACCTGTGAAATCCGTCCGTTTTCGTAATTTGTTATCGAATTGACTGAAAGCCACATCGTCACATTGGCCGCTCTTCTCTCTGAAACGGTTGTACTTACCGTCTGCAAATTTATGTCGCGTGCTGCGGTATGCGGAGACACGAAAAGCACCATAGTAGAACACAGATGAAGCTTCTAAGTTGTTGTAATAGCCAGTAAGAAGTAGTACAATTCAAGTTTTAGGTATCGATTATTGACTTTTTTACCCTTCTTCGGTGCCTTGGAAATGAGCTAGGAACATAAGATTTTGCATGAAAGGAGGACTAACAGCCGAGTTGCACGGGAGAATGTGAAAAGTGTTCATATGTAGTAAAAACCTGTGAAATCCGTCCGTTTTCGTTATTTGTTATCGAATCGACTTAAAGCCAACTCGTCACATTGGCCGCTTTTCTCTCTGAAACGGTTGTACTTATCGTCTGCAAAACTATGTAGAGTTCTGCGGTATGCGGAAACACTGAAAGCACCATAGTAGAACGCAGACGAAGCTTCTAAGTTGATGTAATAGCCAGTAAATAGTAGTACAGTTCAAGTTTTAGGTATCGATTATTGACTTTTTAGCATGCTTTGGTTCCTTGGACGTGAGCTAGGACCTTAAGATTCAGCATGAAAGGAGGAATAGCAGCCGCGTTGCAAGGGAGAATGTGAAAAGTGTTCATATGTACTAAAAACCTGAGAAATCCGTTCGTTTTCGTCATTTGTTACCGAATCGACTTAAAGCCAGATCTTCACATTGGCCGCTCTTCTCTCTGAAGCGGTTGTACTTTTCGTCTGCAAAGCTATGTCGCGTCCTGCGGTTTGCGGAGACACTAAAAGCACCATAGTAGAATACAGATAAAGCTTGCAAGTTGATGTAATAGCCAGTAAGAAGTAGTACAATTCAAGTTTTAGGTATCGATTATTGACTTTTTACCCTTCTTTGGTGCCTTGGACATGAGCGAGGACCTTAAGATTTTCCATGAAAGGAGGACTCGCAGCCGCGTTGCATGGCAGAATGTGAAAAGTGTTCATATGTAGTAAAAACCTGAGAAATCCGTTCGTTATCGTCATTTGTTATTGAATCGACTTTAAAACAGATCGTCACATTGGCCGCTCTTCTCTCTGAAACGGTTGTACTTATCGTCTGCAAAACTTCGTCACGTGCTGTGGTATAGGGAGACACTATAAGCACTATAGTAGAACACAGATGAAGCTTCTAAGTTGTTGTAATAGACAGTAAGAAGTAGTACAATTCAAGTTCTAGGTATCGATTATTGACTTTTTACCCTTCTTTGGTGAATTGGACATGAGCTAGGAACTTAAGATTTTGCATGAAAGGAGGACTAGCAGCCGCGTTGCATGGGAGAATGTGAAAAGTGTTCATATGCAGTAAAAACCTGAGAAATCCATCCGTTTTCGTCATTTGTTATCAAATCGACTTAAAGCCAGATCGTCACATTGGCCGCTCTTCTGTCTGAAACAGTTACATTTATCGTGTGCAAAGCTATGTCGCGTGCTGTGGTATGCGGACACACTAAAAGCACAATTGTAGAACACAAACGAAGCTTTTAAGTGGATGTAATAGCCAGTAAGAAATAGTACAAATCAAGTTTTAGGTATGGATTACTGACTTTTACCCTTCTCTTATGCCTTGGACATGAGCTAGGAACTTAATATTTTGCATGAAAAAAGGACTAGCAGCCGCGTTGCGCGGGAGAAATTGAAAAGTGTTCATATGTAGTAAACACCTGAGAAGTCCGTCCTTTTTCGTCATTTGTTATCGAATCGACTTAAAGCCAGATCTACACATTGGCCGCTCTTCTCTCTGAAACGGTTGTACTTATAGTCTGCAAAGCTATGTCGCGTTCTGCGGTTTGCGGAGACACTAAAAGCACCATAGTAGAATACAGATAAAGCTTCTAAGTTGATGTAATAGACGGTAAGAAGTAGTACAATTCAAGTTCTAGGTATCGATTATTGACTTTTTACCCTTCTTTGGTGAATTGGACATGAGCTAGGAACTTAAGATTTTGCATGAAAGGAGGACTAGCAGCCGCGTTGCATGGGAGAATGTGAAAAGTTTTCATATGTGGTAAAATCATGAGAAATCCGCCCCTTTTCATCGTTTGTTATCGAATCGACTTAAAGCCAGATCGTCACATTAGAATCACTTCTGACTGAAACGGTTACATTTATTGTCTGCAAAGCTATGTCGCGTGCTGCAGTATGCGGAGCCAGCAAATGCACCATTGTAATACACAGATGAAGCTTCTAAGTTGATGTAATAGCCAGTAAGAAGTAGTACAATTCAAGTTTTAGTTATCGATTATTGACTTTTTAGCTGGCTTTGGTGCCTTGGACATGAGCTAGGACCTTAAGATTCTGCATGAAAGGAGGACTAGCAGCCGCGTTGCAAGGGAGAATGTGAAAAGTGTTCATATGTAGTAAAAACCTGTGAAATCCGTCCGTTTTCGTAATTTGTTATCGAATTGACTGAAAGCCACATCGTCACATTGGCCGCTCTTCTCTCTGAAACGGTTGTACTTACCGTCTGCAAATTTATGTCGCGTGCTGCGGTATGCGGAGACACGAAAAGCACCATAGTAGAACACAGATGAAGCTTCTAAGTTGTTGTAATAGCCAGTAAGAAGTAGTACAATTCAAGTTTTAGGTATCAATTATTGACTTTTTTACCCTTCTTCGGTGCCTTGGAAATGAACTAGGAACTTAAGATTTTGCATGAAAGGAGGACTAACAGCCGAGTTGCACGGGAGAATGTGAAAAGTGTTCATATGTAGTAAAAACCTGTGAAATCCGTCCGTTTTCGTTATTTGTTATCGAATCGACTTAAAGCCAACTCGTCACATTGGCCGCTTTTCTCTCTGAAACGGTTGTACTTATCGTCTGCAAAACTATGTAGAGTTCTGCGGTATGCGGAAACACTGAAAGCACCATAGTAGAACGCAGACGAAGCTTCTAAGTTGATGTAATAGCCAGTAAATAGTAGTACAGTTCAAGTTTTAGGTATCGATTATTGACTTTTTAGCATGCTTTGGTTCCTTGGACGTGAGCTAGGACCTTAAGATTCAGCATGAAAGGAGGAATAGCAGCCGCGTTGCAAGGGAGAATGTGAAAAGTGTTCATATGTACTAAAAACCTGAGAAATCCGTTCGTTTTCGTCATTTGTTATCGAATCGACTTAAAGCCAGATCTTCACATTGGCCGCTCTTCTCTCTGAAGCGGTTGTACTTTTCGTCTGCAAAGCTATGTCGCGTCCTGCGGTTTGCGGAGACACTAAAAGCACCATAGTAGAATACAGATAAAGCTTGCAAGTTGATGTAATAGCCAGTAAGAAGTAGTACAATTCAAGTTTTAGGTATCGATTATTGACTTTTTACCCTTCTTTGGTGCCTTGGACATGAGCGAGGACCTTAAGATTTTCCATGAAAGGAGGACTCGCAGCCGCGTTGCATGGCAGAATGTGAAAAGGGTTCATATGTAGTAAAAACCTGAGAAATCCGTTCCTTATCGTCATTTGTTATCGAATCGACTTTAAAACAGATCGTCACATTGGCCGCTCTTCTCTCTGAAACAGTTGTACTTATCGTCTGCAAAGCTATGTCGCGTGTTGCGGAATGAGGAGACACTAAAAGCACCATAGTAAAACACGGATGAAGCTTCTAAGTTGATGTAATAGCCAGTAAGAAGTAGTACAATTCAAGTATTAGTTATCGATTATTGACTTTTTAGCTGGCTTTGGTGCCTTTGACATGAGCTAGGAACTTAAGATTTTGCATGAAAGGAGGACTAGCCGCCGCGTTGCACGGGAGGATGTGAAAAGTTTCCATATGTAGTAAAATCCACAGAAATCCGTCCGTTTTCGTCATTTGTTATCAAATCGACTTAAAGCCAGATCGTCACATTGGCCGCTCTTCTGTCTGAAACAGTTACATTTATCGTGTGCAAAGCTATGTCATGTGCTGTGGTATGCGGACACACTAAAAGCACAATTGTAGAACACAAACGAAGCTTTTAAGTGGATGTAATAGCCAGTAAGAAATAGTACAAATCAAGTTTTAGGTATGGATTACTGACTTTTTACCCTTGTCTTTCGCCTTGGACATGACCTAGGAACTTAATATTTTGCATGAAAAAAGGACTAGCAGCCGCGTTGCGCGGGAGAAATTGAAAAGTGTTCATATGTAGTAAACACCTGAGAAGTCCGTCCTTTTTCGTCATTTGTTATCGAATCGACTTAAAGCCAGATCTACACATTGGCCGCTCTTCTCTCTGAAACGGTTGTACTTATAGTCTGCAAAGCTATGTCGCGTTCTGCGGTTTGCGGAGACACTAAAAGCACCATAGTAGAATACAGATAAAGCTTCTAAGTTGATGTAATAGACGGTAAGAAGTAGTACAATTCAAGTTCTAGGTATCGATTATTGACTTTTTACCCTTCTTTGGTGAATTGGACATGAGCTAGGAACTTAAGATTTTGAATGAAAGGAGGACTAGCAGCCGCGTTGCATGGGAGAATGTGAAAAGTTTTCATATGTGGTAAAAACATGAGAAATCCGCCCCTTTTCATCGTTTGTTATCGAATCGACTTAAAGCCAGATCGTCACATTAGAATCACTTCTGACTGAAACGGTTACATTTATTGTCTGCAAAGCTATGTCGCGTGCTGCAGCATGCGGAGCCAGCAAATGCACCATTGTAATACACAGATGAAGCTTCTAAGTTGATGTAATAGCCAGTAAGAAGTAGTACAATTCAAGTTTTAGTTATCGATTATTGACTTTTTAGCTGGCTTTGGTGCCTTGGACATGAGCTAGGACCTTAAGATTCTGCATGAAAGGAGGACTAGCAGCCGCGTTGCAAGGGAGAATGTGAAAAGTGTTCATATGTACTAAAAACCTGAGAAATCCGTCCGTTTTCGTCATTTGTTATCGAATCGACTTAAAGCCAGATCTTCACATTGGCCGCTCTTCTCTCTGAAACGGTTGTACTTATCGTCTGCAAAGCTATGTCGCGTGCTGCGGTTTGTGGAGACACTAAAAGCACCATAGTAGAATACAGATAAAGCTTGCAAGTTGATGTAATAGCCAATAAGAAATAGTGCAATTCAAGTTTTAGGTATCGATTGTTGACTTTTTACCCTTCTTTGGTGCCTTGGACACGAGCTAGGAACTTAAGATTTTGCATGAAAGGAGGACTAGCAGCCGCGTTGCATGGGCGAATGTGGAAAATGTTCATAAGTAGTAAAAACCTGAGAAATCCGTCCGTTTTCGTGATTTGTTGTCGAATCGACTTAAAGCAAGATCGTCACATTGGGCGCTCTTCTCTCTGAAACGGTTGTACTTATCGTCTGCAAAGCTATGCCGCGTGTTGCGGAATGCGGAGGCACTAAAAGCACCATAGCAAAACACGGATGAAACTTCTAAGTTGATGTAATAGCCAGTAAGAAGTAGTACAATTCAAGTTTTAGTTATCGATTATTGAATTTTTAGCTGGCTTTGGTGCCTTTGACATGAGCTAGGAACTTAAGATTTTGCATGAAAGGAGGACTAGCCGCCGCGTTGCACGGGAGGATGTGAAAAGTTTCCATATGTAGTAAAATCCACAGAAATCCGTCCGTTTTCGTCATATGTTATCGAATCGGCTTAAAGCCAGATCGTCACATTGGCCGCTCTTCTCTCTGAAACGGTTACATTTATCGTCTGCAGAGCTATGTCGCGTGCTGCGCTATACGGGACACTAAAAGCACAATAGTAGATACAGATGAAGCTTGTAAGTTGGTGTATTAGCCAGGTATCGATTATTGACTTTTTACCCTTCTTTGGTGCCTTGGACATGAGCTAGGAACTAAAGATTTTGCATGACAGGAAGACTAGCAGGCGCGTTGCGTGGGAGAATGTTAAAGTGTTCATATGTAGTAAAAACCTCAGAAATCCGTCCGTTTTCGTCATTTGTTATCGAATCGACTTAAAGCCAGTACGTCATATTTGCCGCTCTTCTCTCTGAAACGGTTGTACTTATCGTCTGCAAAGCTATGTCGCGTGCTGCGGTATGCGGAGACACTAAAAGCACCATAGTAGAACACAGATGAAGCTTCTAAGTTGATGTAATAGCCAGTAAGATGTAGTACAATTCAAGTTTTAGGAATGGATTACTGACTTTTTACCCTCCTTTGGTGCCCTGGACATGAGCTAGGAACTTAAGATTTTGCATGAAAGGAGGACTAGCAGCCGCGTTTCGTGGGAGAATGTGAAAAGTGTTCATATGTAGTAAAAACCTGTGAAATCCGTCCGTTTTCGTAATTTGTTATCGAATTGACTGAAAGCCACATCGTCACATTGGCCGCTCTTCTCTCTGAAACGGTTGTACTTACCGTCTGCAAATTTATGTCGCGTGCTGCGGTATGCGGAGACACGAAAAGCACCATAGTAGAACACAGATGAAGCTTCTAAGTTGTTGTAATAGCCAGTAAGAAGTAGTACAATTCAAGTTTTAGGTATCGATTATTGACTTTTTTACCCTTCTTCGGTGCCTTGGAAATGAGCTAGGAACTTAAGATTTTGCATGAAAGGAGGACTAACAGCCGAGTTGCACGGGAGAATGTGAAAAGTGTTCATATGTAGTAAAAACCTGTGAAATCCGTCCGTTTTCGTTATTTGTTATCGAATCGACTTATAGCCAACTCGTCACATTGGCCGCTTTTCTCTCTGAAACGGTTGTACTTATCGTCTGCAAAACTATGTAGAGTTCTGCGGTATGCGGAAACACTGAAAGCACCATAGTAGAACGCAGACGAAGCTTCTAAGTTGATGTAATAGCCAGTAAATAGTAGTACAGTTCAAGTTTTAGGTATCGATTATTGACTTTTTAGCATGCTTTGGTTCCTTGGACGTGAGCTAGGACCTTAAGATTCAGCATGAAAGGAGGAATAGCAGCCGCGTTGCAAGGGAGAATGTGAAAAGGGTTCATATGTAGTAAAAACCTGAGAAATCCGTTCCTTATCGTCATTTGTTATCGAATCGACTTTAAAACAGATCGTCACATTGGCCGCTCTTCTCTCTGAAACAGTTGTACTTATCGTCTGCAAAGCTATGTCGCGTGTTGCGGAATGAGGAGACACTAAAAGCACCATAGTAAAACACGGATGAAGCTTCTAAGTTGATGTAATAGCCAGTAAGAAGTAGTACAATTCAAGTTTTAGTTATCGATTATTGACTTTTTAGCTGGCTTTGGTGCTTTTGACATGAGCTAGGAACTTAAGATTTTGCATGAAAGGAGGACTAGCAGCCGCGTTGCACGGGAGAATGTGAAAAGTGTTCATATGTAGTAAAAACCTGAGAAGTCCGTCCTTTTTCGTCATTTGTTATCGAATCGACTTAAAGCCAGATCTTCACAATGGCCGCTCTTCTCCCTGAAACGGTCGCGTTCTGCGGTTTGCGGAGACACTAAAAGCACCATAGTAGAATACAGATAAAGCTTCTAAGTTGATGTAATAGACGGTAAGAAGTAGTACAATTCAAGTTCTAGGTATCGATTATTGACTTTTTACCCTTCTTTGGTGAATTGGACATGAGCTAGGAACTTAAGATTTTGCATGATAGGAGGACTAGCAGCCGCGTTGCATGGGAGAATGTGAAAAGTGTTCATATGTAGTAAAAACCTGAGAAATCCGTCCGTTTTCGTCATTTGCTATCAAATCGACTTAAAGCCAGATCGTCACATTGGCCGCTCTTCTGTCTGAAACAGTTACATTTATCGTGTGCAAAGCTATGTCGCGTGCTGTGGTATGCGGAGACACTAAAAGCACAATAGTAGAACACAAACGAAGCTTCGAAGTGGATGTAATAGCCAGTAAGAAATAGTACAAATCAAGTTTTAGGTATGGATTACTGACTTTTTACGCTTTTTTGTTGTTTGGACGTGAGCTAGGAACTTAAGATTTTGCATGAAAGGAGGACTAGCCGCCGCGTTGCACGGGAGAATGTGAAAAGTTTCCATATGTAGTAAAATCCAGAGATATCCGTCCGTTTTCGTCATTTGTTATCGAATCGGCTTAAAGCCATATGGTCACATTGGCCGCTCTTCTCTCTGAAACGGTTGTACTTACCGTCTGCAAATTTATGTCGCGTGCTGCGGTATGCGGAAACACTAAAAGCACCATAGTAGAACACAGATGAAGCTTCTAAGTTGATGTAATAGCCAGTTAGAGGTAGTACAATTCAAGTTTTAGGTATCGATTATTGACTTTTTAGCTGGCTTTGGTGCCTTGGACATGAGCTAGGACCTTAAGATTCTCCGTGAAAGGAGGACTAGAAGCCGAGTTGCAAGGGAGAATGTGAAAAGTGTTCATTTGTAGTAAAAACCTGAGATATCCGTCCGTTTTCGTCATTTGTTATCGAATCGACTTAGCCAGATCGTCACATTGGACGCTCTTCTGTCTGAAACAGTTACATATATCGTGTGCAAAGCTATTTTTCGCGCTGTGGTATGCGGAGACACGAAAAGCACCATAGTAGAACACAGATGAAGCTTCTAAGTTGGTGTAATAGCAGTAAGAAGTAGTACAATTAAAATTTTAGGTATCGATTATTCCCTTTTTACCCTTCATTGGTGCCTTGAACATGAGCTAGGAACTTAAGATTTTGCATGAAAGGAGGACTAGCATCTGCGTTGCTTGGGAGAAAGTGAAAAGTGTTCATATGTAGTAAAAACCTGAAAAATCCGTCCGTTTTCGTCATTTGTTATCGAATCGACTTAAAGCCAGATCTTCACAATGGCCGCTCTTCTCCCTGAGACGGTTGTACTTATAGTCTGCAAAGCTATGTCGCGTTCTGCGGTTTGCGGAGACACTAAAAGCACCATAGTAGAATACAGATAAAGCTTGCAAGTTGATGTAATAGCCAGTAAGAAGTAGTACAATTCAAGTTTTAGGTATCGATTATTGACTTTTTACCCTTCATTAGTGCATTGGACATGAGCTAGGAACTTAAGATTTTGCATGAAAGGAGGACTCGCAGCCGCGTTGCATGGCAGAATGTGAAAAGGGTTCATATGTAGTAAAAACCTGAGAAATCCGTTCGTTATCGTCATTTGTTATCGAATCGACTTTAAAACAGATCGTCACATTGGCCGCTCTTCTCTCTGAAACGGTTACATTTATCGTGTTCAAAGCTATGTCGCGTTCTGCGGTATGCGGAAACACTGAAAGCACCATAGTAGAACGCAGACGAAGCTTCTAAGTTGATGTAATAGCCAGTAAATAGTAGTACAGTTCAAGTTTTAATTATCGATTATTGAATTTTTAGACTATTTTGGTGCCTTGGACATGAGGTAGGACCTTACGACCTTGCATGAAGGGAGGTCTAGCAGTCGCGTTGCACGGGGGAATGTGAAAAGTGTTCATATGTAGTGAAAACCTGAGAGATCCGCCCGTTTTGTCATTTGCTATCGAATCGACTTTTGCCTGATGGTCATATAGGCCGCCCTTCTCTCTGAAACGCTTACATTTACCGTGTGCAAAGCAAGGTCTCGTGCTGCGGTATGCGGAGACACTAAACGCACCATAATGGATCACAGAAGAAGCTTCTCAGTTAATGTGATAGACAGTACGAAGCAGTACAGTTAAAGTTTTAGGTATCGATTATTGACTTTTTAGACTGTTTTGGTGCCTTGGACATGAGCTAGGACCTCACGATTTTGAATGAAGGGAGGTCTAGCAGCCGCGTTGCACGGGAGAATGTGAAAAGTGCTCATGTGTGGTGAAAACCTGAGAAATACGCACGTTTTCGTCATTTGCTATCGAATCGACTTAATGCCAGATCGTCATATAGGCCGCTATTCACTCCGAAACCGTTACATTTATCGTGAGCAAAGCTATGTCGCGTGCTGCGGTATGTGGAGACACTAAAAGGTCCATAACAGAACACAGATGAAGCTTCTAAGTTGATGTGATAGCCAGTACGATGCAGTACAATTCAGGTTCTAGTTATCGATAATTGATTTTTTAGACTGCTTTGGTGCCTTGTACATGAGCTAGGACCTTAAGATGTTCCATGAATGGAGATCTAGCAACCGCGTTGCACGGGGGAATGTGGAAAGTGTTCATATGTAGTGAAAACCTGAGAAATCCGTCCGTTTTCGTCATTTGCTATCGAATCGACTTTTGCCAGATGGTCATATTGGCCGCTCTTCTCTCTGAAACGGTTACATTTATCGTTTTCAAAGTTATGTCGCGTGCTGCGGTATGCGGAGACACTAAAAGCACATTAACAGAACACAGATGAAGCTTCTAAGTTGATGTGATAGCCTGTACGAAGCAGTACAATTCAAGTTTTAGTTATCGATTATTGAATTTTTAGACTAGTTTGGTGCCTTCGACATGAGGTAGGACCTTACGACCTAGCATGAAGGGAGGTCTAGCAGCCGCGTTGCACGGGGGAATGT
Source organism: Schistocerca gregaria (assembly GCF_023897955.1). Lineage (NCBI taxonomy): Eukaryota > Metazoa > Arthropoda > Insecta > Orthoptera > Acrididae > Schistocerca > Schistocerca gregaria. Next base: position 1,331,311 of record NW_026062259.1, read on the forward strand.
GAAAAATGTTCATATGTAGTGAAAACCTGAGAGATCCGCCCGTTTTCGTCATTTGCTATCGAATCGTCTTAATGCCAGATCGTCATATTGGCCGCTCTTCTCTCTGAAACGGTTACATTTATCGTGTGCAAAGCTAGGTCTCGTGCTGCAGTATGCGGAGACACAAAAAGCACCATAATGGATCACAGAAGAAGCCTCTAAGTTGAAGTGATAGCCTGTACGAAGCAGTACATTTCAAGTTTTAGTTATCGATTATTGAATTTTTAGACTATTTTGGTGCCTTGGACATGAGGTAGGACCTTACGACCTCGCATGAAGGGAGGTCTAGCAGCCGCGTTGCACGGGAGAATGTGAAAAGTGTTCATGTGTGGTGAAAAACTGAGAAATCCGCCCGATTTCTTCATTTGCTATCGAATCGACTTAATGCCAGATCGTCATATTGGCCGCTCTTCTCTCTGAAACGGTTACACTTATCGTGTGCAAAGCTATGTCGCGTGCTGCGGTATGCGGAGACACTAAAAGCACCATAACAGAACACAGAAGAAGCTTCTATGATGACATGATAGCCAGTGCGAAGCCGTAAAATTCAAGTTTCAGTTATCGATTACTGACTTTTTAGACGGCTTTGGTTCCCTTGACATAAGCTTCGACCTTAAGATATTGCATGAAGGGAGATCTAGGAGCTGCGTTGCATGGGGGAATGTGAAATGTGTTCACATGTAGTGAAAACCTGAGAAATCCACCCGTTTTCGTCATTTGTTATCTAATCGACTTAATGCCAGATCGTCATATAGGCCGCTATTCACTCTGAAACCGTTACATTTATCGTGTGCAAAGCTATGTCGCGTGCTGCGGTATGCGGAGACACTAAAAGCACCATAACAGAACACAGATGAAGCTTCTAAGTTGATGTGATAGCCAGTACGATGCAGTACAATTCAGGTTTTAGTTATCGATTATTGATTTTTTAGACTGCTTTGGTGGCTTGTACATGAGCTAGGACCTTAAGGTTTTCCATGAATGGAGATCTAGCAGCAGAGTTGCACGGGGGAATGTGGAAAGTGTTCATATGTAGTGAAAACCTGAGAAATCCGTCCGTTTTCGTCATTTGCTATCGAATCGACTTTTGCCAGATGGTCATATTGGACGCTCTTCTCTCTGAAACGGTTACATTTATCGTATTCAAAGCTATGTCGCGTGCTGCGGTATGCGGAGACACTAAAAGCACCATAACAGAACACAGATGAAGCTTCTAAGTTGATGTGATAGCCTGTACGAAGCAGTACAATTCAAGTTTTAGTTATCGATTATTGAATTTTTAGACTATTTTGGTGCCTTCGACATGAGGTAGGACCTTACGACCTTGCATGAAGGGAGGTCTAGCAGCCGCGTTGCACGGGGGAATGTGAAAAATGTTCATATGTAGTGAAAACCTGAGAGATCTGCCCGTTTTCGTCATTTGCTATCGAATCGACTTAATGCCAGATCGTCATATTGGCCGCTCTTCTAACTGAAACGGTTACATTTATCGTGTGCAAAGCTAGGTCTCGTGCTGCAGTATGCGGAGACACTAAAAGCACCATAATACAACACTGATGAAGTTTCTAAGCTGTTGTGATAACCAGTAAGAAGCAGTACAATTCAAGTTTTAGTTATCGATTATTGACTTTTTAGACGGCTTTGGTGCCTTGGACATGAGCTAGGACCTTAAGATTTTGCATGAGGGAGTTCTAGCAGCCGTGTTTTACGGGGGAATGTGAAAAGTGTTCATATGTAGTGAAAACCTGAGAAACCCTCCCGTTTTCGTCATTTGCTATCGATTCGACTTAATGCGAGATCGTCATATTGGCCGCTCTTCTCTCTGAAAAGGATACATTTATCGTGTGCAAAGCTATGTCGCGTGCTGTGGTATGCGGAGACACTAGAAGCACCATAATAGAAGACAGAAGAAGCTTCTAGGTCGATGTTATAGCCAGTACGAAGCAGTACAATTCAAGATTTAGTTATCGATTACTGACTTTTTAGACGATTTTGGTGCCATGGAAATGCGCTAGGACCTTAAGATATTGCATAAAGGGATGTCTAAGAGATGCGATGCACGGGCGAATGTGAAAATTGTTCATATGTAGAGAAAACCTGAGATAACCGAGCGTTTTCGTCATTTGCTATGGAATCGACTTAATTACAGATTGTCATATTGCCCGCAATTCTCTCTGAAACCATTACATTTAGCGTGTGCCAAGCTATGTCGCGTGCTGCGGTATGAAGAGACACTAAAAGCACCATAATAGATCACAGAAGATGCTTCTAAGTTGATGTGATAGCCAGTAAGAAACAGTGCAATTCAGGTTTTAGTTATCGATTATTGACTTCTTAGACGGCTTTGTTGCCTTGGACATGACCTAGGACCTTAAGATTTTGCACGAAGGGAGGTCTAGCAGCCGCGTTGCACGGGGGAATGTGAAAAGTGTTCATATGTTGTGAAAACCTGAGAAATCCGTCCGTTTTCGTCATTTGCTATCGAATCGACTTTTGCCAGATCGTCATATTGGCCACTCTTTTCTCTGAAACGGTTACATTTATCGTGTGCAAAGCTTCGTCGGGTGCTGCGGTATGCGGAGACACTAAAAGCACAATAATAGAAAGCAGAAGAAGCTTCTAAGTTGGTGTGATAGCCAAAACGAAGCAGTACAATTCAAGTTTTAGTTATCGATTGTTGACCTTTTTGACGGCTTTGGTGCATTGGACATGAGCTAGGACCTTAAGATTTTCCATGAAGGGAGGTCTAGCAGCCGCGTTGCACGGAGGAATGTGAAAAGTGTTCATATGTAGTGGAAACCGGAGAAATCCGCCCGTTTTCGTCATTTGCTATAGAATCGAATTAATGCCAGATCTTCATATTGGCCGCTCATCAATCTGAAACTGTTACATTTATCGTGTGCAAAGCCATATGGCGTGCTGCGGTATGTGGAGACACTAAAAGCACCATAATAGAACACAGATGAAGCTTCTAAGTTAATGTGATAGTCAGTACGATGCAGTACAATTCAAGTTTTAGTTATCGATTATTAACGTTTTAGACGGCTTCGGTGTCTTGGACCTGATCCAGGCACTTAAGATTTTGCATGAACCGAGGTCTAGCAGCCACGTTGCACTCGAGATTGTGAGAAGTGTTCATATGTAGTGAAATACTGAGAAATCCGCTCGTTTTCGTCATTTTCTATCAAGTCGAATTAATGCCAGATCGTTATAATGGCCGCTCTTATCTCAGAAACGGTTACATTTTTCGTGTGCAAAGCTATGTCGCGTGCTGCGGAATGCCTAGACGTTAAAAGCTCCATTATAGAACACAGAAGAAGCTTCTAAGTTGATGTGATAGTTAGTACGAAACAGTACAATTCAAGTCTTAGTTATCGATTATTGAATTTTTAGACGGATTCGGTGTCTTGGACATGAGCTAGGACATTACGATTTTGCATGAAGGGAGGTCTAGCGACCGCGTTGCACGGGGGAATGTGAAAAGTGTTCTTATGTAGTGAAAACCTGAGAAATCCGCCCGTTTTCGTCATTTGCTATCGAATCGACTTAATGCCAGATCGTCATATTGGCCGGTATTCTCCCTGAGAAGGTTACATTTATCGTGAGGAAAGCTATGTCACGTGCTGCAGTATGCGGAGTCACTAAAAGCACCATAATAGATCAAAGAAGAAGCTTCTAAGTTGATGTGATATCCGTTTCGAAGCAGTCCAATTCAAGTTTTAACTATCGCTTATTGACTTTTTAGACGGCTTTCGTGGCTTGGACATGAGGTAGGTCCTTAAGATTTTGCATGATGGAGGTCTAGCAGCCGCATTTGACGGGGGAATGTGAGAGGTGTTCATATATAGTGAAAACCTGGGAAATCCGCCCGTTCTCCTCATTTGCTATCGAATCGACATTTGCCAGATCGTCATATTGGCGGCTCTTCTCTCTGAAACGGTTACATTTATCGTGTGCAAAGCTATGTCACGTGCTGCGGTATGCGGAGACACTAAAAGCACCACAATAGAACACAGAAGAAGCTTCTAAGTTGATGTGATAGCCAAAACGAAGCAGTACAATTCAAGTTTTAGCTATCGATTATTGACTTTTTAGACGGCTTTGGTGTCTTGGACATGAGCTAGGACATTAAAATTTTGCATGAAGGGAGATCTAGCAGCCGCGTTGCACGGGGGAATGTGAAAAGTGTTCATATGTAGTGAAAACCTGATAAACCCGCCCGTTTTCTTCATTTGCTATCGAATCGACTTAATGCCAGATCGTCATATTGGCCGTACTTCTCTCTGAAACGGTTACATTTATCATGTGCAAAGCTATGTCGCGTGCTTCGGTATGCGGAGACACTAAAATCACCATCGTAGAACACAGAAGAAGCTTCTAAGTTGATGTGATAGCCAGTACGAAGCAGTACAATTTAAGTTTAGCTATCGATTATTGATTTTGTAGACGGCTTTGTTGCGTTGGGCATGAGCTAGGACCTTCAGAATTTGCATGAAGGGAGCTCTAGTAGCCGCATTGCTCGGGGGAATGTGCAAAAGTGTTCATATGTAGTGATAACCTGAGAAACCCGCCAGTTTTTGTCATTTGCTATCGAATCGACTTAATGCCAGATCGTCAGATTAGACGCTCTTCTCTCTGATACGGTTAAATTTATCGTCTGCAAAGCTATGGCGCGTGCTGCGTATGCGGAGATACTAAAAGCACCATAGTAGAACTCATATGAAGCTTCTAAGTTGATGTAATAGCTAGTAAGAAGTAATACAACACAAGTTTTAGATATCGATTATTGTCTTTTTAGACTTTGGTGCCTTTGACATGAGCTAGGACCTTACGATTTTGCATGATGGGAGGTCTAGCAGCCGCGTTGCACGAGAGAGTGTGAAAAGTGTTCATTCGTAGTAAAAACCAGAGAAATCAGTCCGTTTTCGTCATTTGTTATCGAATTGGCTTTTAGCTAGATCGTCACATTGGCCGGTCTTCTCTCTGAAACGGTTACATTTATCGACTGCAAATCTATGTCGCGTGCTGCGGTATGCGTAGACACTAAAAGCAGCATAGCAGAACACATAAGAGGCTTCTAAGTTGATGTAATAGGCAGTAAGAAGCAGTACAATTCAAGTTTTAGTTATCGATTATTGACTTTTTAGCCTTCTTTGGTGCCTAGGACTTGAGCTAGGACCTTACAATTTTGCACGAAAGAAGAACTAGCACAAGGGAGAATGTGAAAAGTGTTCAAAAGTAGTAAAAACCTGTGAAATCCGTCCGTTTTCGTCATTTGTTATCAAATCGTCTTAAAGTGAGATCGTCACATTGGCCACTCTTCACTCTGAAACGGTTACATTTATCGTCTGCAAAGCTACGTCGCGTGCTGCGGTATACGGAGACAATAAAAGCACCATAGTAGAACACAGAAGAAGACTCTCAGAAGATGCAATCTTCTAGTACGAAGCATTACAATTCACATTTTACTTATCTATTATTGACTTATTAACCGGCATTGGTTATTTGGAGATGAGCTATGACCTTGAGATTGTTCATGAAACGAGGTCTGTCTGCCACGTTGCGCCTGAGAATGTGAAAAGTGTTCATATGTAGTAAAAACCTGAGAAATCCTCCCGTTTTCGTCATTTTCTATTTAATCGATTTACTGCCAGATCGTCATATTGGCCGCTTTTCTCTCTGAAACTGTTACATATATCGTCTGCAAGCTTATGTCGCGTGCTGCGTTATGCGGAGACAGTCAAAGCATCACAGTAGAACACAGATGAAGCTTCTCTGTTGGTGTAATCAGCGAGAAAGAACAAGTAATAAGCAGTACAATTAAAATTTTAGTTATCATTTATTGACTTATTAGCCTGCTTTGGTACCTTGGACATGAGCTAGGGCCTTAAGATTTTGCATGAAACGCGGTCTGGACGCCACGTTGCACGGGATGATGGGAAAAGTGTCCATTTGTAGTAAAAACCTAAGAAATCCGACCGTTTTCTTCATTTGCTGTCGAATCGACTTATTGGCAGATCGTCACATCGGCCGCTTTACGCTCTGAGACGGTTAAATTTATAGTCTGCAAACTTATGTCGCCTGCTGCGGTTTGCGGAGACACTAAAAGCACCACAGTAGAAGACAGAAGAAGGTGTTAAGAAGATGTATTTGGCCAGTAAGAAGCAGTACAATTCAAGTTTTAGTTATCGATTACTGACTTATTAGCCGGCTTTGGTGCCTTGGACATGATCGAGGACCTCAAGCTTTTGCATCAAACGAGGTCTGAACGCCACGTTGCACGGGGAAATGTGAAACGTGTTAATATGTAGTAAAAACCTAAGAAAACCTTTCGCATTTTTTTAAGTTCCGTTAGTACAATAAGAATCTGTTAAAAAACTGACTACAATAATCATAATCTTGCTGTACAAGGGAAGTAGCTACTATTATTAACAGTATTTATTAACAGCAAATAAAACAAAAGGTAAAACAGAAAGATTATCAAACGTCTAATGGCACAGTAACGAAACTGAAAACAGTTCGCGACAATTTCTTCTGAAATTATTTCACCAGGAAACAACAAGAACAGCGATTGAAGACTACTAAAGTTCCAAAATAAACCACTATACACAAACAACTAATTAGTACTTAGCTTTGGATGTCCCGCTACAGCTGCAACTGGTCAGCGCGGAATGTAAACACAGGTAAGAAGTTAAGTTGCTCGATACGAAACACTCGCAAATATCAGGTCACAACCCAAGAAAGGCGGAGGTGAATGAAGAAACCACTAATAAGTATCTTATATAGTAAATATTATCACAAAAACCGTTAAAATATGTATCTGAAACCTATAAATGTATGAAAACTTAGAGAGCGATTTCACACGCACTCACGCGCCTAATCGTAATGCCAGATCGTCGCAGTGGCAGCTTTGCTCACGGAACTGTTTACATATACATCTGGAAACTTACGTCATGTGCTGTGGTATGCGGTCGCACCACAAACAACAAAATAGGAGCTTCTCATTTGATGCAATCGGCAGGTAAGAAGTAGTACTACTCAAGTTTTAGGTATCGAAAATTCAACTGTAGGCCGGTTCTGGTGTCTTGCAGTTGATAGAGGACCTTGGAACATGTCTGTCTTTTTACCCCCCTCTGCCCTCGTAAGATGACTGTCTACGTACACCCGCCACCCCCCCCCCCCCCTCGTAATATGTCTGTCTACCTACTCACGCCTTCTGAAAATGTGTGTCTACCCACTTCCCCCTCAGAAGATGACTCTCTACTTATCCCCCCAACCGGAAAACGTCAGTTTTCCCACCCCCTCCCCTGCCTCAGAAGATGACTGTCTACCTACACACCCTCGGAAGATACCTGTCTACCTAACCCCCCCCCCCCCTCGTTTGGAACATGTCTGCCTACCTACCAGCCTCTCAAAATATGTCTTTCTATCTACATCCCCCACCCCCCTCAGAAGATCACTCACTACCTACTCCGCACGTGGATGATGTCTGTCTCCCTAACCCACCCTTCAGAAGATGTTTGCCTACCTACTACTCCATGGAAGATGTCTCTATACATACCACCTATCGGGTGATGTTTGTCTACTCGCCCCCCCCCCACCCCATAAGATGCCAATCTAACATCCCCCCCTGTGAAGATGCCTATCTATCGCCTAGCTCGGAAGCTACCCCAACTCAGAAGATTCCTATCTACCTGCACTTGGAAGATGACTATCTCTCCATCACCTTCAGAAGACTCTTATCTACCCCCTCAGAAGATGGCTGTCTACATACCCCACCCTCAGAATATGACTCTCTCTGATCTCCCACCCTATCTGTCTGTCTACCATTCTCACACATCGAGAGAGGTGGTACAGTGGTTAGCACACTGGACTCGCATTCGGGAGGACGACGGTTCAATCCCGTCTCCGGCCATACTGATTTAGGTTTTCCGTGATTACCCTAAATCGTTTCAGGCAAATGCCGGGATGGTTCCTTTGAAAGGGCACGGCCAATTTCTTTCCCAATCCTTCCCTAACCCGAGCTTGCGCTCCGTCTCTAATGACCTCGTTGTCGACGGGACGTTAAACACTAACCACCACCACCACCATTCTCACAATCAGAAACTGTCTGTCTACCTACCTCCCCCCCCCCCCCCCCCGAAGATGTTTGCCTATCTGCCTAGGTACCGCCATTTAGATGGTGTCTGCCTACCTACACCCACTTCAAAAGATGTGTAACTGACTACCCCACCTCCGAAGATCTCTGTCAAACCCTCCTCCCATCCCTGGAGGATGTATGTGTGCAGACCCCCCTCTTGGAAGACATTTGACAACCGAAAAAACCGCTTTGGAAGATGTATGACTTCCTACCACTACCCTCGGAAGGTGTATGTCTAGCTAGCACACCCTCGAAGATGCCTGTCTATCTACCGAACCGCGGTATATGCCTGCCTCACCCTGTCAGAATATGTCTGTCTACATACCCCACATGGAAGATGTCTGTCTACTTACCCCCCCCCCCCCCCCTTGGAAGATGTTTGTCTACCTAGCCCCTCTTGGAAGATGTCTGCCCACATAAACACACACTCGGAATATGTATGACTAGCCACCACTCCCCTCGGAACATGTGTGTCTACCTACCCCACTTCCGGACATGTCTCTCTACCTACGCCCCCACTCATAAGTTTTGTGTCTACCAACCCGCCATTTGAAGATGTCTGTCAACCTGGCCCTCCCTCAGAAAATGTCTGTCTACCTGCCCACCTTGGAATATTTATGTCTACCAAAACCCGGAGGATGTCTGTCTACCCAACACTCCCCTCAGAAGATGATTGTCTACCTACCCCCGGAAGATTTCAGTCTACCTGCACCCCCTCACTTCTGAAAGATGCCTGTCAATCAACCCCTCCAACAGAACATGTCTGTCTACCTACTGCCCCTCGAAAGTTGTATGTCTATCACCCCTCCTCGGGAGATGTCTGTCTACCTACCCCCCTTCAGAAGATGTCTATCTACCTACCCTCCACCCCCTCGGTAAATGCCTGTCTACCCAACCCCCTCTCGGGAAAAGTATGTCTATCTATCCCCACTCGGAAGATGGCTGTCTACCTACCACCTCCCTCGGAATATGTCTGTATATCTAACCCGACCTCGGAATATGATTTTCCACCTACTGCATGGGAGATGTCAGTCCACCTGCACCCCACTTTGTAAAATGCCTGTCTACTTTCCACCCCTTTGGAAGATGTCTATCATCCCACCTCGGAAGATGTCTGTCTACCTACCCCCCTCTGAACATGATTGCCTACTGAACCACAACTCAGAAGATGATTGTCTACTGACCACCCAGAAGATGGAAGCCTACCTGCCCCCTCCCACTACAACAGAAGATGACCATACATCTAACCCCCTTGGTGGATGTCTGTTAATCTCCCCCCCCCCCCTTGGAGGACTTTGTCTTCCTACCCCCTCGGAAGATGTATGTATTCCATTCGCCCCTCAGAAGATGTCTATCTTCCAACCCCCCTCAGACGATTTTTGTCTACCTACCCTGCCTTGGTATATGTATGTCTTCCTACACCCCCTCATACAATGTCTGCATACCTACCCCCCTCGGAAGAAGTTTATCATCCCTCTGTTGGAGATTTTCTGTCTACCTTGCCCCCCCCCCCCCCTCGGAAGATATATGTCTTCATATCCTCTACCCTTGGTGCCTACATACTCAACCTCAGAAGATGTCTACCAACCTACCCCACCTTATAAGAAATCTTTCTACCTACCCCCCCCCCCCCTCGTAATATCTGTGTCTACCCCTCGTAAAATGTCTATCTTTCCCAGTTGGAAAGATGTCTATCATCCCACTCTTAGAAGGTGTCTGTCTACCTATCCTCCCACTCTGAAGATGTCTGTGTACCTACCCTCCCTCAGGAGATATCGGTCTAATTGCCCACCGGGACTATGTCTATCTATATACTCTCAGCCTTGGAAAATACGTGCCTACTTACTCCACCCCCTGTAAGATATCTGTCTACCTACAACCTGCCCTCGGAAACTGTCTGTCTACATACACCCTCTAATAAGATGTCTGTCTACCTACCCCACACTGTCTGTCTTCCTACCCCAACCATCCTCGGAAGATGTATGTCTACCTACCCCTCCTTGGAAAATGCCTGTCTACCTAAATCTCGCTTGGAAAATATCTGTCTGCCTACCCCCCATCCTTGGAAGGTGTCTGTCCACCAACTCTCCTGTCGGAAGATGTATGGCTACCTAACCCCCCTCAGAAGATGTCTGTCCATCTATCTGCCTGTGGGATGTGTATGTCTACCTAACTACCTTAGACAATGTCAGTCTACATACCCCCCTCGGAAGATACCTGTCTACCAATACTCCTCTACATGCCAAAACTAATAATAAGATAGCTGCCAACCTAACCCACCTCAGAAGGTCTCTGTTTATGCACCCAAACTGAACATGTATGTCTATCTACCCCCCAGAAGTTGTCTGTCTACCTGCCCCCTCAGAAAATGTCAGTCGACCTACCCCCCCTAGGAAGATTTCTGTCTACCTATAACACCTCACGGAAAATATCTGTCTACCAGCCCCCTCTCAGAAGATGTCTCTCTACCTACCACCCCCCTCAGAAGTAGTATATCTATCTACCCTACCCTTGAAACATGTCTGTCTACCTACCCCCCCCCCCCAGTCAGCAGATGTCTGTCTACCACCTACATAAGTTGTCTATCTACACCCGCTCGGAAGATGTCTGTCCAATACACCACCCTCAGAAGATATCTGTCCTACCCCTCTCGAAAATGTTAGTCTACCTACACCCCAGATAATGAATGTCTACCAACCCCACCTCGGAAGATGATTGTCTACCTACCCCATAGAAGATGTGTTTACCTACCACCACTCGTAGTATGTGTGTTTACCTACCCCCATTGGAAAATATCGGTCTACCAACCGCCCTTGAAGATGTATGCCTACATACCCAACACCCTCGGAAGACGTCTGGCTACCTAGCTCCCCCTACGAAGATATCTGCCTTCATACCCACTTCTATTGGAAGATGTCTGTCAACATACCCAAATTCAGAAAACGACTGCCTACCTACCCCACCTCAGAAGATGTCTGCCTACCAACCACCCCTCAGAATATGTATGTCTACCTACACTCATTCTGAATATTGCTTTCTACCACCCCTCCCTCTGAACATGTCTATCTCCCTCCCTCCCTCAGAACATGTCTATCTACCAGCATCCCCCACCTCCTATGAAGTCTCTCTCACTACCCCCACCCCCTCCCCCCTTCGAAAGTGACACCCTACCTACCATCCTCAGGAAATGTCAGTCTTCCTACTCCCCATACCTCAGAAGGTGTGTCTAACTATCCCCATGGACAATGTCTGTCTACATACCCCTAGCCTCAGAAAATACTTGTCTAACTACACCCCCTCAGATTATTTCTGTCTACCTACAACCCAGCCTCGGATAATGTCTGTCTACCTACCCCCTCACTAATTGTCTCTCTACCTACGCTACCTTAGAAGATGTCTGTCTACATATCCCTCATCCTCTGAAGCTGTATGTCTACTACCCCTGCTCAGAAGATATCTGTCTACTTAAAAAAAACCTCAGAACATGTCTGTCTAACAACCCCCCCCCCCTCAGTTGTCTGTCTACCTACCCCCTTGAAGATGTCTGTCTACCTACCCCCAGTAAAACATCTCTGTACCCATCTTCCCCTCAGAAAATGATTGTCTACCTACCCCTGTATGTAAGATGTCTCACTACCTACCCCACCCCTTCGGGAAATGTCTGTCTATCTACCCCATCCACTCATGGAAGATGCTTATCTAATCACCTTGGAAGATGCCTTTCTACCCCAGCTCAGAAATTGTTTATCTACCCCCTCCTCAGAAGATGTCGGCCAGTGTACCACCCCTTCAGAAAATGTCTATCTACCACCCTTGGAAGATGTATGTCTGTCTACCCCTTCAAAGATATATGTCTACCTGCCCAACTCGGAAAATGTCCGTCAATGTGCCCCCCTTTGGAAAATGTCTAACATCACCAAACTCAGTAGATGTGTGTCTATCTGTCCCACACCCTCGGAAGATGTCTGTATTTCCAGCCCATCTCAGAAGAAGTATGTTTACCAACTTTACATCAGGAGAAGTCTGTCCAACTACCCCCTAGGAAGGTCTCTGTCTCCCTACCCCCTCTTGGAAGATACCTCTCTACCTACAAAACCCCTCAGAAAATGTCTGTCTACCTACCCCCTCAGAAGGTTTCTGTCTACCTACACCTCCTCAGATGATGTCTATCTACCTACCCCCCCCCCTCATCCTCAGAAGACGTATGTCTACCTACCATCCTCAGAAGATGTCTGTCTACCTAACCACCCCCCCAGAAGATTTCTGTCTATCTACTGCCTCCCTTAGAAGAAGTCTGTTACCAACACACCCATCAGAAGATGTCAGTCTACCAATCCCCACCTCAGAAGATGTCAGTCTTACCCCCCCCCCCCCCTTGGAAAACGTCTATCAACCTCCCTCATCAGATGTCCATCTACCACCCCATCAGAAGATGTCTGTCAACATACCCCCAGAAGATGGCACTTTTCCCAACCACAATCAGAAGATGTTTGTCTACCTGCCCTTCTGCTATAGGAAGATTACCTATCAGCCCTCAGAATATGTCTGTCTACCTAAATTCCCTCAGAAGATGTCTTACTACCAACCATCCCCCCTAAGGAAAAGTCTGTCTATCTACCCCCCCCCCCCCCTCGGAGGAATTTCTATCTAACCCCTAACTAGAAGTCTGTCTACCTATACCCCCTATCTAAGGTGTCTGTCTACATACCCAACCTCCAAAGATGACTGTCTACCTCCCGCCCTCAAAAACGTTGGTGTACCCATCTTCCCCCTCAGAAGATGATTGTCTACCTACTCCCATGTGCTAGATGTCCCTCTACCTGCCTCCCTTTGGAAGATGTATGTCTAACTGCCCGCTCCACCCACAAAGATGCCTTTCTAATACTGGCAGAACATGTCTATCAAACCCCCTCAGATGATGTCTGTCTACCCACCCCCGGAAGAGGTCTGTGTACCCATCCCCCTCAGAAGATGATTGTCTACCTACCCCCGTACAGAAGATGCCAGTCTACTTACACCCCTTTCCGAAAATGTCTGTCTACCTACCCCATCCACGCACGGAAGATTCCTATCTACCCATCTTGGACGATGCCTTTCTACCCCAACTCAGAAATGTCTATCTACCACCATCTCAGAAGATGTCTGTCTACCTACCCCCCATTGAATATATCTGCCTACCCAACCCATCTTTGGAAGATGATTGGCTACCTACCCCATGGAAGATGTCAGGCAACCTGCCCGCTCACTTAGGAAGATGCCTACCTCCCCCTTGGAAGTGGTCTATTTTCCACCACTCAGAAGATGTCTGTCTAACTACCCCCTCTGAATGTATATGTCTGTCAACTATGTCTGTTTACCTACTCCCATAAGATGTCTATCATCCCCCTCAGAAGGTATCTTCCTATATACTCCCTCCCCTTGGAAGATGTCTGTCTACATACCCAAACTAAGATGACGTCTGCCAACCTACTCCCCCACAGAAGATGTCTGTCTACCTACCACCCTTGGAACATCTATGTCTTTCTACTCCCCGGAAGATGTCTGTCAGTCTGCCCAACTTGGAACATGTCTGTCTACGTGCCCTCCTTCGGAAGATGTCTATCATCCCCAGCCTCAGAAGAATTATGTCTATTTGTCCCGCACCAACAGTAGACGTCTGTGTACCTACCCCCTTAAGAAGAAGTCTGTTTACCAACCCCCCATCAACACGCGATCTAGTGT